>NC_090439.1:743247191-743555875 GCF_031143425.1 Pleurodeles waltl | reverse complement strand
AAAGAAATGTTGCTAAAGCAGTGCTAGGGGCTTGTAAATATGCCTTTAAGTTCCACAGGAACATGGACAGGAAACCTCTACTTGTAACTTGTGTTCTTCCAAGTATGCACAGCTTCCTCTGTCACAGGATCTTCTGCATCCAAGGGAAAAGTTGCTTAAAAACAGACAGCGTTCAATGATAGGACCAAGGGTCCTGTGTCTTTTCAGCCAGCAATAGACCTGCACTAAAGCTCTTGAAAAGCCTTCTGGTGCATGAGATTCAAGACGGAGTTGTAGACATTTCTCTTCACTGACCTTTTTTTTCCTGGGAGGAATTATTCAGTGCGGAAAGCAGGAAAATCTTTTCTTCTTATATTCCAAGTAGCTACCTGGGAGTGGATGCACAGGACACCTTTGAGGGCAACATCTGTTAGATAATAGTGGTGAGCCCCTACTGAGTAGGACTAAAATTATTGGACTTCTTCCCTTTCAGGTTTTACAGCACTGTGACCCAGTTTGTGTTTTAGGTGCAAAGCTATCTGTGCTCTTTTATGCGAAGTTGTCCGTTCTCCCAGTCTTCTGTTTGTACCTTTACTCCTACCAATCATCAAATAAATGTGTCCCAGAACTCCAGTTGCTGTAGTCCTCGGGTGGCATTTGGCTCCAGACATTTGTTTCTATGAGCCTAGTAAAGGCAGGTGTGTCCCAGATGGGATGGAGGCTCATTTTTATATCCTACCTTATTGTTGTTTGTCCTTCTTTAGAAATAGCTGCTGGCTCACCCAGACTAAGGTAGGAAGAGGGGGTGACTATTAGTAGTTCCACCAGGACAGTGAATGTTCATTTGTCAAGCATTGTAGCTGAACTTGTGCAGACTATGGGGCAGATTCATGGAAAATGGTGCGCTGCACTGTGCGCAGAGCCACTTTCCCTGCACCCCTTAGCCCCCCCCCACCGCCACCATGTGTGTGCCATATTTAAAATACGGTGCATCATGGCGCAGGGTAGGGGGCAATAGCATCATTTCTCATGACGCTATTGATGTACTCTGTAGGAGTAGCACCAAAATAATGGTGCTACTCCTGCAGAGTACATAGGGCCCCATTCTAAAGAACAGAAGCCCTCTTTTAACACCTGCTCAATAGCAGGCGTTAAAAGTGCCATAAAAGGGGGCGTGGCTTCTGGCGTCAAGATGGCGGTCGCACTCTGAGAGTGCTCTGGACCCCTCTGTCATCCGCCCGAGATAACTGCTGACTCTGGCTCTGCCTCAAGGTGTGTGGATGACCGGTGGATACCCTGCCCGGCGGCGCCCCTGGTGATGTGGGGAACACCGCGCTGAGGTGCCCGTGTGCCCTCTGGATCCCGCTCGGACCTGCGACTGGTGAGGCGGCCTGGGCCGAGGCTGTGCGCCGCAGTGCACGCCGTGGCGCGGACCCCATGTGTGTATTCCTGGCAGCGGTGAGGGGACGCGACTGAGCCGCCGGAGCAACTGGGTGGGGGCTGCTTGCCCCGCCGGGGCAACGTTGAAGGAGCGGCTGATCGCTGCGGCTGCTCCGGACCCTCGGTTGCACCAGGGCCGGCCAGAGCCGAGCCCTGGATGAAGACCGGGGGTGGTTTCCCCTGAGGCAGACACCTCCCTCGGGGGGTACCACCTGTGTCGCTGGCCCGAGGCCGGAGCAGAGGAGGGGAGAAGACTGGACCGCGCGCGGGCCTCGCGTGTGCGCCCGCCTCCCGGCCTGCAGGCAAATGCCGGGAGACCGTGCGGAGACGGCCGTGGGGGTCTCTGGAGCAGCGCGCAGCTGTGAAACACTGGGGACCTCCCCCCCTCGCCGCTGCTCCGCACTTACGAGTGGTCTTTTGCAGCCCGCGAGCCACGCAGTGGGGACGGACCCTGCTAAGCCCTGCTCATCTCTGGACCTGGCCCCGCCGAGGGACTGGGGACGGGAACGGTTGTCCCCTGAGGCGGACGAGGAGGGTACAAGGCGCGACCTGGCCTACCTGCATTGGAGCTGGGCTGCGGTGAGGTGGCAGCTGGAAGATCCTTGTGGTCAGGGTGAAGAGGGATTGTCCTGGTCTGGAGAGGTGGAGGTGCGGCTACATAGCAGACCCCCTCCTCCCGCCCGGGCGGGTGACCACGTTCCCCAAGCCCCAAGAAGAGGGTAGCGCTTGACCCCCGGATGACCACAGACGCTTAATGAAGGTAAGCCGGCTGTCTGATTGAGCGCCACGTGTGGTGGTGGCTCCCAGGCCCTAACCCGATGACTGTATCAAACTGAGAACCCCTGTTCGGGGATCCTGTGGCCTGGAGGTGCCCGCCTGAAAGGACCGAAATACCCTGTTGTGGCCTAGGCTTAGCCGATTTGACTGCCCTTCTGGCCCCGTGAAGCTGCCTGGGGCCCTGACATTGCACTTTGGGGGCGGCCTGGTGGCGTGAGGACCTGATCCGTCTGAGATTGCTTCTGGAGGGAGCGGGGCTCCGGGTCGTGCTGTGGCCCATCTGTGTGAGTTGCCCGGTTGATCCATGGAGGAAATATGGGGAAAGACAGAGCGACCAAACAACCACCGGCGTCTCAGCAGAAAATCGACCAATTTACCACGCCGGTGGCCTCTCCTGGAGACAGAGGCGCGCTGTCTGGCGATCGGCCCCAGATGGGGTAAATGCTATCCTTCAGGCAATCCAGGCATCACAGTTGGCGGTGGAAACTAAAATTGGGGAAGTGAAAGAAGACATGGGCCTCATAAGACAGGATCTCAGAAACGCGGTGGGCCGGATCACCGAGGTTGAGGGCCGTGTCTCTCAGACCGAGGACGACTTGGCCGACCTCAGGACCAAGGTAGCCCAGCTACAAACTCGAACTGGTGAACTACATCGCCGCACCGAAGATGCCGAACACCGCGCAAGACGCAACAATTTGCACTTCGTTGGCTTCCTGGAGGGAGCCAAAGACAGCAAAACATCAGAATTTCTGGAGAGCTGGATCAAGTCCTGGATGAAAGAGCAAGCTCTCTCACCCTGGTTTGCAATTGAGCAGGCACACAGGGCCCTCGCTCCGCGAACCCCTCCGGGAGGACCCAGAAGACCTTTGATAGCACGCTTTCTTAATTTCAGAGATCGAGACAATATCCTCAAAGAAGCAAGACGCCCCACTGGCCTCCTCTGGGATAATCACAAAATCTGAATTTTCCCCGATTACACCCGTGAGGCCCAGACCCAACGTCGATCGTATGAACAAGTGAAACAAAAGCTCAGGGCAATGCAGCTATCCTATATGCTCCTCTTTCCTGCACACCTAAAAGTTATCATGGCCGGCAAAGTAAATTTTTTTGAGTCACCCGAGGAAGTGTGGGACTGGCTTACAGAGGAGGGCATTGAGAGAAGGAGGGGTCCTCGTGGCCCGGCCGGGGACCCCCCGGAGGGTCGTCCCAGCCCTCGACTGGACGCGAGAAGAAGCCGGGAACGTATGAGGTCCTGATGCAGAAGACAGAAGGGCGCGATTAACTCATCAGATAGAGAAACCGAATCAAAAACCTGCTCCCAGTTGGATGTGGTTCCTGGGGGCTCTCTGGAGGCCCGGGCCCCAGTGCAGGAGTTGGAGGGGAGCCCCCTGAGCCAGTCCCCTGTACTCAACTAGCGCCAGACTTGCACAATGGGCTGGGAAGTACTGGAAATGATTTATCCCACCTAACACAGGCATGGTTGGGCTGGAACAGAGGCGAGAACTGATCGACACCTACCGTTGTGCCTACTGTTTAATACAAGGGGCACAGCTTTCAGCAATTGATTGCATGTAATCCGTCTGAATGGAGGGGTCCACCACTCCACTCCCATGACAGTCCCTCTGACTGTGACACTTTGGTTGGGTAGTTGGGCGACAGATGCTTACAGGGTAGAAGTATGGGGTGGAGGGGAGTTGGAGGGGTTGAAGCTTTTACTGAGGTTTAAGAATGTTGTTTTAATAAGTTTCCTTTGTTGTTTTAGTTTTAGCGGCCATCATCCTTCCTTCCTTCTTTGCTTGTACGGTTGTCCCTGGTTCCCTTGGTGGGAGTCCGACATCACAACACATTAACGCAATGCATACATGGCCTTCGTTGACCCAGGTTCTTTCATGGAATGTGAACGGCCTGCTGGACAAGATTAAGAGGTCCGCAGTGTTCAGTTCTCTGCGCAGATACGCACCCTCAGTGGTCTTGTTGCAAGAAACCCACCTGCTCGGCACCAAATGTCCCATGCTAACACACAGGGGATACAATAAAGTTTACCACTCGGATTTTCAAGGGGCTCTAGAGGGGTTGCTATCTTATTACATCGCTTGTTACCTATGGTGGTTAGTGGCACGAGATCCGATCAACAGGGTAGATTTGTGGTGGTGACCGGACTACTTTATGGGTCGCTGCTCAACCTTGTGTGTGCCTACGCCACTCTGGCTGGGTTTGACACTTTCCTACTCACTCTCCGCCAAGTATTGGCAGACCTCCCCCAGTGAACTACACTGATAGGAGGGGACTTTACCTCCGTCCTAGACCCCGAACTGGATGTTTCCGGGACCATATCCGCCAGCCGGTCTGGCAGGGCATCAGGCCTGAGAGGTTGGGTGGCAGACCTGGGCCTCCGCGAGGTATGGAGGACCTGGCACCCCAGGACACGACAGTACACGCATACCTCAGCTGCCCACCAGTCGCAGGCCCGGATTGACCTAGTGTTTATGCCTGCAGTAGATATCTCCAGGGTCATCGGTGCGGAGATACTGCCCCGCGGGGTCTCGGACCATTCGCCGCTCCGGATGGGGGGTGCTGACCCGACTCAGCGTCCGGTGTGGCGCCTAAACGCATGGCACCTGCAGGAGGAAGAGTACACCCTTGAGATTAGAAACCACCTCACCCAGTACTTTGATCAGAATTTAGGATCAGTCCGATCTCCAGGCACGGTCTGGGCTGCATGTAAGGCCACCCTTAGGGGATACGCCAAACATCTCGTACATATCCGGAAGCGTGCCCGCGACTGACGAGTAGTGGAGTTGGAGGCTGAGGTGATCCGTGTTGAGCGTCAGAATGCACGCGACGCCTCGGCCTCCTCCCTGAGGCAACTTACTATGATTAGAGAAGAGATCAGGCAGCAGATGTTGGAGGCCGCGAAACACGCATGGAGAGCGTCAGCGGCCCGCGTCTATGGCTGGGGGGACAAAAATGGAAAACTCCTACACTGGTTGGCCACGCAACCGTTAGCTGACAGAGTTATTCCTGAAATCACGGACTGGGCAGGAACACTCGCTAAGACGCCCAGTGATATCGCACAATCCTTTGCTTCTTATTATACACAGCTATACGCAAAAAGACCCCGTCCCGCAGCTGAAAGAGAGTCCCCGCTCCTAGACGACATCGTCCTTCCCAGGATCTCGCAGGTAACCAGAGACAGCCTGGATGGAGCCATCACCCACACAGAGATCGCAGCAGCGATCTCTAGCTTGTCATCAGGCAAGACGCCCGGCCCTGACGGCTTCCCGGCGGAGCTCTATAACAGATGTGGTGATATCCTGAGCCCCCACCTGCTTAATATGTACTTGGATGCCGAGAGAGAGGGTTGCTTCTCCTCCAGGGATCACCACAATAGTGGTGATCCCCAAGTCCCAGCCTCCATCAAGCAACTGTTCTGCGTACAGACCTATTTCTCTCCTGAACACCGAAGTTAAGCTGCTGTCGACCGTGCTCGCTTCCAGGTTGAGAACTGTACTCCCTACATTGATACATCCGGATTTATGCCTGCACGCAGCACTAGGCACTGCATCAGATGCCTACACGTTGCCCTAGCACACCTGGGGACCCTGGCCCGGTCTCCTCTGGTGCTTTTACTGCTCGATTTTGAGAAAGCCTTCAATACCGCTGACTGGACTTATCTGGAGCAGGTCCTACTGGGCAACGGAATGAGTCTGAAATTCTGAGGTCTTGTGAGACTACTTTACTCTAACCCGACCGCACGAGTCCAAGTGAATGGAGTGGTCTCAGAGCCGTTCCCCATTCGCCGTGGGACTCGCCAAGGATGCCCAATGTCCCCATTGCTGTTCGCACTCACAATGGAACCCTTGGAGAAGCTACTGAGGGAAGACCCACTGATTGAGGGCTGGTCATGGCCTGCGAGCCTAGAGGACCGGGTAGCACTTTACGCGGACAACGTCCTTATATACCTGTCAAACCTAGCACTAAGCGGCCTGCGAGTCCTACAACTTCTAGACCTCTTTTCACAGGCCTCTGGCCTGAGTTTGAACCCGGGCAAATCTCTGCTGGTCCCCCTACATCCTTCCCAGAGAATGCGTTGACTGGCAACAGGACATCCCGATCCAGCGTAATAGCTTCAAATACCTCGGTGTGCACATAACTTTGTTGCCCGAATTAGTTTGGGAACTAAATATCACCCCACTTACAAAGAAAATCAAAGGTGACCTACAGAGATGGCGGAGCCTGCCCCTCAACCTACTCGGTAGAATAGCATTGTACAAAATGATGATACTCCCCAGGTTTTTATACGTGCTACAAAACTTCCCGCACCATGTGTCCCGGAAGTGGTTCAGAGAACTGGAGGCCTAGATTAGCCCTCAGCACTTGCCAGAGAGATATCTATGATGGCGGGTTGGGAATGTCCAACATCTACTTCTATCATCTCGCAATGCACCTGTTAGTGATCAATGACTGACTGAGTGGGGGTTGGTCGGACCCGGCCTACAGACTAGAACTCCACACAGTGGGTTACCCCGGGATCTTCGAGGCACTGTACGGTGGCCCGGTATCACGGGATGCCACGGAGGTGACCGGGATGGTCCTGTTGGGTTGGTGAGCAGCTCAGAAGGAATTGGGCTGGTGGAACCGCCTCACCAGCAAACCCCTCTCTGGCAGGGGAGGCGACTGGCAGAGGTCTCTGAACTAGAAGGCTTCCAGAAATGGGACACCATCGGAATATCCACCCTCGGTGATGTCTGGGGAGGGTCACATATGCGGTCCTTCGAGGATCTCCAGGGACTCTACTCGCTAAATAAGACCCAATTCTACAAATATCTACAACTTAGGCACGCCTTACTAGTATATGTACGACCGGGAGTTAGTATCCCAGAATACAGTCCTCTAGAGGCAAGAGTCCTAATGGGAAGCCTGGGCAAGAGGGGGATCTCCCAAATCTACCGCTCCCTACTCACAAACACCAGGGCCTCTTTGGAGGGACACCGCCGGAAATGGGAGGGTTAGGTGGGCCCCACTGAAGAGGAGGATTGGAGGGAGGTGCTGATGGCCCCCCGAACACTGACCATGACATCCCGACTACAAGTGCTGCAGACCTACTATCTGCATGCAGCGTACCTCACCCCCAAAAGACTTTTCAGGGCAGGCCTCCAATCCACTCCAGACTGTCCCCGTTGCTCCAATCCTGACTTCTACCACATGGTTTGGACCTGCCCAGCTATAACGACATACTGGAGAGCAATTATGAGTGAGTTATCTGGGGTGCTGCAATCCGATGTGGAGGTGGTGCCCATACCACTTCTGCTGGGGGCCATGGAGGGGACAGGGCTGAGTAGAGCAGACCGCACATTCCTGGGGGTGGTCTGCCTCTTGGCCAAAAGGGATATCATGGTGAATTGGAAGGCGGGAGCAGCACCGGTGCTCGCCAGGTGGAGACGAGGAGTGGACTGGTGCGCACAGTGCGAAAAACCTGTGTACGAGGCAAGGGGGTGCCTGAACAAACACAATAGAGTATGGGGGAAATGGGTGTCTGTATTAGCCAACTAGTATCTCTGGGCTGCCCTGGCCGTTTGTGGGGTGTCCCCCAGCAGGTACAAATATCTGAGGGGATGAGGTTCTGTTTACCCCCTCCCTTTCCCCTTCCACGTGAGAAACCCGAAATTGAATGATGTCCATGCTGCTCACTTTATAGTTCACTCTGCCCTATTCAATGAATTGTTAAGTTTACCAAGCTACGAGTTATTGAAACCATGTATTTACATTTTATGGACCACACCAGGGCCATGGCTGCGTCCGAGCAAAAATGTCAAGCCGCCACTGTAGTATCATGTTGCCTGTTTCTTTCTTTCATATGTTCTTTTGTCCCAAATCAATAAAAGCTCTTTATCAAAAAAGTGCCGTAAAAAATGTCGCAAGGAAATCTCATAGCCATTTTTCTGGCTCCCCTAACAGGGAAATGCCCCCTTTGTATACTTTATGCCTGAAGCAGGCAGAATGTAGCGCAAACGGTTACAGAGTGGCGCAATGCATGCATTGCGGCACTCTGTAAATACGGCGTGGGGATTTCGGCCTTGTTGGGCCACATTAACGTCAAAAATAATGACAGTAATGTGGTGCAAGGTGGCGCTAGGGCATTATAATTATGCCCATATATTTATAATCTCCAAAATTGGTTATGCACTTTAAGTAATATAAATCGGACCACACCAAAGGTCTTTTGATATTAGATTATGTATACATTGGAATTGTGGTTTGATAGTACTTTCATATCAAAGGTTTCCAAAATATAATTAAACTCTATGGCATGCACTGGCAATATGCTCTGCAATCTTTCTGAAGAAAAAACCCTGCTCTGTGTAAAACTACATCTAACATTTTTAATTGCAAGTGGGAAAATATTTTGTTTCACTCCTTCCTACCATACCATAGTTACATCTTGTACAACTGCATGAAAGCTTTAACCTCAGACAGTTGATTTATCAAAATGGCAGGTCTGACATGTTTAGTGTAAAACGTTTTTTCTGCAAGCCTGAACTATGGCATAGGTATGATATCTAGGGCAGAACAAATGGGGTTAATGCAGCCCAATATGCACCTTCTTACAGAAAGACCAGTGGGAAAGCAACATTTGTAACTTATAACAACATGCATTTGCAATGCAATAGATCTCGTACTTGTGAGAGTTAGAGCTATTGCAGTTGTAAACAACTGTCTTTTACATGTGTGTTTTGGTTTGGAGTGTAGTGGGTGTATGAACAGAGATGCAGCTGAAGCACTGTCTAGAGGAACAACAATAAGTATTACCACTTGGAACAGAGACACAGCTGCAGCACAGTCTCCAGGCTTTAGAATGGAGGAGTTACCAAAACGACCAGAGAAGCAGCTGCAGCACTGTCTAGGGGACTAACAATGAGGAATTACTCCTGTGAACAGAGGCACAGCTGCATCACTGGTTAGGGGCCTTAGAATGGGGGATTTACTGACAGAAACAGAGACGCAGCTAGTAGCACTGCATAGAGGACTAAGAATGTGGAATTACTACTGAGAATAGAAAGACAGCTGTAGCACTGCCTAGAGGATTTATAATGGAGGAGTTGCTGACGGGACCAGAGAAGCAGCTCGCAGCACTGCCTAGAGGACTAAGAATGAGGAATTACCACTGTGACCAGAGACACAGTGGCACAACTGCCTAGAGGATGTGGAATGAGGTAGCTACTGAGGGGACCAGAGAAGCAGCTATCAGCACTGTCTGAAGGACTTAAAATGAGAAATTGCCACTGGGACCAGAGAAGCAGCTAGTAGCACTGCCTACAGGACCTAGAATGATGAATTACTGATTGGACCAGAGAAGCAGCTAGCAGCACTGTCTAGATGAATTAGAATGAGGAATTACCAACTGGACCAGAGAAGGAGCAAGCAGCACTTCCTAGAGGACTAATAATGAAGAATTACAACTGGAACCAAAGAAACAGCTGCATCACTGTCTAGATGACTTAGAATGAGGAATTACCACTGAGACCAGAGAAACAGCTAGCAGCACTGCCTGGAGGTCTTAGAATTAGGACTTACTGACTGACAGGACCAGAGAAGCAGCTTGCAGTATTGTCTAGAAGATTTAGAATGAGGAATTATTGAAAGGACTAGAGAAGCAGCAAGCAGCACTGCCTATAGGATTAAGAATGAGGATTTACCACTGGGACCAGAGAAGCAGCTGCAGCACTGTTTAGAGGACTTTAAAATGAGAAAGACTGGAAGTGGATAAGTGTGTGTACTGAGGGTCCAAAATGTACACACAGAGCCAATTATTTGTAAAACAGTAGTGAAGGGAAAAGTGACTTGGAAAACATCAATTAAGTATACCCCTTAAACCTTCAGTGCCTTTCTAACCACAGGGTTTTCACTGGTATGGTGCGAACACATTGCTATGGACAACCAAGAGAACACTAAGGCTGCAATGCCCAGACGGGAGAAGGGGCCATCACATGCTGTAACAGGAGGAAGCATTAATGTGTGTGAACTTAGTGTGATGACCAACAAAAATGTTCTCCTAGTGAAATCACCTGGGAGGAAATTAAGCACACAAGGGAAGGACATTTAGAAAAATGCCCCAATAAAAAGGAAGCATTTAAGACAAGCATAACAAAGAATGAATGGCAACAGTGGGTGTGGCAAAGCCCATAGATCGAATACAACATGTCTTGCAGACAGCATAAGGCTTGACCTAAAAAGGCCAATACTTCATTCATAACTATCTTGTTCGGCAGCTGAGAGTTAAGCATTAGTTGTGGTGAAAAGTCTTTCACTAGGATACTTGGATAACCGTAAACAAAGCAAGGATACTCACATTTGTTTTAAGGGAAGTGTGCTCTTCAGGACTCAAAACACTGCTGACAAATGGTTGTGAAGCTGGAAAGCAAATGCATTTTTGCAAGCACTCGTCTACATAGATAAAGAGCATTTGAATATACTATCTGCTCCCCCACAAAACTGAGTCAACCATAAAAATAGAAATACATCATTCAAAAATGGCAAAGTTAAAATGGAGTTAAAAACGTAAATAGGTGAATGCAAATGTTTAGCGTTGTAACTGACTGCAAATAGAGCATTGGTACCTGAACAGTTCTTATCCACTTTCCAGCAAAATGCATTTTATCATCTCACACTGGGGTACTGGTTAATGCAGTCAAGCAAATAAAACATGTATCAAATCCTGTTGCCTCTTTTTGCACAGTCTGTTTTGAACACACAACATCATCCACATTCTTTATCATTGGCCAGGGAAGCCCTCCTGATTTTAAATTTAAATAAAAATGCTTGGCTTCAGCCTCCAGATGGATCTTAACATAGAATTGTACCAGACTTTTGGATGGCTGATGTACATTTTAGGCACAAACTCTTGCTCCCTGAACAGTGCAACATATCTGATTGAAAGATTTATTGCATGATACTTGATGACAACACTTAATTCAAGTAAACAAATGAGGAAAAATGTCATGCTTCCTAACTTGGAAGACCCAACTTCGGTACACAAAATTAATGATATCTTTACAGAAAAAAAATATCTCTGTGATCCTTTTCACTTTGCAAAAACATCAAATGATGAACGGAGCTGGGTTGAGCCAGAGAAAGTTGATGAAATGTCCTTAACACTTTAACATACCCTCAGTAGGCATAGCAATCTAGACCCATCTTCAACCGACAACCTTCATTAGACACCCACTCCGCATTGGCTAGAGTCTTCCTTATTATATCCATTACAGAATTTAACATTGAGAGCTCCTGGGGAGGGGGATTAATTCAACTCCATTAAGTGCCATGAATGGATTTATTGCCTCATAAATCTCACTTAGCAACTGAATATTTCTATCACTCATTGATGCATCTAATGCTGATAGGCCTCTTCTCACACTAATTGTACCCTTTTGTTTTTGAGGTTTTACATGCTATTAGACCTTGTATTCCCCTAGAATTTTTGCCTTCACACTGTCATGCCACGGGCCTCTGCGGCCCAGGCAGGGAAACCGGTACGTGCCACGGTTGTAGCTGCAATCTGTTTTCCTGGCCACAGAGCTCGCCGCAGTCCCTTTTTCCAGCTGCAGCTCACCTTGTTGCCTGCAGTGAGGTCCGGGCCCAAGATTAGGCGTCGGGCCTCGCCGTGTTCAGAGCTCGGCGTGGGCCTCGGCGTTAGGTGTATGTGTCCTCCCCAACCCCCACTTACCTGGTGCCTTGTTCTTGGGCTACTTTCTTCTTCCTTCTTCTTCCTTTTTCTTTCTTTTCCTTTTCTTTTTTTTCTAGTGGACCATGTTCTCTTTCTCCCAGCATGCCTTTCTTCTTATCTTTTTCCCTACATGCATCTGGTTCACTTTCTAATATGGCTTCCTCTTCTATTTTGTTCTATAGTCTTTTCCCAATCTAAAATGGCGTTCTTGCTTTTTCCTGCATGTCACTTCCTGCTCAGGGCTATTTAAGGGGTTAGATTCTTGTTCTCCTTGCGCTGCAACACTTCCTCTGATGGTAATCACGCTCTGGCTGTTTTTTTCCGATTGCAGTCTTTATTCCTGTGTGTTCCAGCTTTCTTCCAGATTATTTTCTTGACTTTGGAAGTCTGATATTTTTTCACTTGTTTTTTTTCTTAAGTTCCAGAGAGTTCCTGTCATAGACGTTTTTTCTTTCTTTGGGTTTTTCCTCTAGGACTCCTTCTAGAGGATTCGGCCAGTTGCAAAAAGAATAAGTGATGGACAGAATGCTGAACAATGTCAGACATTCACCCCCCAGTACAGAGATCTGGGCCTAAATCCATCATTTTTTTGCTGCCCATGCCATTCCAGTTTGGATCCAGCCATATGCAAATCAGTCTTGACCCTGTTCCCCATGGGAACAGTCCAGCCCAAACTGCCAGGCAAGGTCTTCCCTGGACTGGAAACAAGCATTCTAGGACTAGCTTCGGGGTTTCACCCCCTCATCACCCATGCTAGCTTGTATCCAGTGGCATGGGAAGCACAGGACCCACATCTGGGCATACCCTTCCCACTTAGGGCGACAAATGCAAAAAGAATAAGTGATGGATGGAATGCTGAACAATGTCAAACATTCACCCCCAGTACAGAGATCTGGGCCTAAATCCATCGTTTTTTTTTGCTGCCCATGCCATTCCAGTTTGGATCCAGCCATATGCAAATCAGTCTTGACCCTGTTCCCCATGGGAACAGTTCAGCCCGAACTGCCAGGCCAGGTCTTCCCTGGACTGGAAACAAGCATTGTTGCTGAAGTTGCCCTAAGTGGGAAGGGTATGCCCAGACGTGGGTCCCTTGCTCACTGTGCCACTGGATTCAAGCTAGCCTGGCTGATGAAGGGTGAAATCCTGAAACCGGTCCCAGGATGCTTGTTTCCGGTCCAGTGAGGACCTGGCTTGGCAGTTCGGGCTGGACTGTTCCCATGAGGAACAGGGTCAAGACTGATTTTCATATGGCTGGGTCCAAACTGGGGTAGCATGGTGAGCAAAAGAATGATGGATTAAACCCAGATCTGTGACTGGGGGGTGAGTGTTTGCATTGTTCAGCACTCTGTCCATCATCCTTTTGTGTTGCTAAAGTTGCCCTAAGTGGGAAGGGTATGCCCAGACGTGGGTCCCTTGCTCACTGTGCCACTGGATTCAAGCTAGCCTGGCTGATGAAGGGTGAAACCCTTGAAACCGGTCCCAGGATGCTTGTTTCCGGTCCAGTGAGGACCTGGCTTGGCAGTTCGGGCTGGACTGTTCCCATGAGGAGCAGGGTCAAGACTGATTTGCATATGGTTGGGTCCAAACTGGGGTGGCATGGTGAGTAAAAGAATGATGGATTAAACCCAGATCTGTGACTGGGGGTGAGTGTTTTCATCGTTCAGCACTCCGTCCATCATCCTTTTGTGTTGCTAAAGTTGCCCTAAGTGGGAAGGGTATGCCCAGAAGTGGGTCCCTTGCTCACTGTGCCACTAGATTCAAGCTAGCCTGGCTGATGAAGGGTGAAACCCTGAAACCAGTCCCAGGATGCTTGTTTCTGGTCCAGTGAGGACCTGGCTTGGCAGTTCTGGCTGGACTGTTCCCATGAGGAACAGGGTCAAGACTGATTTGCATGTGGCTGGGTCCAAACTGGGGTGGCATGGTGAGCAAAAGAATGATGGATTAAGCCCAGATCTGTGACTGTGGGTGAGAGTTTGCATTGTTCAGCACTCCGTCCATCATTCTTTTGTGTTGCTAAACTTACCTTGGCCAGAGCAGGACCTACAAGAATCGAGGTCGCCCTCCAGTTCCAGCTGACAAAGGCCATAAGTGAAGGGTAGATCGTGACACCCCCCTCCTGTTTAGCTGAATTTGTTACTGTTGGCTTTAGGGCTCTGTGCTCTTTCCCTCAGCTAACCAGTGCTAAGGTGCTTGTGCTCCCTCCTTCAAACATGATAACATTGGTGTACACCTAATTAGTACATTTAGGGCCTTATTTATACTTTTTGGTGCAAAACTGCACTAAGGCTGTTTTGCCCCAAAAAGTTTTGCACCGGCTTGCACCATTTTTTAGCACCAGCTGGCCACCATATTTATGGAATGGTGCAAGCCGGTGCAAAGGGTAGGCTAGCTTAAAAAAAAATGACGTTAGGCAGTTTTGAGTCAAAATAAATGATTCTGACCAGATTAACATCATTTTTTGACGCTAAGGGGCATATTTATACTCTGTTTGCACTGAATTAGCGTCATTTTTTTTAACTCTAATTCAGTGCAAAACTAACTCCATATTTATACTTTGGTGCTAGACCCGCCTAGCACCAAATTTATGGAGTTAAAGTCATTTTTTGGAAGTGGAAACCTACCTTGCCTTAATGAGATGCAAGGTAGGTGTTCCCGTGCAAAAAAATGACTCTATGGCCTTAACACCATATTTATACTCCCATGTAAAAATGGTGCAAGGGAGGGAGGAGGGGTCAAAAAATGGGACAAAGCTTGCTTTGCCCCATTTTTTAAGACCTTTGTCAGGGCAGGTGTTAGGGGACCTGTGGCCCTATTTCCATGGTGGAACACCATGGAATAAGCCCAGAGGTGCCCTCCCTAGGCCCTAGGGGCACCCCCACCCACACTAGAGGGACTGCGAGGATGGGGGACCCCATCCCAGGTAAGTACAGGTAAGTGCATTTTATTTTTGAAAGTGCCTTAGGGGGCCCTGAAATGGGCCCCCATACATGGCACCGGGTGCAATGGCCATGCCCAGGGGACCCCTGTCCTCTGTGCTGGCCACTGGGGTGGTGGGCATGACTCCTGCCTTTTCTAAGGCAGGAGTCATGTGGCATGGTAGGTTTAGCACCATAAAATGAGGCTAATCTGGTTAGAGTCATTTTTCTTTACTCTAACCTGCCTAAAGCCATTTTTTGGTGCTAAACCCTCTTCTTGTATACTGCCAGCCCCACCCGACTAAAGTCATTTTTTTAAACTCTAGCCTACCCTTTGCACCGGCTTGCACCATTCCATAAATATGGTGCCCGGCTGGTGCACAGAAATGGTGCAAGCCGGTGCTAAACTTTTTGGTGCAAAACTGAGTTAGTGCAGTTTTGCAGCAAAAAGTATAAATAAGGGCCAATATTTTGTAAGTTTGCGCCACTTTTGTGTCATAAAATGAAGTTAATGCGGTGCAAAAAAAGTTTAAATCAGGGCCTTGGTGCTAGAAGGGTCTAGCACCAAAGTATAAATATGAAGTTAGTTTTGCACCGAATTAGAGTAAAAAAAAATGACACTAATTCGGTGCAAACAGAGTATAAATATGCCGCAGAGTATAAATATGCCCCTAAATATGGCGTTAAGGCCATAGAGTCATTTTTTGCACGGGAACGCCTACCTTGCATCTCATTAAGGCAAAGTAGGTCTCCACTTTCAAAAAATGACTTTAACTCCATAAATTTGGTGCTAGAGGGGTCTAGCAACAAAGTATAAATATAGAGTTAGTTTTGCACCGAATTAGAGTTAAAAAAAAATGACACTAATTCGGTGCAAACAGAGTAGAAATATGCCCCTTAGTTTACTTGTAGGTCTCTAGTAAATGGTACTGCATGTACCCAGGGCCTGTAATTTAAATGCTACTAGTGGGCCTGCAGCACGCATTGTGCCACCCACCAAAGTAGACTTTTAAAACATGTCTCAGGCCTGCCATTGCAGCCTGTAGAGCAGTTTTAAAATTCCATTTTAATCTGGCAAAATAACCCTTTTTGCCAGATCTAAACCTTTCTTTTTAACAACTATAAGCCACCACTATGGTAGACTCTGGAGGCTTACAGGTCAGTGTGTGCTGTGTTTAAAATGTAGGATATGTGTGTTTAAGTTTTACAGCTAACTTAATCAAAGATACAGACACCATTAATGGCCAAGGTCCTGAGGAACCTTCATAGAATATACAATGGCAAAACTATGTAGACAAGCAACACACACATAAATATTGTGTTTTAAGTGTCACACCAGAGGAATAGATAACCATATATCTACACCTCATGGAATAGTTTCATAAACGATATTTAGGACAGAGTATTCATGTCGTACGATGTTTCTTTCTACAGTATTTTGACATGAAGCCTTGCAAAGCTTCTGGGTTAAAAAGTAACGAGGTAATTGTCATGCAGTGCTATAATTGTAATTAGGCGTCAGAACGGGATGGGCCTAAAACACCTAACCAAACTAACCAGAGGCAATTCACCCTAAAGAGCCGTACCTCAGTGCCTTCAGAACAATGAGCTCGTGGGGGCTTCCATCAGAAATGAAAAGGACACAAAAATATATCGTTTCAACATGCACACTTTTTTTTAAATGCATTCATCATAAATATAACTTAGAGTATGAGAACAATTACTTACGCATGGAATTCGCCAATTAATATTGCATGCAGTTATTCTGGGACTAAACACCTTAATTCAGTGAGGACAGTAAAGTGTGGAGATTACTACATTGTGCCAGTGTGCGAGAGGAAGAAGGCTTACTCCGGAGACACTGGTGCTTCCATCTTGTGTGGGCTTTTCACACCCAGCCATGAAAATGTCACCTTATGAGCAAAGTATACATTTCACAAGGTCACCAAGCCACCGCAGCACACAAACTATATTTAGGCATTTTACAAGCACAACAGCTACACTCTAGATTCCGTTTGTGTGTGCTCTTTTGCTCAATGGAACCTGAGTGTAAGAATTGTAAATGCAGGTTCTTCAGACGTGTAGGACTGATATTTATAATTAACTGTAGATTTTTAGCAGGTGATAGGTCTTACGAAACACTGGGTGCTGAAAGTTTGAGAAATGAACAAGCCCCGAAGAGACTTGGGTTGTTTACACCAATAAACAGAATAGCGCGTTTTCTGGCCGTTGCGCTTCCTTTCACTTACTTTTGGTACGTTCCAAATTACAGACTTTGGCACAGGATCTTACTTCAACAATATATCACAATCCTTGGGGATCGTTTTTGTGCTGCAGACAGTTTTATCAAGCACAAAAACAATGAGAGGCAATGTGATTGTTATTCCACAAACGGAGACATTGAGCCAATTGTCGAGGAAGGGCCATGATCGCCATCGTGCCCATGCAGATGAACGCAGGACTTTGGGCAGCCTCTATGTTGGACCTGGCTTTTTGACAGGGACATCCCCAAACTTTTTGCCTCCTTCCTCCTATTTTTTCTGACCTGTTGTTGTTGGCTTTTGACCTCTGGGCACTTTACCACTGCTAACCAGTGCTAAAGTGCATATGCTCTCTGTGTAAATTGTACTACTGATTGGTTTATCCATGATTGACTATTTAATTTACTTGTAAGTCCCTGGTAGAGTGCACTACATGTGCCTAGGGCAGGTAGATTAAATGCTACTAGTGGGCCTGCAGCACTGGTTGTGCCACCCACCTCATTAGCCCCTTAGCCTTGTCTCAGGCCTGCCATTGCAAGGCCTGTGTGTGCAGTTTCACTGCCACTTCGACTTGGCATTTAAAGGTATTTGCCAAGCCTAGAACTCCCCTTTTTCTATACATAAGTCACCCCTAATGTGTGCCCTAGGTAACCCCTAGAGCAGGGTGCTGTGTGGGTAAAAGGCAAGAAATTTACTTGTGTGGTTATATGTCCTGGTAGTGTAAAACTCCTAAATTTGTTTTCACACTACTGTGAGGCCTGCTCCCTTCATAGGCTAACATTGGGGCTGCTCTCATACATTGTTGAAGTGGCAGCTGCTGATCTGAAAGGAGCAGGAAGGTCATATTTAGGGGCATATTTATACTCCGTTTGCGCCGAATTAGCGTCATTTTTTTCGACGCAAATTCGGCGCAAAACTAACGCCATATTTTTTTGCGTGAACGCCTACCTTGCGTTAATGAGATGCAAGGTAGGCGTTCCCGTCTAAAAAAATGACTGCGACGCAAATGCGTCGTATTTATACTCCCGGGCAAAAATCACGCCCGGGAGTGGGCGGGGCAAAAAACCCCGCATTTGCGCCTCTTTTTAACGCCTGGGTCAGGGCAGGCGTTAAGGGACCTGTGGGCTCAAAATGAGCCCACAGCTGCCCTCCCATGCCCCCAGGGACCCCCCCTGCCACCCTTGCCCACCCCAGGAGGACACCCAAGGATGGAGGGACCCATCCCAGGGACATTCAGGTAAGTTCAGGTAAGTATATATATATATATTTTTTTATATTTTTTTGGCATAGGGGGGCCTGATTTGTGCCCCCCTACATGCCACAATGCCCAATGACCATGCCCAGGGGACATAAGTCCCCTGGGCATGACCATTGGGCAAGGGGGCATGACTCCTGTCTTTACTAAGACAGGAGTCATGTAAATGGCGTCTGGGCGTTGTAAAAAATGGCGCAAATCGGGTGGAGGTGATTTTTTGGCGTCAACCTGACTTGCACCATTTTAAGACGCCCTAACGCCATTTTTCCCTACGCCGGCGCTGCCTGGTGTACGTGTTTTTTTTCCACGCACACTAGGCAGCGCCGGTCTGCTAGCGCCGGCTAACGCCATTCAATAAATACGGCGCCCGCATGGCGCTTCAGAATGGCGTTAGCCGGCGCTAAACTTTTTGACGCTAAACTGCGTTAGCGCAGTTTAGCGTCAAAAAGTATAAATACGGGCCTTAGTATGGCCAGAATGGTAATATAAAATCCTGCTGAATGGTGAAGTCGGATTTAATATTACTATTCTAGAAATGCCACTTTTAGAAAGTGAGCATTTCTTTGCACTAAAATCTTGTTGTGCCCTTCAATCCACGTCTGGCTAGGTTTAGTTGACAGCTCCTTGTGCATTCACTCAGACACACCCCAAACACAGGGTACTCAGCCTCACTTGCATACATCTGCATTTTGAATGGGTCTTCCTGGGCTGGGAGGGTGGAGGGCCTGCCCTCACACAAAGGACTGCCACACCCCCTACTGGGACTCTGGCAGACAGGATTGAGCTGAAAGGGGGCTTGGTGCATTTCTTAGAGACTCTTTGAAGTCACCCCCACTTCAAAGGCACAACTTAGTATAAATCAGGGCCTCTGCCCTACATCATCAGACACTTGCTGGAGAAGAAACCTGAACCAGAAACTACATCCTGCCAAGAAGAACTGCCTGGCTGCTCAAAGGACTCACCTGTCTGCTTTTCTACAAAGGACTGCTGCCTTGCTGTTGGCCTGCTGCCTTGCTGAACTCTTGTCTGGCTGTAAAAGTGCTCTCCAAGGGCTTGGATAGAGCTTGCCTCCTGTTCCCTGAAGTCTCAGGACTTTTCGACGCACAGCTTGTTCCACGGCAAGAAAAACGCCGCACACCGACGCTGATCAACACGACGTCTTCGGGACGACCGAAACTTTGACGCACGGCCTTGCAAGGACAACGCCGCCCGACTTCCCGGGAGAAATCGACGCAACGCCTGCCGTGAGATCAAAACTTTGACGCACGGCCTCGCAAGGACAACGCCGCCCGACTCCGCAGGAGAAATCGACGCAACGCCTGCCGTGAGATCGAAACTTTGACGCACGGCCTCGCAAGGACAACGCCACCCGACTCCGTCGGAGAAATCGACGCGACGCCTGCCGTGAGATCGAAACTTCGACGCGCAGCCCCACAGAACGACGCGCAGCCGGAAAACAAGCAGGAAAATCCACGCACAGACCCGGGACATCTGGTACTCCCCGCAAACCACAGTAAGAGACTGTCCGCGCGCCGGAAGACGACGCCCGACTCCCCGCGTGGAAAATAACAACGCAAGTCCGTGTGTGCTGAGGAGAAATCGACGCACACACACCAGTTTTCCACGCACCTCTTCTCCTGTGGCCCTCTGAGGAGATTTTCCACCAGAAACCAGGTACTTTGTGTTTGAAAGAGACTTTGTTTACTTTCTAAAGACTTAAGACACTCTCTATCACTTTTCAGTGATATCTTTACAAATTCGTATTGCAACTTTGATCATTTTGACCTGAAGATACCCAGATAAATATTATATATTTTTCTAAACACTGTGTGGTGTATTTTTGTGGTGTTATGCTATGGTGTTGTATGATTTATTGCACAAATGCTTTACACATTGCCTTCTAAGTTAAGCCTGACTGCTCGTGCCAAGCTACCGGAGGGTGAGCACAGGCTGATTTTGGATTGTGTGTGACTTACCCTGACTAGAGTGAGGGTTCTTGCTTGGACAGAGGGCAACCTGACTGCCAACCAAAAACCCCATTTCTAACACTCTATATTAACGCTGTTGTTTCCTACACCTTACATGGGATTTTCTGTCTTCTTTTTCACCTCTATTCTGCGTCCATTTCCTCTTTTCCTTTTCTAGTTTTTCGTCACACCGCCGTTCTCACTCAGTTCCATTGTCCCCAGATGTCAAAAGGTGTTCATGAGTGTCGGTAACTGTTGTTGGCTGTTGTTCGTGGCGTCCTTTGCCGCCCCTGGTGTTACACTTCCGGGAGAGCGATTGCAGGGACTGCACCCGGGACTGGGACCGAAAGGAAACACTTATCTTAACTTGATGTAGTTTTAATCAGTAGCACCTTATAAGTAAGTAAGAGGCAGTTGAAGGGGCTCACATGTCTCCCTTTACACCCGACCAAGATTTGGAAGATACATTGTAGGAAAGCACCCTTTTTGACATGGATAGCCCAAATGTTTTGCCAGTTTATGATGAGGCTTTGACTATAAGTGAATTGGGTCCCTCCTGACCAGGTCCCCAGTGCCAGATCTCTTCCCCCAAAACTGCATAGTTGTTTTGCACAATTGGCAAACTCTCTTGCTACCACTGATGAAGCAGAAAAGGAAGGTCCGACATATATTCATACATATCGCCAAATTAAAAATGTATATCGTGGTGTGATTTTAGTAAAGAAAATAACGTACAAGGGAAATTGTGCCCTCGGGGTAGTTCGCCATCATTGTAAACGAGCTTTATTAATCATGAAGTATTGAAAATGTAGTAATCCGTCATAATTGCAAATGTATGCCATGATTTCTTGCTTGAAAACTGTTTTGCTTAGCTTAAATTTAGTGCAGGCTTTGGCCTAGTTGCTTGGTCTCAAATTCTAACTGCGTGGCTTTTTCCTTGAATTAATGAAACACATATTCTTGCTTGAAGTTGTATTTTTCCAGCAGAGATGACTAATACACTTATCTCCAAGGTTTCGTACTAGGCCGGTTTCATCCCCTTTGATACAAGGTCAGTCTCTGCAGGTGCGGACAATGAAGGTACAGATACCAAAAATAATTGGCAAACCATGATACAACTTGTGTTCCAAGGCTCCAAGGCTAATGTATGCACAAATAAGTTCTAGTAAAAGACAATTTTTCATTGGACAATTTGAAGCCAACCTATGAACCCTCCAATGGAAGACCCTGCAAGATTTGGAATGTTTCTTACTTAAACCCACCGAACAAAGAGAAGTCAGCCATTTCCCTCGATGCCAGTTTGAAGCCTGATGCCAGACTCCATTTTGGACGACACCCTAACACCCTTTTCTCTATCCGAGAGAAAGAGACTTTAAGAATTCTCACACTAGAGACTTTAACTTTGATTTGCCCCGTCTTGCCTATGCAGTAACTTTGCCCCATTCTCCTTGCCGCTGCAAGGGAGTTTGCCCTTAACTTTGCCCCTTTGAAACTTGTCCCATGCTGATCAACCGGTACCTGAAGGACGAAGACTTTTCTTGAATGCTGATTGTATTTGGTAAATATGAAAAGATAAATGTATTATGCATTGTGTTTTTTTTCCTTTTAGGTACCAACTGCAATTTTGATAGGGCCCTAGCTAGAAGTTTTCCAAATTTGTGTTGACTAAATTCGTTTTGCATGAAGTCCCACATGCTGATGCTAATCAGAGGTTAGTCGAGGTATTCATTTGATGCACCATGTTGATTTGAAATCTTGTTATGCTGACAAATGTATGCAATTAGTCAAATACAGTTAGTCATATTGGTGATTTGCATTGCGATAACAGAGTGTATCATTATTCAGATTTTACGTAGATTGCGTTTCTTCCGCCGTTATGGACAGCTAGTAATGTTCATATACATATATCAATTGGTTTTGAGACATATATATATCGTGCTAGCTTTGTTAATATAGGGAAATAAATTCACTAACTTTTAATAAACTGGTGTGGTTATTCATGACTGAAAGGTCATGGTGCGCCGAAATACCAACTGTTATTGATTTCTGATGTGCTATATTGATCTATTAATTGAGTATTGATTATCGATTACAATAGTTATTGATTATTGATCTGAATGACTCAGCTATTTTAGGATGAGGAGAGCCTGACTCGGTTAAAAGATCCACCGACCTCCAACGTGTCCAGGTACAGGTAATTTATAAGGGCTGGACGCGTTATCACCACTATGAGTCCCCAGTAAATGGTACCTCTGGTACCTAGGTCCTGGGGTACTATGGAAGGTATCTGAGGTTTGCAGCACCAACTGTGCCACCCTCAGGGACCCCTGACCAAACTCACACTGTGCTGTTGTTGCAGACTGTGTGTGTTGGTGCAGGCTAAATTGAAAACACGACCTGTCGCACACCCCTGTGAGCCAGGTCCCCTATCACTGCTTGTGCCAGGTGTAAGTCACCCTAAGGCAGAGTGCATTGAGGCCCATGTGAGAGCACACATTCATGAGCAGATATGCCCCTGCTATTTGTCTATTGATTCTGAGATCATAGTAAGTGCACAGGGAAGCCATTTTAAATGCATATGCTGGACACCGGTCAGTACGAGTTCCCCAGCTACATATGATGGCTTCTCTGAACCCTGGGACATTTGATATCAAACATCTCAGAATAATAAACCCTCACTGATCTCACTGATGGATTTATTAATAAATGTACACAGAGTACATCTTAGAGGTGGCCCCTGAAAACCTTCCAACTACTGGTGTGTTGAGTGACTGGCAGGTTTCTGGTCCCCCAAGGTAACAGCGAGTGCTCTCAAGGGCCTGAGACAAAAGCTATCACTGGGTGGAGGTGCAGGATGGACATTTCCAGGGTGGAAAGCTTCAAAGGCCTTGACACCTTTGTAATGTGACCCAGGTCTCTCCCAATGGCAGGGAAGACTAATCCCCCTCTCCTGAATCCCCTTTTTGGGACAGCACAGACAGGAACATTAGGCAGGTTAGGAGGTGTGCCCACTTTATGCCAGTCCCACCACTAAGGTGGACATGCGGAAGTTGACACCACTTTTCAAATTCCTCCATCTTGCTTGGAAGGAATTAAGCCAGTAGGGTTAGAGTTATGCCCACTTCCCAACAGAAGTGGTCATAGAAGGGGTATAGCCACCCTAAAGGTGGCCAGTCCGTTGGCTACCACCTGGCACTCCCTGTAATGCCCCTAAATTGAGTATTTAGGTGGCACCAATAAACCTTAGAACTCCGATGTCAACAACCTAAAAAGACTCATTCAAAGAAGAGTTGCACTCGTAGAAGAGGAAAAAAAGCAGCTGACAACACCGGACTGCCTGCTGACCTCAACGGACTTTGCCCAAGAAGGCAACCCGTCCAGCCTTCAATAAAGACTCAAGTCTCCTGTGGGCAGAGGACCTGTTCTACACAAGAAACTTCAAGGAAAAGACTTTGCAGCTGCTTGAACCTCAGAACCCTGACACCTGATGGGACCACTGCACCTGATGTCCACGACCCGAGGTGAAGCCAACCAAGTGTGCAAACATGGCTCCCCAGCTGTCCAGCGTGGTCTCACCAATCTTGGACTCACCGAGATGCCTACAGACTCTGCAAGAAGGCTGCCTCTCCCCCAGCCCGGTGCTGAGAGAAAACCCAACACCTCCAGCAACCACTGCACCCTTCGCCCCCTGACCCAATCCGAGGTGGGTCACTGGTTCCAACGCCGTCCCCCCGCTCCTAAGAGCTTGAGCCCACCCTGGGTCCACCCCTTGTTCGTTTCTGAAACTGCAAAGTATTTATGGTTAAAAGGCTACTTACTTGTTTACGAAGTTCTTGGGTTTGAAACATTTATAAAAATAATTTGTATATTTCTAAATTGGTCTCAGATTTGTTTTTTGAGTGTGTGTCTCATTTGTTGCCTCTGTGAGTACAACAAGTGCTTAGCACTACACTCTGATACACCTAACTGCTTGCCCACACTACTACAAATATAGAGCATTAGTCCTATCTACTTTTGCCTCTGCAAACCAAATGGGGATCCAATGGACTCTGCACAGTGTACTTCTTTTGAGTGCACCACATAGAGAGCCAGCTTCCTGCAAAGATGCAAATAAAACTCCCACAAAGGAAGTTTATCAACAACTGACACCATGAAGAAACATATGCTTGGTAAGTGGCTGCAGGACTTCCCATCTTTGTATATGAGCTGGAGGTAAAGGGCATTATGAATGAAAACTGGAGGTTATGTATGGGCATTTGAAGCTCTCGTTGTTCATCTGAGGTTCTAAGTGCACATTTGAAGCTGTGCGTGGGCATAAGAGCATCTGTAGACATTTGGGGGTATGCATGGGTGCTTGACGGATATGCTTATGTTATGTTATGTATGTTTTTTTGTATAGCACAGTAATCACCAGAGAGGGTATCCAGGTGCTTGGGCAAGGTATGTAGGTGTGTGGTCCCATATGGGTGCATGGGTGCATGGGTGCATGATAGGTATGCTTATGTTATGTTATGTATGTTGATTTGCATAGCACACTATGCACCAGAGAGGGTATCCAGGCACTTGAGCAAGGTGTGTAGGTGTGTGATTCCATATGATGAGTGAAGCTTCTTTTGGAGCTCAAGTAGTGAGGAGTAGGCTTTGATGTGTTGAGGGAGGTTATTACATGTGATGGGTAAGATGTAGGAGAATGAGCAACTTCCATTTTTGCTTTTAGGGATGCGGGGAGTGTATGAAAGTGAGAGTGAGGCAGAGCGTAAGTGTCTGGTGGGTTGGTGAAAGAGTATGCACCTGTTCAGGTATTCTGTTCCAGTGTTGTGAAGGGGTTCCTGCGTGTGTGTGAAAAGTTTGAATTGGCTGCACTTGTGTATTGGGAGGCAGTGAAGCTTTCTGAAGTGCAGTATGATGTGGGTGTGGTGTGGTAGGTGAAGTATGAGTCTTGTGGCAGCATTCTGGATAGTCTGGAATCTGTGTAGGAATTGTTTGGAGATTCCGGCATAGAGAGTGTTGGAAATGAGTGCTTGCGTCACGGTCTGTTTGGCAACCATTTGAAGATCTTTCGCAGCATGCGTAGGATGGGGAAGCAAAAAATGTGCATTGCATTGACTTGAGCCATCATGTTGAGCTTGTCATCTAGGATGATCCCTTGATTTATTGCGTGGTCTAGGGGTGTGGGTGTTGATCCTAGTTCCATCCCATGGGGAGGTCTGTTGCTGAAGACCAGTACTTCTATCTTGTTGGAGCTCAGCTTCAGGCAGTTGGTTTGGATCCAGTCTGCTACCACGGTCATGCACTTGATGAAATTACATCTCCTGGTGTTTGTCATTTCCGTTGGGCAGAGGATGAGTAGGGTGTCATTAGTGTAGGAGAATATGGTGATGTCTTGTGATCAGATGATGTTAGCGAGCTGTGTCATATAAATCTTAAAAAGAATGGGGCTGAAGGATGGTCCCTTTCGGACACCACATATCAGTTTCTTGGTCTCTGATGTGAAGGGGGCAGCCTCACTATATGGGTTCTTTCCTTGAGGAAGGAACAGATCCATTTGAGAGAGGATCCTTGAATGCCAATCTCATGGAGTCTTCTGATGAGGGTTTTGTGGGAGACATTGTCAAATACCACAAAAAGGTGACATGTTTCAGCCATTGATCTATGTGCCCAAAAGGGGTCAAATAGGCTTTCTTCGGGACCTATTTTATATTTTTTATCAGCTCACTAAGACTTACGCTAGTACAATATTCCGTTTACTCACGGATCCTTTTTTTAGTAACAGCGCAGCTCCATTTGAGAATTTGTGTCTTCTTTGATCTCACTTCATGGAGGGTCCCAACCTTTCAGAAGACCCGGGGACTAATATAGGCAAAAGGCGGCTGACATCCTTTGAAGACTGTGTGACCACAGGACTCATCCCCTGGGTACCCCCATGAATTGATGCTGTAGCTTGTCGACCTTTAATCAGGTGTAGGAGCACTTTATACCACCAGGTACATCACACATAGGTGGTCATTTTGAACATGGCAGTTCGGCCCGCTATGCCGGCAATGGCTCCATCTGCCATGCAGTCTGCCGGCGGGATGAAACACCATCCGCCAGGGTAGCTGCACTACCCTGCGGATAATGTTCCAAATGCCGCCAGTCTTTTCCTGGCGGGACATCCCGCCAGGAAAAGGCTGGCGGAGGGGGTGCACTATAACAAAGAGACACTGGAGACACTGTCTCCACTCGCCGGCCTGGCGGGGAAAACATTATACGGCCGGCGGGTTTTCCAGGAGGCTGGCAGTCGATGGAAAGACCACCAGCCCGAACAGGCAGATTCAATTCCATAGACAATCCCCTTGGGGAAAAGGTCGCTTTGCTAACATTGTTAATTCATTCTCCAGAGTTAGCCCACCTCGGTGATGTCTTTTAGCTCGCTTCTTCCCTGAATGATAATGACCTCTCCTAAAACTGCTCCAAAAAACTTATGAAAAATGCTCCATCTTGGATTTCCTTATATCTAAGGTGGGAGCCAACAAGTCAGTGATCCTAGAAGAGTTGATTGGTCATATCTCTTTCAAGGTCCCTTTTCTTTGAACATTGACAGCCACCCATCATTAGGCAGCCCAAACTTTAAGTGATCCCGGAGAGTGACATTGAAAACATTGTCTAGGTACACCGGTTAACCAAATGGATTCCCCCGATACTATGTCTGATATTGAAAATTACCATGCCCCTTACAAAAAAGAGCACAAAGGCAAATCAAGCTTCTTGGTTCTCTGCATAACATACTGCCTGAAAAAGAGCTTTGCGAGTGGTTGAATGAAATAATGCAAAACTCTGCCTTAATCATTTAACCAACGTAACCACAGCTGAAGAAATGTAAAAAAATCTACGACACCAAAGGGTCAATTCCATAAACCCAAACTAACACTGCTATAACTAGCCTTGTAAATATATTCTACCATGCCAGACAGAGCATAAACATCCCTCCTATAATCTCCCTAGCTAAGCAACTAGGAAAAAGTGAGAAGTTCACTGTTTTCTTTACTAATTATTTCATTAAATAAATTGAAACAGGGCACTCCCACTCAGGCAATTGAACCTTCTCCAGCTGGCATGATGTTGAGTGTTACCCCCGTTTGACTTACTGATACCAAGACAGGCCTAAATCTTTTAGCTAGTAAGTGGACCCAATTCCAACCACTCTCATCAGGTCACTCAGCAGTTACACTGGTCCCTAAGGCATTCACTAGGAACTTTTATACTGTATTAGCATTCCCATTCCTGGCTGAAGTCAATGAAAGCTGTGTGCAATTTAGTTTAAAAAGATACTTTGCAGACAACAATTACCTTAATGACTACCTGCCAGGTTTCAGGTACCTTTGTAATACCAATACAGACGTGCTACAAGAAATGGAAGCGGTTATTCTTTTATTAGACAGGGATGATTCTTAACAGATGACAGCCCACCTTTCAAAAACTCAATGTCCATATGGACATGGAAGGCCAAACACTAAGATGCACTAAGATCTTTCCACCGCCTTGCACCCACACCTATTTAGTGTTCTTTGCATGGTTTCATCAACATTATTTAGTATTTACCTGTCTGCAACTACTTTGGAAAGTACTGCATAATTCTGAGATATATGGGCAACAATACGCTGATGAGAAACATCTGGCCTGGAAGTTGTCCTCAGAATCTGATACTCTGCAACTGATAGGAATTCTAGACAATGTCCTAATCCCAATGGCAAATCATTGCACAGAATACATAATTCTTTTAGCACAGCAGCTATTTGCTCTCATGTTTCCTAATTTATAATTCTTTTAGACCCTATATGTTTGCCCACACATGTGACCCATGTGACCCATGTCACAGGTCTTCTGAGAAGTGCTCTAAAAGAGCTTTGTGCTGCTGTGCAGCACAGCTCTTATTGTACCACGAATGACTACCCTCTCCATGGCTGGGCATCGCCTGAATAGTAGCTTTTTGCTATTCATGGGTTAAAGGCTTTTTTACCTGTATGCAAATCTGCGAGAATGCATACTGACTCTTTCTGGTAAAATCCATGTAGATTCCTCATTCCATTGAGTCTGAGCGGTGTGCATGAGAAATGTTTGGGTATATGGGAGGTAGAATTGTCCAGCATGTGAATCCCCTATTTGTATGTTATCTTATACTTGTAAAAAGCTCCATAGAGATGGTGATAGCCAAAAAGTAAGTTTGATCCCCTTTTCTACATGTTCCCCAGTGCTGTTCTTTCCGCTTTCCCTCTCGCTGTGATAAGCTGTTGCTATCATTTTGAGTCTGGTTCTGAATTAACGTCTTCCCCACTTTAGCAGAAAGACGCCATGTTATTCACATTGCTTGGATCAAGCCAGATTCAGTTATCCTGTGGCCGGAGAGAAGGAGCACATAAGCATAATATTGTGATCAAAGTCTTAACCACTGAAAAACATTTCATCAAAAGATAAGTACTTCCGCTCCTTTCCTAGCCACTGAAAAACATTACATCCAAAAATAAGTACTTCCGCCCCTTCGTTCTGCGTCCACATCTGACAGCGAGAGCAGCAAAGCCCCTAAATGGCAGGAGTGTCTTGTCAGTTACTCAAATATAGTTGACATTCTGGGAAGCTTGCATCACTAAGGCAAATAACGTGACCATGCACGTTTTAAGAGACTAGGGGCATATTTTATAGCCCCTATTGCCATTCCAACGCCACATTAGCGTAATTTTTTAGAAATGCCAAACAGGCAGCACCATATGTACAAAGTGGTGCAATGCACGCATGCATAATGTATGCGAAGGGGGCATTCCCCCGTTACGGGGGGATAAAAAATGGCGCAAGGAAATCTCAGAGCAGGCGTTAAAAGGAGGATTCCGTTTGTTACAATGGGCTTTTGGGTGCTTTGCAGGGTTAATGTCAGAATCTTTTATGGTAATCCAGCAATGTGCCCGACTAGTGTAAACAATTCTGACACTAATACCGTAAATACAACCATGGTGCGCCGTATTTTAAATATAGTGCACACATGGTGGCATTAGGGGGTGCTAAGGAGCGGAAGAAAAGTGACACTGCAGTCTGTGCAGGGCCATTTTTCTTAAATATGCCCCTAGGTTACTCAGAGCCAAACTAACCATACAAGAAGATGCACTCGGAATTGATTGGCTCTATCAAAAAATATGAGTGTACCTGAATTCTAGTAGCTAGTTGACTTGACACCAACAGCCATTATTTTTTCAAATAAGCAGGCAGTTTGAGCAAGTATACAAGTTTGCTTATTTACTTCAAGGAGCTCTGCGAAACAGTACAGAGATAAAGGCTGAACCAAGTAGGAAGAAGTAGGGAGCATAGTCCAGGACTGATGAAAAGACACGCTGTTGTTGAGGCATGAACAAGGAGCAGGTAGGCTGCTTGTTGGATCCAGAACCATTCTCGTTCGGACTAGAGTTACCATTCGGACTTCAACTACAAGACCAGTTAGTTACTGCAGGTGCAGCTGTAATTACCGCTGCCTACTAGCTGTTATCTATGGTCAGGGACCAATTCCTGCTGCCCAGCGCAACCCAAGATCGGAGAACCCCACATCCTCTGAACATCCCTTCGAAAGAGGACAGACGCATTGCACCGACCGGTGAATGAGAGAAGAGTTTGAAAAGAGTGTAGAGAGAGCAGAATAAGTGAACACTACCAGAGGCCCTTACCCCCCCCCCCCCCCTGCACCCAGTTCTCCCTTGTTATGGTCTTGAAGAAGCCACGATCTTCCCGTGCTTCATCATCTTCTTCTGTCGTTCCAGATGATGTGAGACAAAAGTTACTTGCATCTCTCAGCAGACCATGATCAGCAGTCTTCTTAAAAGCATTGCTTCATGGGTATGCATAGTCAAACTGAATAAGACTGTGCCGAACATTGAACTGAATGATCTGCCCTGCTCACAGACCAAACACCAAGCCTAGTACACATCTCATAGGCAACCCTGCATATTCCTCCTTCCCTAATGCAGAGGCTAATACATGGTCCCCACATCTTGCTATTTGACATTTTACATTTCCTACAGCAAGCTACATACAGCCACTACCATCACAATAGGGGATCGACCAATTTCCCTGGGCACTGCTCTAAACAGGGACCTGACCTTCATCCTACAATATGAGATGAGCAGGATTTATAGCTTGTACCATGGGAGGGAAGCGGAGCCTGGAAGATAGTAAGATGTCACCCATCACATGAAGATGTTTTGCAGGAATGGTGATGCACGTTTGGGTGCTCTTCTCTTAAGCTTGTAGCTGCCACATCTGTTTATAAAATTATTATCCTGTACTTTGTTGCACAAACTGTTTTTTTATATACTGAGATTCGTATAAATGTAAATGTTGGAAAACAGCTGTGATTTGACCTTTATCGGTAATGTGTGATTCATTATTGAAGCAGCATAGGGTGCGTAAGTTACATTACTAGACCTCTGTGTGACCTTATGGTGTGGAATTGTAAGTATGCTGCCTATAAGGTTCAAGGTACACTGTCAGAGGTGTGTGCAGCCATTAATCGGAATAGCAAGAGATGGTATACATCAGGATTGGCATGGAGTTTATGTGCGTGCGTCCAGATACTAAAATAGCTGTATAACTCTCAGACAGTATTTGCTGCATTTCCTGATGGACGATCAGAAAGCTAATGGACAGGAATGATCATCTGAGAATTTGAAGTGCACTAGCACAGTTGTCTTTGGGTGCAAAGTCTGGCATCAAAATGTAGCAATCAATTGGGATTGGGGACCAGTGACTTTGTGGGACCACTTATCAGCTATGTCTCTTTCGGGCAAAGTGGTCCAGTGCTGGATATGCATTTTAGGCTGCTGTCTCACGGTAGCCCCACAGATGGTAACATGAAGTTGAGTTTGCTACAAATGGTCTAAAGTCGCCTTTTTGCTAAGGAAAAAGGAGCAAAGTAAAACTTCATTTAGCCTGGCACTCTAAAATCTTGCATTGGGATTCTTCATACTAATATTATGTTCTGGTCTGAATATGAGTTATTTGGGTGTCAGGTGCTAGGAAGTTAGACAGGGCAAAGGTGAGTGGTGCATTGAAAAACAACGTGATAAAAGTGAGAGTGGAAAACTGCAGGGAGAGGAGTGGAGGTAAATGAGAGAGAAAAAGAGGCCAAGAGAGAAGACACAGAATGCTTAATATAAGATGTGCAGCCCCTTAAACATGTCTCAAGCCTGCAATTGCAGTGTCTGTGTGTGCACTTCACTGCTACTTCGACTTTGCATTTAAAACTACTTGTGAAGCCTTAAACGCCCCTTTTAATACATAAGCGTCACCCCTAAGGTAGGCCCTAGGTAGCCCAGAGGGCAGGGTGCTAGGGAAATAAAAGTCAGGAGTTGTACTGGTAAGTTTTACACGTCCTGGTTGTGAAAAACAACCAAAGACATTTTTACTATTGTGAAGACTGCTCATCTCATAGGCCAGCATTGTGAATTCCCTTACATACGTTTAAGTGGTAATTTCGGTAGTGAGAAATCCTGCTGACTGGTAAAGTTGGATTTAACATTACTATTTTAGAAATTACACTTTTAGAAAGGAGGCATTTCTCTATAATTACTGCTCTCTGTGCCTTACATCCTGACTTCAATACACTTCTGGTCTGTGCTGGTTGACAGTTACCTTTGTGCATTCCACACAGACAGCCATAAACACTGGACACTCAGTTGCATCTCCATTCATTTGCATACTGATGGGTCTTCCTGGGCAAGAAGGGAGAAGGGGCTCTCACTTGCTCTTCAAAGGCTAGTTGCCTGACCTCACACAAAGGACTGATTACCCCTCACAGATCTCCTGGCAAACAGGACTGGATGATAAGGGGGTCCGGTGCACTTCAAAACCACTCTTTGAATTTTCTTCCACTTCAAAGGCACATTTGGGTATATATACTGGTCTGTGACCCCCCTAAAATCAGTTACTTCTGGACCTACAACTGAACCCTATTGGTACTGCCCAAAGGACTCATCTGGACTGCTTTTATGGAAGGCCTACTGCTCCCTGACTCTGCTTTAAGGACTTTGCCTTCCCCCACAAGTGATCTCCAAGGGTATGACAAGTTTGCCTCCTGTTAAGAAGTCTCAGGGCCATCAAAGACTTTGAAAAAATCCACTGTGTCTGAAAATCAACACAATTCCTGCAAAATTTAACACAACGCCTGCGGAATCAATGCAGTGCCTGTCTTACTGCTAAAAATCACTGCATCCCCTACCGATCAATGCAGCGCCTGTTTCATCCACCAGCGCAATTTGGATTTTTCACTCATCGTCCCTGGGTGTCAAACTATCCCCACACTGCAGTAAGGAGCCAAGGCTGTGCACCCCGAAATCAACGCAGCACCTTGCCTGCAAGGAAAGAATCAACCCATCACCTCCGTCGTGCCGGGAAAATCGATGCATCACTTTGTTTTCCAACATATCACCTCCTCTGTTGCCCTCTGCTTCATTATTTTTGACGTATCCCAGGTACTTTGTGTTAAAAAGATACAACCTCTGATTCTTATGGATTAAGACCCATGTAAATCTTCAGTGATATCTTGACTTGTGCATATTGGAATTTTGTAATTTGGTCCTATTTTATTCAGATAAACATTATCTTATTTTCCTAAACTGGTGTGGATTGTTTTTTGTGGTATGTTCACTGTGTTGTATTGTATGAGTTATTGCACAAATACTTTACACACTGCCTTCTAAGTTAAGCCTACCTGCTATGTGCCAAGCTACCAGAGGGTAAGCACAGGTATAATTTAGTTGCGTTGTAACCTACCCTGACTGGGATTGTCGTCCCTACATGGACAGGGTGCATACTTCTGCCAACTACAGACCCAGTTTCCAACATTGGTGTTCAACGGTGAGAATATGACTTGTGTTTGTGCCGTGCCTTTTGGTGACTTGGTGTAAACTACTACCCACATCTATAGATCATTATGAGTTGTTTCTCCCTTTTCTCTCTATTGGTCATTTTTCCAAAAGTGATTCCTACCTCTCTTTCATAAAGCTGGAACTCTTTGGTTTGCACCTGTGATACCACAATGGATTGGAAATGGATTCCAACTTCCCAGCAGACTACAATGAGATGGGCACTGTCCCCATTGAAGCCATCAGCAATGCTAGGCTGAGGAAGTTCTTCAAGGATAAAGGGCTTGCTGTGAAAAAGTGGTCCACCAAGCAGGACCTGCAGGATGTCCTATTTGCTTTTGAGGAAGCACGCTGGCTGAAGATGTAGCAGAGGATCAAAAGGATGATGACGCTGAGAAGGAGAATGAGGAAGAGTAGAGAAATTATTTAGCAGTGGGTCCAGAGGAGAAAAGGGAGCCCACAGAGAGGGTGTTCCCTGCTGGATCATATGCAGGAGTCAGTGTCTCCTCCCACACCCTATCCCCTGAGGAATTAAAGTATAGACAGACTGAGAGGGACCTGAGACTGCAGCTGGCCCAACTGGCTGCAGAGCAGAGAAGAGCTGAAGCTGACAAAGCCCTGTCGGAGGAGAGGAACGCTGAAGCAGAAAGAGCCTTGGAAGAAACAAGAATCTTGTTGGCTCATGAACTAAGTTTAAAGGAACTGGACTTAAAAGCAAGTAGAGTCCATTGGTGGAAGCAAACTACCAAGTCCAGTGCTTAAGAAAAGGTAAACACTTCCAGAGATTTTGTGCCTGACCTCAGAGAGTGCAATGACATAGACAGGTGATTTGAGGTGTATGAGGTCACGCTAGTAGCAAACAGGATCCCTAAGGAGGATTGGTGGGCTGTCCTATTGAGACATACACCTGGTAATGGGAGGGATGCCCTACTGACCCTAGATGGGAGGGATAGGCTCATGTATCCCACCATGAAGGAGGCCCTTGTTAAGGGATATGGCTTCAATCCAGAAGAGTGCAGGTTGAGACTCAGGGGCAGTAGGAAACTTTCTCACCAACCCTGGGGGGATTGAGTGAGTCACTTTTGTAGGACACTGGATGGTTGGGTGAAGGGTTGTATGGCAAACACTTCTGAGGGGCTGTACAATTTGATTCCTAGAGAGCACCTGTTCAGGCACTGTTTTTCAGGGCTACGCCAACACCTGGATGATTGGAAGTTCTCTGACCCCAGGGAGCTTGCAAAGATGGCAGACCTCTGGGTGAGTACCAGAGTGTCCGAAGAGGCATTAGAGAGTGATCGTAAGGAGGGTGGTTCAAGTTCCCCTCATCAGAGAGAAAGGGAGGTACACAGTGACCCAGACAGGTCCCAGTATGGTAATGGGGGGGGGGGAAGGGTCCCATGTCCCTTCTAAAGGTCGGAGGAAGTGTGGGGGTGTGCCGAATGCAAAGGGTGCCCTGTTTCCAGCCCCAGAGCTTTGACTGTTCCCATAGGGGACGCAAGCAGGGGATCTTAGTCTGCACCAAGAGACCATCCACTGATGTGAGCTCCACAGTGTCAGGAGAGCAGGGGGGAGCAGCTGCCACAGGCACACTACCAGTTCTGGTTTCTGGGGGTACCACTCCCAAAGGGAGGATACATGGTCCTGCATGGAGGGGCAGGGTGAGGGAGTACTCAGCCATATTCCATGTTCTGCCTCAGAGTACAGACCCAGGGTTGTTTGGCCAGTGTCAGGATACCACCCCTAAAATGTAGGGAGGTAGGGTGGAAGTAGGGTGCAAAACCCCTGGGGCTACTGCCCCCCACTGCGAGACACCTCAGAGGTCAGGGAAACCTCAGAAGCCCATAGTCCCAAGGCCGGAAGAGAAGCTTAACCAATGGCCCTGTGAAGTAATCAACGTCAATAACAATGTAAATCAGAAGTATTTATTCCAACTATGCCATAAAGCTAGCTCTATCCGAGCCAGCAGAGTAACATCCTTTTAAGACAGTGTCAGTCTTTCGACTCACTTACAGTACATTCCAGTGATGATGTGTTGGTGTTCCATCAACACATCATCACTTGGAAACCTTGCTCTATAGAAACAGAAATCTATTACAGTAGCACAAAACCTTAGTTATCACATCATCTCCCTCATCTAACACACCAACATTGTATTTTGAAAATAACCAATACTAGAAAAGAACACTATACTATAATTTAAGTTCTACTGGACTAGTTACAACAAAAGCTTTGCACCAATGTACGTATTATCATAAAGATACTAAGAACATTTATTTCACACATAATCTCATAGACGAGCTGACTTCATTATTTTTTGCTTTGGTCTCAAGTTAACACTGTGTTTAGAGTCCATTTCTGAATGATCTTGAGAGTTTTTTTCAATATGTTCTGGCCTTTGTGCAACAGGATTACATTTCGCTACTCTATTAAGATTCCATATCCTGTGATCACTTGTTTTCACTGCATTTTTAAATCATTTTATGACTTTATATGGCCCCTTATATTTTGACAACATTTCTTTTGTTCTAGGAGATTTGATTTTAATCTAATCACCCACCTCTACAGATGTATCTTTGACTGCTTTGCCCACATCATAATTTGTCTTCCTCTTCTCTTTCTGCCTCCTTTCTCCTTTGCTCCAGCCTATTGCATCATCCGCTTGATCCTTTATCTCCTTTCTTTTATCCTGCACCCATCCAGGAGCAATCTCACAATTAGGTAACCTTCCCTTAAACAGCTGAAATGATGAAACACTAATAGTAGAGTGTGGGGTCAAGCGATGTTCACACACTTTTTCATTTATTCCATCTCCTAGACAGTTGTAGACATTCCTTGAGACATTTGATAAATTGCTTAAGAACACCATTAGATTCCGGATGATATAACACTGACTTTTTGTGTTTAATACCTCTATCTCTCAAAAACAGCTCTACTGACTCTGAAGTTAGTTGGACACCATTATCAGTGAGAATAATGGAAGGAAAACTCTCTCTCTCAAATAATTCTTCCAAGAAACAAATCTTTAGATTCTACAGAATTTACTACCTTAATTTCTGGCCACCTTGAAAACATGTCAATGCAGACAAGAACAAACTGATCATGTGATTTTAATCTGATTGGAGCAAGTAAATCCATAGTTATATCAACCCAGAGGCCTAGGGCTTCGTCTCTCATGACCATCGGCTGTGTCCTACACTCTAACACCTTATCAGAACGCGCACATTCTTAACAACTTCTGACTTCCTCTCTTCCATCACATCCATTGGTGGCCACCAGAAATTAGCACATACCCAGTATTTTGTCTTAGAGTTACCCAGATTGCTATCATGAGCCTGATCAACTAATTTGTTTCTCAAAGCAACCAGAGGAAGTAACTTCCTGCCCCTTACTAACATCCACTATAGCTAATTCTTTCCTCACCTACCAATAAGCTACCAAATTGTCATCACACTCCTAGTTTGTGCACCATTCACTTTGTTTCATCTTCATAACTTTTTTGTAAGGTTCCCTCAACCGATAGCTAATTTTTCCATTCTGATTCATGGATCACTGCATTTGTTATCAAACTTACTTTTATTTTTTCATCAAACTCTTGACCAGCAAAATGATCTCCTTCTTCTACGTCCCCATCTTTATGTTCATCGCACAATCTTGAACGACAATCCGCCTGCACATTCAATACATCTGGCATGTAAGATACCTCAAATTCAAATTCTTATAAAGCTACTATCTATTTACTGATCCAATGCAAAACCATGTCAATTACTTTCTTCATAAACACATCCTTGAGAGGCTTGTGGTCAGTTTCTATTTTAGACTTACACCCCACAGAAACAGCGTCCTTAATTTCCTCACTGCCCAGTATACACCTAGAGCTTCTTTCTCCACAACAAAATAGTTGGTTTCTGCCTCTCTAAGACATCTTGATATGAATAATATAGTTCTGCTCTTTCCATTCTTAGCAGTGGATGGCCTGCGGCCTGGCTCTTGACATTGACAGCTGCCAGTGGCCTCTGTTAGTTACTGTCCTGGTGGACAGGGTTTTCCTTGGTTTGGGGACAGAAGTCAGGCCCAAGGGGTGGAATGGGCCACATCATGTTGTTGGCCATGGTGGTACTCTCTGCCTACTGTGATGCATATGTGAGCAAATTCAGGTTAGGTGCTTCACAGATGGGGCCCACAGGTGAGGAGAAGAGTTCCCCATGGGTCAGTTCAGTGGCTCCAGAAAGAGTAGATAGAGGGATCCAACTGAGCACAGAAAGGCATAGAACTAGCAAGTGCCCCTGCAGTAGTAGGCCATTGTCCATGTTCTATCGACCTGAGCAGAGAAGTCCATCAAGGTATTGATTAGCCTACCTTGGCTTTAGGCTGGAGGCGTTTGTGTTGCAAAATGGTCCCCTCTGAAGAGTCACCCCAAAATGTTTGCCTTCCTCCACCCTCTTTTTCTGACCTCATTTATGTTGGCTTTAGTACTCTGGGCACTTTACCAAAGCTAACCAGTGCTAAAGCACATGTGCTCTCTCCCTAAAACATGGTAACACTGGCTCATATCCTATTGGCATATTTAATTTACTTGTACGTCCCCAGTAAAGTGTACTACATGTGCCCAGGGCCTGTAAACTAAATGCTACTAGTGGGATTGCAGCACGGATTGTGCCACCAACATAAGTAGCCCTTTAAACATGTTTCAGGCTTGCCATTGCAGGGCATGTGTGTGCAGTTCACTGTCACTTCAACGTGCCATTTAAAACTACTTGCCAAGCCTTAAACTAAACTTTTATTAAATATAAGTCACCCCTAAGGTAGGCCCTAGGTAGCCCATAGGGCTTGGTGCTATGTAAGTAAAAGGTGGGATATATACTGGTACGTTTGACATGTTCTAGTAGTGAAAAGCACCCAAAGTAATTTTTCACTATTGTGAAGCCTGTTACTCTCATAGGCCAGCATTAGAAATTCCCTTATAAACTTTTAAGTAATAATTTCCGAAAGTAGTGACATTGTCATGTTTGGTATGGTTGGAATGGTAGTGAGAAATCTTGCTTACTGGTGAAGCAGGATTTAACATTACTATGTTAGAAATGACACTTTTAGAAAGTAGGAATTTATCTGCAATTACTGCTCTTTGTGCCTTAATGCCTGTCTCCAATCCATGTTTAGTCTGTACTGGTTGACAGTTCCCCTTGTTCATTCCACCCAGAAATCCATAAACACAGGACACTCAGCTGCATCTACATTCATCTGCATAACAATGAGTATTCCTGGGCAGGAAGGGTGGAGGGGCTCTCACTTATACTTCAAAGGCTAGTTTCCTGACCTCACACAAAGTTCTGATAACCCCCCACCGATCTCCTGGCAAATGGGAATGGATCAAAAGGGGAACTGGTGCACTTCAAAACCACTCTTCGAAGTTTCCTACACTCCAAAGGCACATTTGGGTACATATACTGGGTCGGTGACCCCCTAAAATCTGACACTTCTGGACCCACAACTGAACTCTGTCAGAAGGACTGCTGTGCTGCCCAAAGGACTCATCTGGACTGCTTTTCTGGAAGGACTACTCTCCTGCGTGCTGCACTTCTGCTCCCTGACTCTGCAGGAAGGACTTTGCCACTCCCCACAAGTGATCTCCAAGGCTTGGACTGAGCTTGCCTCCTGTTAAGGAGTCTCAGGGCCATCAAAGACTTCACTGAAGAGAGAAAATCCACTGCGTCAGAAAATCAACGCAAATCCTGCAGAATTTGATGCAACGCCTGCTGAATCTGTGCAGCGCCCGTCTCGCAGCTGAAAAATCGCTGCATCACCTACTGGATCGATATAGTGATTCATTGTCCAAGCGTGTTTCGGGTTTTCCATGTATTGTCCCTGGGCGTAAAAATATCCCAGCCCTGCAATAAGGGGCCCTGGCTGCACACCTGCAAATTGACACATCACCTTGCCTGCAAGGAAAGAATCGACGAATCACCTCCACCATGCTGGAAAATTGATGCATTGCTTTATTTTCCAACATATCACCTTCTCTGTAGGACTCTCCTTCTTTATTTTTTACACATCCCAGGTACTGTGTGTTAAAAAGATACAACCATTGATTCTTATGAATTAAGACCCATCTAAACCTTTAAAAAGTGATATCTTGTCTTGTGCATATTGGCTTATTGTTGTTTTGCTCTTATTTCATTTAGTGAAATATCATCTATTGTCCTATACTGGTGTGGAGTGCTTTTTGTGGTGTTTTCACTGTGTTACTGTATGAGTTATTGCACAAACACTTTACACATTGCCTTCTGAGTTAAGCCTACCTGCTCTGTGCCAAACAACCAGAGGGTGAGCACAGGATAATTTAGGTTGTGTTGTAACTTGCCCTGACTAGGATTGTGGTTTCTACTTCGACAGGGTGCATACCTTGGCCAACTAGAGACCCAATTTCTAACAATAGATGAATGGCTGTTTGACTGTTGGCCATCAGACTTGTCGGCAGTGTCAGACTGGCTTTTAACACAATTTGGCAGTGCTGCTGGGCTGGTCTGACAGGTCAGTATGTGGGCTATTTTTGCGGCACTTTGTGGATCAGTTTTATAGTCTGGTGGGCCGGTTTGTACTGTAATTTTCCCAGATGTTGCCACCAACATTGACTGAGCAAGCACAGATGCACTCTCCCCTACTGTGCAAAGCACCTTCACGGTGTGTCTTTGCAAGTTTAAAACTGCCCCTATTTGCAAAGTGAGCACGTTTTTAGCTCTTTGATTAAGGCCACTTTTATTTTGGTGCCTGGCCTATTTTCTGTCCCAGACTAACCCTGCTTGCCAACACCTCTGAAGCCTGCCTCTTCAGTAAGGAATTTAGGGGGTAAAAATTGACAATAAATTGTCTTTTAGCCCTTAAATTAATTCTGTTGCAGCATCTTGTTTTTCCTTTCTAAGACCGTTAAACACATTTTTGAAATGTTTCTGATTTTTATGGTCATATCTGTGGTGCATGCGCTAATCACATCCAGATTGGATTTTACTAATCGACGCTATCTCGGCCCACCAGATAGGCTAATTAAAAAGCACCAGCCTCTGCATAATGTAGCAGCGGTTTGATCCCTCAATTTTGTTGTTCAACATGTGGAAGACGTTCCTACTCTGTACTGGCTGTTATGATTCAAATCGAATTCCTCTCTTGCTGAGCAGGGTCCAACAAGAATTAGCCTTTCACAAAGTTCTAACAGCTCACCTACTTACATCTTAACTCAGTGGCAATTATGTTTTCCTTATCTCTCAAAACTTTAGCACAGGAAACTCCTTGGAGTAGCCGTATGCTTTTTAAATCTCAGCATTCATTCATTCATTTAATTTCAGCTGTAAGAATGTTGATTTTTGGTTTAAGGGGCTTGTCTACCATATGTAATAATGGCACTATTCTTGTTAGGTCTAGAAAAGGTTTCAGTCATTTAAAAGTGAACTCAACCCCTGGTAGCTATGGCACAGAACAAACAGGCGTAACTTGAGAAAATGTGTAAAGCATTGAGAAGTACAAAACAGTTAAAAAGTAAAAAACACGATACAATAACAATTCTTCTCCGATAAAAATAGAGACTAATATAATAAACAAAATGACACCAAAACAACAAAAATCTGGCAGGGGGAACCAGAGATGTGAATTTTCAAAGTTTGAAAGGGAAACAACGCCAAAAAGTGTTACGCATCAACCTTGGTCATCTGCTTGTCTTCACAGCGATCTAAGCGCAATTTAAGGTCAACCGCGATGGAGCGCTGAACGAATGTAGAAACCAGGTTCATCTCAGTCAGTAGTTTTACCTTACTCTTCGAAATGGAAGTCAAAAGTACTCAGCTGTGCTGTGGCCGAGAAGGGCTCCATGAAGCCAGATAGCCATTGGACAGAGTCCCCGCAAAGGTGCTGACTTTTGGCAGGAAAGCTCTGAGCTGGAAAAATGTATACTTTGTGCCAACCGGATACATTTGAGGTCTTCACTCAGTGAAGATTTCTCCTTTTAGTCTTAGTCACTTTTTTTAGCTTGGAATCCTTGAGCGGAGCAAGGCTAAAAGCTGTGGCCTAACAAATTTGCTTCTGCTGAAAAACAACGAGCAAGAGCAACCTAAATCTTGGGCCCAGTGGCAATGCACCGTAATCAGACTGATTTGCCAGGTTTATCCCTATTCCTCTTGAGGTCCTTCAGAGACAAAAGATTTCTATACCCAAGCTTTCTCAGGATGTTAGGAGGTGTACACGTTGACACTGTCAAGGGTCCCCAGAACTCAGGAACATTACTTGAGGGTCAAGACTCGCTGCAGCAGAAGACACTAGCAGGGTCCAGGGTAGGTTCTGTTCGAAATGGTCAGCTGGCCTCTTCAGGATAAGAGCTGCTAACAGTTTGGTGTGTCCCTGTAGCTTAACTGGAGGTCAGTCAGTAGGCCCTGGGAGCCCTCTTCTTCGTCCTGAGTACAAGTGGGAGCAAGCTTGGCCTTTCAGGCCTCCTCACAATTCTCAACAGCAGGCACAGCCCTTCTGTGTCTGCTAAAGGTCCAGTAGTGTTCTGAAAAGGGTGGCCAGGGTTGACAGATTTTTTACCTGGCACTAGACAGTGGGTGGGGTTACTTCTTGCCCCTCCCTAACTAATAGGGAAAAAGTTCCCAGAGGTAACCATACCCATTTTTCTGTAGCTCCTGTGTGCCTTGCTGCAAACAAGCACACAATGCCCCTCCCTACCTACATCCTACATGGTAGAGCCTTTCTACCCCTGTGCATAGCTCCTGTGCCCACCCTAGAGGTGCCACACTGAAGTATAAACACTGAAGTATGTGAAAAGTGATGAATGGAATGCTTGAATTAATCTCAGCCACCGGTAATTAATCTAGCTTCATCCCAATCCACCATTATTTTGCACTCTATGCTATTTCAGTTTGGAACCAATGATATGGAAATTAGTCTTGACCCTGCTCCAATTGGGACAGTCGAGATTAAACTGCCAGAGTAGGTCCTCCATGAACCCGAACACAAGCAACCCAAGATCGGTTAACAGAGTTCCAGTCCACAGTCAGAAACCCTGCAATAAAACTGAGCAAAAAGTGGAGGCGACTACTCAGAAAGGGATAGTTTCACACACCCAATGATAATCACTATCTGTGATGTCAGCATGGGAGGGTCAAAGGGTATGTGATATCACTTTTGCATCCCCTATCATTATGGTGATTTGACTTTGATGAGGAAAAGCATAGAGGAATCTGGCGAAACGAAACAATGAAGCGCATCAAAATATAGAGATGTTCACAATGGAGCTGACAGATACTAATGGGTGCTGCCAGAGTCAAGTGAATAGTATTTTGTGCTGTACTGCCTCTTACAGGCTGTGGGGCATATTTAAGTCACCTTGCTGTGTTGCCCTGCATCAAAGTGAAAGGGCAGGAATGCAATGTATATATGTCATACAACGCGTTCCTGTTCTTTTCCTGTGCGATTACACCCTTTTAGCTGCCTAGCACCAATGCAGACCCCTGGCACCATGGTGCAAGGATGTTTTTATAGCATGCAGGATTGTTTTTGAACAGGAAGGAACACCTTCTTGCACAAAAACAATACTGGGAGGCATTTTCCTATTTCAACGTGTGCTACAGGATGCAGCACACAGAAAGAGGAAACAACAAGGAGAAATAGTGATATTTCTCCTCATTACAACTTCCCTGGGGAGGCACAAGGTTTTGGTGCAGGCTCACAAGAGCTTCTAAATCTAGGGATGCATCAAAATCCATGGATGTTGCGTGCAGAGCCAGTCCTAGTGCTTCCTGGGCACTGGGCAAAAGGGAGGATGTGAGGCCCCTCTGATTTGCATGTGACACCACAAGAAGTGACACCACAGAAAGTGAAATTACAGGACTGTTGATCTTATTTGGCATCTTTGAAGAGACCTAATTTGGATATCAGCAACATGGACAAAAAGATAAATATCCAAATGAAATAAGTGTATATATTTTAAATATCTATCAAGTGGATTACATTAGTCACATTGGATGGCAAAGCTAGGTGCAGGTTTCACAAAGATGGATATTTTACCTCCATGATAACTGATTGTTGTCAGAAGATTAGTGCATGATAAAAATTCCAGAGCATTTTGGGAAATACATTGAATGGCATCACTGGTAAAAATTATGCAACAAGGAACAGCAACACGAAGTTGAGTTCAGATACATGCACTTTTCATTTTTATTTGAAAGCTATGTAAATCACTGACCAGAACAAAGCTTTTGGATTTAGAATACAGAATTAATAAATTTTCCTCACAAGGCAAAAGGGGGATGGAAAACAGGTGAGAAAATATACGTTTCTTATAAAAAGCATATAAAAGGAAAGATTGCAAACAAACAATGAGAGAGAAGTAAATTGATAAGCACATGAAAATACAGTTCCAGAAAAATTAAATAGAGTAACTCCAGCGTTCCAAATTATTCTCATTGAGTGGCTCCCAGGGAAGGTCTAGTATCTGGTTGTTTGAAGCTATGTTGTGAATTCAAGGGATTTTCAAACCTAGGTCTTTGATTTGGTGCCAGAGCTGTAGGAAGTAGTAGTGGCAGAATGGTAGGATTCTAATGAAAATCCCTCAATCTCCCCCAGAAGAACAGCACCCTTGTTGTATATATTCCCAACTTTATGGGGTCATCCAGCTTGGGGAAAATGAGGGTAGGGGTAGGAATGGAAAAACAAGTAATTGCCATCTTTGTATCATGTTCTTTAGGCATCTGGAGGCCATTGGTAGAATCTGCCCCCTTTCAACTGCATCCGGATACAAACAAATACATATAACAGGTTATCAGAAAGTTCATTCATAACAGACAGAGAAATAATATAAGGCAACAAAATGAGTGCAACACTTATCGGCTCCTTCTATGATTAGTCGTGATGATCCTCTGAGCACATCAGGATATGCCCCTAACATTGCAAGGGAACCAGAGGTGGCAACAAAACATAAATTTCACAACCTAATCTGAAGAATCTGAAGAAGGAACAAAGCATGAAACAGAAGTAGAACTCTGAAAAACAACACAGTAAAGAGCGTAATGAGTTATTTCCGACAGGACAATATTGAATAAGGAAATTCATTGGGACAAATCAATATCTCAGGGCCAATCATGATAGTCGTTCCTGGGACATCGTTGAGCGTAAGTAAGTGTTTATCAATTTGAGAGACTGCATTCAGCAGATGCTACTGTACCTGCAATTGTGAGCAAAACCCTTAGGGCAAGCACACAATTTGGGTAGATATATTCCAATGTGTTAGTATAAATATACTGAAAAGCCTCTAACATATTTCGTTTTTCAGGAAGGATTTGAGCAACAAAGGAAATCTCCTGAAACTGTTTAATCCCATCTATGTCAAAAGCTATAACACCACCAGCTGTCCTGTCTGACAGAAGATGTTGTAGATCATTGTAGTGCTTTTGTAGGTCTCCACTTTTGATATCTTTTAAGCTGGAACTATTATAAAAAAAAAGCCAAATTTCTTTTGAGGATCTTTCAGCTGCTCTAATTGTCTGTCAATGCACAAATTGCTGTATCAACAAGAGCATTGAAAAACTGGATGTGAAATTGCTCTTTTGGGTCCATTATTGCCATGTCAGCTCCCTCATATCAAAATATTTTCTTTTGCATAGAAATCCTTCGACCACATTTGAATTCTTTTGGAATTTCCAATTCATCTGTTCATTTGCTGACATCAATGCAGCTGTAAGTCCCTCATGGTGATGCTTTTTCAAGAATGCAAGTAGTTCCTGACCGTGCTTCACAGCTACATCAAGCTACATTGTTCTCACTCTGCATCAGTTTACTGACTGTGTAGATTCTTATTAAAATATCATACCATAGGACCAAACATAGCATGAATTCATATGATGCAAGCTTGGATGCTAGTGATGTTGCTTCACTTCTGGTTTTCTAATCTTTATCCATTTCAGATACCTGCAGAAGTGATTCATGTATTAGACTCATCTGAAATCGGAGAGCTTTGATGCTTTCTAGATGGCATTTCCACCGAATACAGAGAGGCTTTTGAGGGAAAGGGTCACTCCAGCTTCAGTTAATAGATTCTACCTTTTTGTTGATTCAGGAATCAGTGAGTCGTTGAATAATACCGAAGAAGTTGGCAGCGTATGTAGATGAAGCTGCAGCATCTCCCAAGACCAGGTTCCAATTGTGACAGGCACTCGGTGAGAAAAAAGCCTGTCTGTTCTCTTTTAAGATTCTCCACTGTATTGTCCACACATATTTACACCAATGCCGTAACCTTGCCTACGACAATCAGCAAGGGGAAGTTTTAGTGCCTCCAGCTTGTGCAACAATGCATCAGTAAGAGCCTGTCCTGCCTGCTCTTCCCATGGAATGAAGCGAATTAAGGCCCATATTTATACTTTTTGACGCAAAACTGCGCCAACGCAGTTTTGCATCAAAAAAATTAGAGCCTGCTAACGCCATTCTGAAGCGCCATGCGGGCGCCGTATTTATTGAATGACGTTAGCCGGTGTTAGCCGCCGTCGCCGTCTGGTGTGCGTTAAAAAAAACGACGTACACCAGGCAGCGCCGGCGTAGGGGGATATGGAGCTTGGGCGTCAAGAAATGGGGCAAGTCAGGTTGAGGCAATTTTTGCGCCTCAACCCGATTTGCGCCAATTTTTTCACTCCCAACCCCCATAGAAATGACTCCTGTCTTAGCAAAGACAGGAGTCATGCCCCCTTGCCCAATGGCCATGCCCAGGGGACTTCTGTCCCCTGGGCATGGTCAGTGGGCATAGTGGCATGTAGAGGGGCACAAATCAGGCCCCCCTATGCCACAAAAAAAATAAAAAATAAACACTTACCTGAACTTACCTTAATGTCCCTGGGATGGGTCCCTCCAGCCTTGGGTGTCCTCCTGGGGTGGGCATGGGTGACAGGGGGTGTCCCTGGGGGCATGGGGGGGCACCTCTGGGCTCCTTCAGAGCCCACAGGTCCCTTAACGCCTGCCTTTTGCAGGCGCTAAAAAACGTTGCAAAAGCGGGCGTACGTCATTTTTTTTGACCCGTCCACTCCCGGCCGTGATTTTTGCCAGGGAGTATAAATCCCACGCACATGCCTCGGAGTCGAGTTTTTAGATGGGAACGCCTACCTTGCATATAATTAACGCAAAGTAGGTGTCCACGCTAAAAAATGACACTAACTCCATGGACTTTGGCGCTAGACGCGTCTAACGCCAAAGTATAAATATGGAGTTAGTTTTGCGTCAAAAAAAACGACGCAATTTCGTCGCAAACGGAGTATAAATATGCCCCTAAATGTTCCTCAATAGTCACATATCCATTTGTAGAGCTGACATATCTCACAATAATGTAATTTGTTCTGTATGGCTCAAATCAGGAGTATAGTCAAGAAGCACTGAGTAATATTTGGCTTTTTTGGCTTTTTTGGACACACTGCAGGATTTCTTTGAGAACCATCTCAGACATCAATTCATTCCGAATGTATTTGCTAAGATGATGTGTATGAATCTCGTTTGTGGTAACTCTGCGAACATGCTCCATCATACCTGACTCAAATTTGCCTAAATGTTGTACAAGTCCTAAAAAGTTGCCATTGTGGAGTTGGTTCACCTGGTCACCACTGCTGCGGAATGCCACGTTATGTTCTGCTAGGTACTTTGTAATTGCTAGGAGCCTCCACAGATCATTTTTGTATGTCGAATAAACTAGCCACTGCTGATTAATGTGCTGACTGTTACTTATTTCCCTTTTGACATAAGAAGGATTGAAGAATGGATTTTGAGAGTCACGTGGGAAAAAATCACATGCCTTACTTCCAGCCTAGGTAGTTCCTCTTTCTACTAGGTAGCAACATATTTTATCATGTTGAATAGTAGGCCATTTCCTGGGTCGTCATCAATGTGGGGGAAAAACTTTCTGGCAGTTTCGCTAATAGTTTCATCATTATCAGTCTTTGCCACTTTTACTATGTACAGCCACTGGCCATACTGGTTTTTCACTCCATGATCACAATATTCAGATGGCATATTGTTAGACCTGACAGCCTTCGGGTTATCACCCCTAACTTTTTGCCTGCCTCCCTCCACTTTTTGGACACTGTTTTGCTGGTTTTTAGACTGCCAATCAGTGCTAAAGTGCATATGCTCTCTCCCTTTAAACATGGTAACATTGGATTATACCCAATTGGACTATTTAATTTACGTACAAGTCCCTAGTAGTGTGCACTATATGTGCCCAGGGCCTGTAGATTAAATGCTACTGGTGGGCCTGCAGCACTGATTGTGCCACCCACTTAAGTAGCCCCTTAACCTTGTCTCAGGCCTGCCATTACAAGCCCTCTGTGTGCAGTTTCACTACCATTTCGACTTGGTTTTCAAAAAGTACTTGCCAAGCCTAAAACACCCCTTTTTCTACATATAAGACGCCCCTAAAGTATACCCTAGGTAACCCATAGGGCAGGGTGCTGTGTAGGCAAAAGGCAAGACATGTACCTATGTAGTTTACATGTCCTGTCAGTGTAAAACTCCCAAATTCCTTTTTACAATGCTGTGAGGCCTGCTCCCTTAATAGGCTAACATTGGGGCTGCCCTTATACATTGTTTGAGTGGTAGCTGCTGATCTGGAAGGAGTAGGATGGTCATATTTAGTATGGCCAGAATGGTGATATAAAATCCTGCTGACTGGTGAAGTTGGATTTAATATTACTATTTTAGAAATTCCACTTTTTGAAAGTGACCATTTCTCTTCACTTAAATCTTTCTGTGCCTTACAATCCACGTCTGGCTGGGTTTAGTGACAGCTCCTTGTGCATTCACGCAGACACACCCCAAACACAGGATACTCAGCCTCACTTGAATACATCTGAATTTTGAATGAGTCTTCCTGGGCTGGGATGGTGGAGAGCCTGCTCTCACACAAAAGACTGCCACACCCCTCTACTGGGACCCTGGTAGACAGGATTGAACTGAAAGGGGACCTGGTGCACTTCTAAGCCACTCTTTGAAGTCTCCCCCACTTCAAAGGCACATTTGGGTATGTAAACAGGGCCTCTGCCCCTTCCAACTCAGACACTTCGTGGAGAAGAAAACTGGAACCAGAACCTGCATCCTGCCAAGAAGAACTGCCTGGCTGCCCAAAGGACTCACTTGACTGCTTTCTGTGAAGGAGTGCTGCCTCGATGTTGGCCTGTTGCCTTGCTGCTCTCTGGCTGTGGTGAAGAAGTGCCCTCAAAGGGCTTGGATAAAGCTTGCCTCCTGTTCCTTGAAGTCGCAGGACCAAAAAGACTTCTCTCTTGCAACTGGACTCCTTGTGTGATGAAACTTCGACGCACAGCTTGCTAAAACTGACGCACAGCCTGCCCTGCGGTGAGAAATTCACCACACGCCGAACCGGAAAGACGCAGTGCCACTTCGCAAGGAGAAGATCGACGCAGCACCTGTGTTGCGACCGGAACTTCGACACACGGCCCACCGGATCAAAGCACAGCTGACCTGGGACGATGCAGCCCGACTTCCAGAGGGGAAATCGACGCAGCGCCTGCTGTGCGGGAGAAAATTCCACGCAACGCCCACCGGATCGATTCAGCGCTTGTGACTTCGCTCCACAAGCCCAGGATTCCACGCACAGACCCCGGGGCGTCGGAAAACCCCGCAACCCAAAGAGGATCCACAACCAAGCACTGGAAAACAACACACAGCCGCCCCTGCGTGGAAACTAAACAACGCATTGCTGTGTGGCCCTAGAAATCGACGCACACCCCTTTGTTTCCATCTTCTCCTCCTCTGCGGCCCTTTGCGGAGATTTTTCACGCAAACCAGGTACTTTATGCTTGAAAGAGACTTTGTTTGCTTTAAAAAGACTTAAGGCACTTTATATCACTTTTCAGTGATATCTCTACATTTACTTATTGCATCTTTGATCGTTTTGACCTGCAAATATCCAGATAAATATTATATATTTTTCTAAACACTGTGTGGTGTATTTTTGTGATGCTATATTGTGTTATTGTTTGATTTATTGCACAAATACTTTACACATTGCCTTCCAAGTTAAACTTTGGAGACTATACCGGCTGTGGTAGTAGTGATGTGTTTATGATCTTGACCCAGGATGCTCTTCACCTCTTTACTGTCATGCTGACTAAGTACACTTGCAGCAGTTGATGCTTGGTGCTGGTCCTGAGGGTTCTCTGGCTCCTGATTTTGGAACTGAAAGACTGCTGTGTTGGGGTTACTTTCCTTCTTGTTGTGCATCCATCTTCTCATAAACTTAAGTAACACTTCCCTTTTACTTTTTTCCTATTCAATGTATTTATGTTTCCTTTTCCTCTTAAGTGCACCATAGTCATGTTTCTATCCAATGTCCCGGTCACAGCTAGCCATTTTTCCTTATTTTTAAAAAGCTTGACCCTGCAGCATAAATGTAAAATTAGATACCATTTTATATACAGAAATGGGAACATACAGTATATATAGGTTTTTCAAATATACAATATACTTATCATAAAAAATGATAATGATTCGATTTTAATAGCAAATCAAAACATGAAAAGTTAATTGTTTATCTTATATCCTATCCCCTACTGCTTACCAATAAGTATTATGTATCAGTTCAATCTAAAACATACTTGAGATTGCTTTAATATGGTGACTCCTAAAGTACCTCCATAATTTTTTAAACACTGTGGGGCAGGTTGAAGAAAAGTGGTGCTGCACCTAGTGCAGCACCGCTTTCCTTGCACCCCTTAGTGCCTCCCTACCACCAACATGTGTGCAACGTATTTAAAATACGGTGCACCGTGGCGCAGCTAGGGGGCAATAGCAGCATTGTTTTACGCTATTGATGTACTCTGCACGAGTAGTGCCAATCTTTTGGCACTACTCCTGCAAAGTACATAGTGGCCCATTATAAATAACAGAAGCCCCATTTTAATGCCTGCACTGAGCAGGCGATAAAAGTGGCAAACAAAATGGCGCATGGAAATCTCTTAGATTTCCTTGTGCCATTTTTTCGTCCCCCACCCACCTTATTGGGGGAACACCCCCTTTGCATACATTATGCATTGTGTAATGGTTTAAAAAGTGGTGCAATGCAGGCATTGCCCTACTTTGTAAATATGGTGTGGAGAAAATGCCACTTTAGTGCCACCTAAGCATAAACAAAATGAGACTATGTCGGTGCTAAGGTGGCGCTAGGGGACAATATATGTTGCTATCACCCAATTTAATAATACTGTACATTTTGTCCAAAACATACTTCTGTCCATCATGGCCTATACAATAGAAAAAAAAGAAAAAAAAAAAAGAAAAATAAAGAGGCTAAAGTTTGTACTTCAGTATCAGCAATATTAAGCATAATCTGCAAGTAACCAGATCCACTGTTAGTGAGACTGCTCCTTCTCAACTGGTAGAGTCTGACCTAAATATAAGGGGAGTTCTATAGCAAAAGAAAGAAATCAATGTAAATATTTACAGCAGGAATGTTCCAACCTAGACAACCCATTTGGGAGTATTCTAAGCACCTTTATGACCTACTGGCAGCCTCTGTGAGAACCTATCACTACCCATAGTCTCAACTCCAGATCTCTCAGTCATAGCCTGTTATAATCATCCACCAACAACCTACACTCACTCAGATATCTATAGGTCAGTTGGTTCAAAATATACACAATACAATATTGATATGTTGCATGGAAAACAATACAAAAAAGAAATCCACAAAAATAATAATATCTCCTAGGGAAGTAAAGTAAGCAAGACTTACGAAACATGAAGCAGTCCTAGACCAACAGGGGTCCTGCCCCAAAACATATAGTGCAGCAAACACACCCAGCTTTTCCAAGACTGAGTTAAAATGGTTAAAATGTTTGTGGCTACGAACCAGTGTACTCCCTGGGAGTCAGACCTCAACTCCTTTGTGCAGCCATCACAATTTTTAAGATGCTCTCTACTAACACCCATAAATATTTTCAATGTCCTTGCAGCTGCCAACTTTCCCAGGCCCATTGGTGATGTGCTACTCCAATCCAGATTTTTTCTTTGAATTATGGGATTTGTAGTCCTGTTTTATCATGGAATTAACATGACTAAAAGTGCCAGAATTCACACAAAAAAACCTGGACTGGAGCAGCACATCATGCACCGAGACAGGAAACTTGGCATTGCTGGCACCTTAGTGATCATCAACCAACCTCCATGCTGCCCTGTTATAACTCCCCTGAGCCCATTTTTATTTCTTGAAATTTTGCTGTGTGGTTGAAAAAAATCATCCTATAGCCTTTCCTTTCTCAGCAGCAAGATTGTCCCATAGTTCAATTTACAAATCCTCTCAGTCTGCGCTCAAGAGAAAGAAAAGTAAACTCCAATCTCCTTGGGGAAAAAAATAGCAGCAATTTGTCTGAAGACACAGGGACATATTTATGAAAAGTGGCGCATCATGTCATATTGCACTACTTTTCATGCACTCTATTGTGCCCCCCTAATGCCACCATGTGTGCACCGTATTTATGATAGGGTGCACCATGAAACACATTAGGGAACTAGCATCCAAAATTTTGACGCTAGTTTGGAGCTTTGCAGGATTAGAGCCAAAAATATTGACGGTAATCCTGCAAAGTGAAAGGAGGCCCATTGAAAACAATGGGATTCTCAATTTAACACCTGCTTTAGGCAGGCACTAAAAGGATGATAGAAATGGCGCAGTGGAATCTCATAGATTCCACTGTGCTATTTTTCTGGGCTTCCGAGTGCCAGAACGCCCCCTTGCATACATTATGCCTGGCACAGGCACATCCTTTATCATGGTAGCATTCCTTGTACACAACTATACGTGAAAGTAAATCTCTGGTAGTGTTAAATGTTGAACGTTCCGCATCCCATCCAATTACCTTGCTTTGAGCCAACGTTCTACTCATGTCCAGATAATGTCCCAAGGCAAACAGACAGAGACGTTTTAAGTCCAAGATACCCTAGACAAGATACTGGGGGCTATAGAGGACACAAAGTCAACACTGCAACGAGACATCAACCAAGTCGCAATTGAGGTGGGACTCTTGAGAGCTGAACATCATAAACTGGCTGACAGAGTCAAAGAAACGGAAACCACGCTGGCGGACATCGCCCGAGGCAAAATGACATGGCGGCGGAAGTAACCTCACTGGCTGACAGAGTAGCAAGACTTGAACAACGTGCTGAAGACGCGGAAGGGAGAAATAGGAGGAACAACGTACGCGTGGTGGGCCTCGCCGAAGGGTCCGAAGGGGAGAACATGGTGGAATTCCTGGAGAAATGGATGAGCACGGTGGTTGCACCGGGATGCCTGACTCCCTACTACATGCTGGAACGCGCCCACCGCGTGCCGTCGAGGCCTCTTGCTCCTGGCAGACCCCCGTGCTGTAATCACTAAACTCTTGCACTACAAGGACAGGGACATTCTCCTACAGAAAGCCAGAGATACGGGCTCGTTTAAAGTAGCAAATGGGGAAGTGACGCTATTCCCGGACTTTACTCTGGAGGTCCAGAACAGGCGAGCCTCATTTCTAGCGGTCAAAAGAGCACTACGAACCGAGGGGATCCAGTACTCACTCCTATACCCAGCAAGGCTGAGAGTGATCGTAGAGGGAAAGACCACATTCTTCCAATCCCGGGAGGAGGCATGGGACTGGCTAGAGAGGCGCGGATCCCAAACGGTGCGACCAGCGCGGGTGGACGCTGGAGCGGGCGGGACCCGCCATGCACCCAGGGGGAAGAGGTCCAGAGATCGTCCACATTTGGCGCCGATGCAGACACAGAGAGAAACAGGCAGAAGGGCGGCCCTGGAGGCGGCGGCCCGAGTGAGTGGCGAGGTATCCCCCCGCAGGGGCTCGGGGGCAGAGTCCGACGACACAATGGTGTCCTCCGCCGGGGACTCGGGGAGCCCATCTCGGGCACCAAAGATGACCCCGCAAACAGCTGACGAACTTGGATAGCCCGGCTGCGTGGCTGCGCCTGGAGACATGGCGAACTGAATGAATGAGTGGCCCCTCTGGACCTGGCCGCTCCCCCCTGACTTTACCTCTCGCCTGTCTTGTTTGGCTGGCGAGAACTGCAGTTATGTGTTTGGAAAAGTTGCATTATTGCACAGTTTTTTGGGCTACCTATAGTTCTGGAGGTGCCCTGGGGCGGGGTAGTTGGGGTTTGCAGTTTCGAGTTAAATCAACAGCATGGGCAATAGAATCTGACTACAATACAGGGACAGGCACAGGAGTGGGTAGATTAGAATACTGGGCGCACAGGTCCCCCTACGGTCAGACTCCAAGAACAAGATGCAGATTACAACATCATAACCTGGAATGTCAGGGGGATGGGCACCCCGGCCAAAAGACATAGAATACTATCATTCCTAAAGAGAAGGGGGGTGCAAATAGCAATGTTACAGGAGACCCACCTGGCCCCGGGAGAGGGAGAGAAACTTAGGCGGAGATGGAGGGGGCAGGTGTTTGCCACGGAGTACTCAGCCTACGCAAGGGGCGCAATGATATGGATTAGAGCGGGTGTTCCCCTGACAATTGAAACCTCAAACATAGACAAGGAGGGCAGGTTTGTGATACTAGAAGGGAAACTATATGGGACTCCATTAGTCATGAGTAGCATCTACGCCCCTAATCAAGACCAGGTTCCATTCATGACGAGCCTATCACGACACCTCACCCGCCAACACGTAGGGGAGGTACTAATAGGAGGGGACTTTAAAGCAGTGCTAGATATAAACATGGATAGGTCCACCCCGCCCCTACAAGGCGCAACATCAATTAAGATAGCACAAAACCTGGTCAAGTGGCTCGACGCATGGGGTTTGGTGGATGTCTGGCGGGTGCATCACCTGACCGACAGGGAATACTCGTACTACTCGGGCCTCCACCGGGTGCACACTAGAATTGACAGGGTGGTCTGCACCCCGGGCCTGGCTCGTGGGGTGACACATTCTGAATACCTCGCCCGTACAATTTCGGATCATAACCCATTATTGTTAACATTGAGAGTATCACAGGATAGACCCCCCATTCCGTCATGGCGGCTGGCCCCCATGGCGCTGGAAGATCAGGCGTACAGAGAGGCGCTGCGTAACTACCTGTCAGAGCACATCGAAATTAATAAGGGATCCACCCCCTCCAGGGCAGTGGAGTGGGAGACACTCAAGGTGGTGACGAGGGGTTTCTGCCTTGGGCAATCGGCAGGGGTGAGGAAAACGCTAGAAAAGGAGCTTACTGCCTTAGAGAAGGTCATACACAAGGGGCCTTACAGCAAAAGGGGAAGAAGAATATAACCGTGCCCGTAGGGAACACTCCCAGGCCGAAGAAAAGCTCAGATGTCATAACATGCAGAGGTACCTGGCATCCCTACAATCAGAGGAGGGGAGGTCGGGCAAGCTTCTGCCGTGGCTGGTGCGCCCGGGTGGGGACAGCGAACCCATCACAAATGTATCAGACAAAGAGGGAAACCGCAGACTTAGCCCAGGCCTCATCAATGACGCATTCAGAGATTATTACACGCACCTGTATAGGAGACCTAGCAACCTTGAACCAATGATATTTGACAATTATCTGCGGCAGACCCCGCTCCGGGTGCTGAGTCTAGAGGACAGGGACAGCCTGGGGGGGACGGTGACCGTAGAAGAGATTAATTATGCCATAGCACAACTAGCCCCTGGGAAGACCCCCGGTACAGATGGTCTTCCTATGGATTTTTACAACAAATATAAATCCTTGCTAGCTCCTAGTTTGGCGGAGATGTACGCCGAAGCAGTACAGAGCGGAGAGTTACCAGGCACGCTACGTGAAGCACTGGTAGTGCCACTCCCTAAGACCACCAACAGGGAAGCCTTGGTGACCGACTTCCGCCCGTTATCAATGTTGAACAGTGACTTTAAGATCCTCAGTGGGATACTGGCCGACCGTCTGCTTCCCCATATGCCCATGCTGATACATGCAGATCAAAACAGCTTCATTCCTGGTGGCAGCACCTCCCTGAACCTTAGGCGTATCTCCTCTATCATGCATATGCCCAAAGAATTGATTCCGCCGATGGGGCTCCTGCTGGCTGTGGACTTCGAGAAGGCTTTTGATTCGATTAGGTGGGACTACCTGAGGTCGGTGATGGTGGGAATGGGCCTGGGAGAGAACTGGGTGAGATGGGTGGATCTGCTGTACTTGTCCCTGCTGGCAAGAGTGAAGATGTGTAGAACAATATCCAGCACATACCCGGTGTTTCGCGGAACCAGACAGGGGTGCCGCCTTTCCCCGCTGCTGTTTGCCCTGGCGATTGAGCCCCTCGCGGCTCGTCTGCGGGGGGAGGGAGCGGGGAGAGGGATAATATGGGGGCCAACTGAACATATTGTCTTCCTGTATGCTGACGACATACTAATATACCTCGGGGACGGTGCTAGTGGTCTCCCCTGGGCCCTTAGGGTCTTAGAGGACTTCGGTGAAGTCTCTGGACTACACCTAAACCGCGGCAAAACAAATGTGTTCCCCCTAAACCCTGGAAGTGCGCGCCCAGCAACATGCCCAACAGACGTGAACTGGGCCCCACAGACCTTCAAGTACCTGGGTATTCAGATATTCCACGAATTGGGAGATCTCAGGGAGGGCAAACTGGGCAGGGCGCTACGATCCCTGAGGTCCTTGGTTGGGTTCTGGCGTTCCCTGAAGCTATCGGTAATGGCCAGAGTGGCACTGTCCAAAATGATTATGCTTCCCCAACTCCTCTATTACTTTGTTAACTTACCGCTGCTGATCCCCCCATCATGGTTCCGTGACCTGAACATGCTGCTGAGAGAACTCATTTGGGACGATGGCCGTAGACGCACTGCACTTACGACCCTCTGCAGGCCGACACATATGGGAGGACTGGGCGCCCCCGACTTTGAGGCTTATTACTTGGCATCCCAACTGCAGTGGGTGGCTGGCTGGCTGACGGGCAGTGGACTCCTGGACCTATGCACACCCCAGGGGATAATGGAAGCAGCATGGATTGTGGCACGTATGATAGGCAGGAAAATAGCCCTACCTGGTAACAACATAATGACGAGTGTTGCATTGGCATGCTGGAAGAGGTGTATGAAAAGAGTGGGAGTGGGCCCCCCATATTCTCCGGCCTTACCGCTTTCGGCACTAGCTCTGGAATCTGGGGGGAAGGCCCGGGGAACCTCGGGTTCGGCCCATGGACGAGAGCAGGGATTGAGACGGTGAGTGGGCTGTTTGATGGGGGAGTGCTGAGGGAATTCCCTGCCCTATCGGGAGTGGGTGTCCCCCAGGGCCAATTCCTACTTTTTGGGAGACTGGTTCACACCCTGAAAGACCACTGGTGCACGATAAATGCAGGGCCCGCAGTCCATGGGGTACTGCACCTCCTGTTGACGTAGGGGGAGGAACCCCATCTGATAGCCAAACTTTACCGGGCTCAGGCCAGAGCTGTATTAGACCCCCTGCAATCCTTGAGGGAGCGTTGGGCAGGCACTATTGGGTGGGAACTGACTGACTTAGAATGGAACAAAGCACTGGCATACCCTCGGGTGATTTCTCGTAACGCACGATTAAGATACATCCAATACAATTACCTACACAGAACATACCTCACACCACACCGACTATTTCGAATATACGGGGGCCCCCAGAACATGCCCAAGATGCTGGGGGGACGAAGCAGACTTTGACCACATGGTGTGGGAGTGCCCGGTACTTCAAATTGGTTGGAAGGAGGCACTGGCTATCCTCTCTCAGTTAATCGGAGCGTAGCTACGGCCCATCCCAGACCTGTGCTTATTGGGTCTCAGGCCGACTGAGTTAAAGGGGAAAGTAAGTGGGCGTTTCCTGGACCTAACGCTGGCCCTTTATAAAAGGTTGATCTCAAAGGGCTGGAAGGCCTCGGTCCACCCCTCGTTAGCTGACTGGAAAAGGGATGTTATGAAATGGTCCAGGGCCGAACTGCAGGTCCTGAAGGCTGAGGAGGCCAAGGGCGTCCGACAGGCTCCTATTGCCCCGACATGGTAAGACCTAGTGACAACTTGGGATGGGCTATCCAAGGGAACAACAAACACCGAAGTAGGAGTGGGAGAGGGTTAGCACACCCTAGGAGGTGGTCCCGAGGAGGAAGTTACCCAAGTGGTGCCTTGAGATCCCTGCACTGATACCTGGTCCGCATGGAGAAATGCAAAAAAGAGATGAACGAGTCGCCACCAGCCACAACGCCACAAGAGTTGGGGGGTGGAGTGGGTGGACTGCTGCCCCATTCACACACTGGTGCGCCCTGGGCATGGCCTTCTCATTTATGTCACTATGCCTAGTTCCTTGAAGATTATCAACTATAAATCTCATCCATACAATGCTGTAAAGTTGACCCTCTGTTTAGTTACATACCCTTCCTACCCCCCCTAGTTTCCCTTCTCTTCCCTTTCTCTTTCTTTTCCTCCCCTTATTCTCGTTCTTTCTCTCCTTATGGTTTCTCCTCCAAGCTGTAGACTGGAACGGGTCTCTTTTTCTTAAACTTGTTATTCATATGCATGACACAGATCAATGTTATAGATCAACGGAGTGTGCTGCACAGATTGTCAATTGGACTGGAGTTTTAGAGTTAGGGTCCAACAAACGCATAAATGCTAAAGTGTGCACCATAGGAATATACAAAGAAGCAAGAATAATGTACACCGCCATCGCTGATTGTTATAATGATCATGTATAACGAGTGCAAATGATCACTTTGAATTGACATATAAATGTATAATAACAAAATGTTAATAAAAATATATTTAAAAAAAATAATAATAATCAAATCAGTTCCAAACAGGGGCCCCTAAATACATTTTGCGCAGGGCCTCCAAAATCCTTAAGATGTCCCTGGACATCCTTTCCAGGAAGGCATGGTTCGCCTCTTTAATTACGTTTATCTAGTTGCTGCAGCCATCCCGCTCAGATGAAGTGCAGGAGGCATAATTTCGGCACGTGATATGTATCTCACATCCTCCTTGATGAAGCAGCCCTCATGCATATGCATGTGTCACTGACAATGCAATGCAGACAGGAGAAGGTGAATTTATGTGCAGGGCCAATGGAATTATGGGGCAGGAGAAGACCAAATTGTGCAGCAGGGTTCATTAAATTATGCAGCGGGAAAAGGCAAATTATGTGGCATATCGCAGCACAATTTGTAATAGTATTACTTCATTATTTCGTCATTTGCAAGCTCAGTAACACTCTCTGGGCATTGGTTGCACCTCATTAGTACCAGGTTAACACCAAATGTTAACAATAAGCAACGGGAAGGTGACTAGTCCAGCTATGCAAAGGGCTTTACTTGATGCAGCAAGACAAGCCGCTGCATTTTTAGTCACTTTTGAACCATTTGAGCTAGAAACAATTTTTTATGTAGTAAAATCTGCAAATTATGAGGCAGATGATGAATTAGGTGGAAACTGCTGCTAATCTATAATTATGTGAAAATCACTGCAGCTGCACAATTGCATAATTCCAACGACCCTGTTTATGTGGTGCCCACACTACAAAACGTTGCCACCGTTTATACTGCATATTCCATAGCCTGGAGATTCATCCGTTCCTTATAATTAACTACAGCTTTTGTGCAGCACAAGAGTCGAGTGCTGGTAAAGGGCATAGCAAAAAATGTACCTTTGTGTGCCCCTGCGTACATGAGAAGGGGTTATTCTACTGTAAGGCAGGTTTAGTTACAGGTCTATGACATCGCCACCAAATGTCAGGGACAGAAAGACTCTTGATTGCAAGTGCCCAGAAATGATATACTGGCCCTTGATTAGGGTAGGATAAACCATTGCTTGGCACCCAAAGCAGATGTCTCACAAGTCGAGTGCATCCCAAAACTGCCCTTTGCATGCCTCAAAATTGCGTACATTTTGAAGGCCTTATTCAAGATACACTACAAGGCCCAGGGAACGGGGCCCTCACAGCTGGACCTCGTAGCCTGATCCAGTGCTTCGAGGCCTAGGGGGTGGGGCCTCGCTCCCTTGATCCTCGAAGCAGTAAAGAGGCACTTCGCAAAACACTGCCCTCCCATGGCAGTTTTGCATACATTTCAAATACAAAATTCCTACTTACAGAAAAAAACCTTTGCTATGAGTGATGCAAAGGTTACCAAAAGCCTGCTGATCTAGCTGTACCCTCTTCCCCTCACCCACCTTTCCCTACCTGTGTCCGGCTAGGCCTGGTAACAAAGGGGCGCTCCGTTGCCTAGAACCAAAATGCTGAAAGGTCACACGAGAATGGCAGATATTTAACAAAGGCCCTGCCCCACCACTGACAGCTTGAGCCAACATAATTGCTGGCGCACCTGCTGTGTCATCACCCGCACTGTTTGTCCCTTCCCCCACCCCTGCACCCCCAGGAATGCCACCACACCATGACCAGCAAGGAGAAGACATGTTGAATTTATGGTGATCGGTGGGGTGGGGAGCCCTGGAGGAGCAGATGGGTTAACTGTGAAACTGTAGCCTTTCACAGTGAAGCTGGCCCCCTGTTTTTTTCTGCTGAGTGCGAGGCCATGAGCAGCTGCCCACACTGCCCATGCATAGCGTCAGCCCTGGTTGTGTGTGTACACATACCACAACACCCTTGGAATGCCTCCGTAACGCAGAGCAAGGCAATGTAGCAATTTGCGTTGCCATGCCTTACTCCATTTCTATGAGGCCATTCAAAACTACGCACCGTGGCTTTACATAGCCTCAAAGATATGATTGGTGATTTGCACCGCTGTTGCACACGGAAAGTGATGGAACGGTTGCGCTAGGGCATAGGTACTCGCAAACATTTTCCCAGGGGCCAAAAAGTTTGGTATGTGACGCGCCTGGGGGCCGCATTGATGCCAGGGCAGTGGCGGTCAAGTGGGGTGGTTGGGGGGAATTGGTGGCAAGGTAGGTATAGGAGAAGCAAATTATATACATCTAGTGGCTGAAATAAACAATGGGAAGCCAGAAAACCTGGAATGAATCCCGGCTTACCCACTTTTCCAAATTGTGTGATCTTAGGCAATTATTTAGTCTCACTTTCCCTCCTCTTTCTGCATTATCACATTTAAGATGACCTCGAAATACATGATTCATGGTGTGCGCTGCACAGAACCTGCTTCTATGTTTGATTTAATAAACTATAATGTTGTTAATGTATTATAGGAACCCAGGCCACCCATAAAGTGCACATACCGAGTGATTTGACTCTCTAATTTACTATCGGTGGTGTTCTTAGGGTAAGGGAAATAATTAATGTTTCAAAATTTATGTTCCAAATGTATGTTTGAAAACTATCACTTTTAAAGGAATACATCTCAATGCACTGATGAAATAAATTGTACTAAGACAAAAGGGTTCTGCATGTTAACTAAATACACTTTTTTAATTTTGAAGAGACTGTCTTAGTTTTACACTTGTGCTGCAATGAAGGGGTTTCTGAAGTTAAGTGAAGGAGTCCCTAGTTACTTCCTTTCTTTAACACCAACTAAGTTTGAAATAAATGATTGTGTGTGTTTTTAATATTTTTATTGTTAGTGCAGAGTCGAGCCAACAGCTGCCCAGTGCTCTGTTGCCCAAGGGGCCGCATGTAAAGGTCAGAGGGGCCGCATGAGGCCCTCGGGCCGTACTTTGAGTATCCATGCGCTAGGGGGTATAAATATGCCCCTGAGTTTTCGATGCAGAAATATGTAAGAACTGAATTGAGGACAGTGTATTCCTAGAAATTAAAGTCAAGAATTTTCTGTCTTCGTTTTTGGCTAGTGTTCTATAATTTCTAAACACCACTGGAAATAAGCCCAAATTCTTTTATTGGTGTTTGAAGTTTACTTCATATCCTTTTTGTACAGCTGAATCACTTCGTTGGAATGTTGAAGTCAGACTCGAACTGCGACACACTAGCCACAATTATGTTGCATGGGGAACACCCACGTTCTTGGCTAATGTACTACCACTGCCACATCTTTCTATTGATGGGGGACAACACACCTGTAAAATTGCGGTATACAAAAGAAATAATGTTGCATCTGTGGTGTGGCAGGTTGAAACCATTGTTCTATGAGGAACGGCGCGGCCATGTTGACATTCCAGCCTGATTTGATCCCAGACAGCTCGGGAGTCCAGAAGTAGTCATGTTCAGGTGGCATACTAGATAGTGATCACCTGTGGATAAAGACTACTGTTTGGTGAGTTTTGTAACACGCAACTAACCATCCTCTGGTGGCATCTGAATGCTTTGGGGTAGGGGTGCAAGTAAGAGCGAGTGGTGAGCTGGATTATAGTAGATTTACTAAAAATCCTGATGGGGATCCAGTCGATCGTTCAGTAGAGAAGGACATCCACTAGATCTAACCCGCTGCCAAATATGTCTCTAAACAAATGGCAAAGCCTTACGTGTGAGTGAAGAAGCGTCAGACCGGCAGTTAATACAGGTGAAATAAAAAATACTCCCACAGGAATCGTGTCTGTTCTTAAGTAAAGGAGATCATTCTGCCTATTGTCTTTTTAAAATGGTAATAACTGTGCGGAATTAGTCTGTTTCTGCTCTAAAGATCATACAATTCGGTCAAGTGAGGAAGCCAGCATTATAACTGATTTGTGCACAGTCACACAATTTGGATGTGTTGAGAAGCCATAGGTACTGTAGGCACTTCCATTTAATTTAATAAGGGGTATCCTAAGGTGGTACAGACATCAGGATTGTAGTACAGCCACCTCCATGGCGATGTCTTGTAAAGCTAGACACCTATATAGGTTCACCAGGTGGAATGTTGGGTTGGGGTAACACTGCAGGGTTGCTGATTTTCGCTCTATGATGTGTTCACCCCCAAAGCTGCACGTAGTCTGCTTTGCATGTGCTTTTGCAGAGAAATGAGGGGAAATCAGACCTCAGTAATGTCAGGAATTACGCTCTACATGGGGCAAACACTGCCCTAGGCCCCTGAACATTGGGATCCCTATAACTTTCTCTGTTCTAAACACAATTTATTTGTTACCACCCGACGCAATCACTGGAATTTCCCTAAAGCGCATGGAGATGTGCAGTAGGGATTAAACAACCCCTATTATTATTCATGTCAATTTACCACAAATGATTTGTTATCACATGATGCAATCACTTTGATTTCTCGATCCGTATGGAGATGTGTAGTATAGAGTAAGCAACCCCCATGTCATGAGGAGATGGGGACACCATTATTTTGGTGTGGAAGGCTGAAGTGAAACAGCTTGCATTCCTTCTGGACTGAGGAGAGGGGGAGGATGCCCCCTTTAGCTCATAGATAGTAGAGCTCATGGCCACCCCTCCTTGCATTCACCTACTCTGCTATGATCAAAGTAGAGTATTTCTCAAAACAGCAGAAAGAGCAGGAGGTAGACCGAATTGACCATCATTCTGGAAATCTCTGCCACCATCTGAGCACATCAATTTGGCGGCCTGGAGGCAGTTGTAGAAGTTAGGCAGGAGTTTGGCTGCCTCCTCCAGCCAAGCCCAATATTGGTTCCAGTTACCCATTTAACCTCATCTCTACACACAAACAAATGTAGGTTTGACAGCAGCGTGCACTTTAGTCTATTTTCTTCTCAGTGACCATGCTACCCAGTTGTGGAGTGTGGAAAGTATCTGCCACATTCATTAAATGTGACAGGTGACTGCATTTTAGTTAATATTATAGACAGTATTTCATATGTGACTCTTGCAATGTCAATGTATAACCCTTGCCACTCTGCATACATTTGGAACTGGATCTACTTTGTGTTGAAAATTATAGTTGCAGTCAATAATGTCTCTATTTCAGCTCTATGGGGATTGTAATTTCTGATGATTTTAATGATCTTTCTTTCATTATCTCTTCATTTCTGGTCACATGCTCGATCTCTGGGAGCAAGTGTCACATCATTAAATGTCACTATTGGTATACAAACGAGGATGCTTTTTAGGCTCTGGGAGATGTCCTATCACTAAGGGTTATACAACTAAGGGAGTTAAGGAAAGTGGCGCTGCACCCAGTGCAGCACCACTTTCCTTGCGCCCTTCTACCACCACCATGTTTGCGCTGTATTTAAAATATGGTGCACCATGGCGCAGGGTAAGAGGCAATAGTGTCATTTTTTGGGCGCTATTGATTTATTTTGGTGTTACTCCTGCAGAGTGCTTAGGGGCCTTTTCCTTTTATAAATAATGGTATGCCCCTTGTAACGCCTGCTCAGAGCAGACATTAAAAGTGGCAATAAAAATGGCGCAAAGAAATCTCTTAGAATGCCCCCCTTGCATATATTATGCCTGGCGCAAGCATTCCACCACTTTGTAAATATGGTGCAGTGTTTTTGGCCTTCCAATGCCACATTAGGGTAAATAAAATGATGCTAATGTGGCGTTAGAGTGGCGCTAGGCCCTCTTAAATCTGGGCCTAAGTTTTAAGGGGCATATTTACCAGAAGGTGGCGCATCAGCTATGATGCGCCATTGTTCATGCGTGCCCCTCTAACATCGCAATGTTAGCGCTGGGTTTACAATACGGCGTATTATGGCGCATGTTAGTGTCAAAAAACTTGATGCTATTGTGGTGTATTGGTCGTCTAGCGCCAAAAATTATGGCGATAGTCCAGGAATACGTGGGGAGTCGCAATGGGAGCATCACTTTAACGCCTGTCTTGTGCAGGCGTTAAAAATGATGGGATAAATAGCACAGTGAAATATCGAAAATTTCACTGCGCCATTTTTCTGGGCCTCCTAATGGGGAACGCCCCCTTGCATACATTATGTCTGGCACAGGCATAATATGGCGCAAGGGGTTATAAAGTAGTGCAATGAATACATTGCGCCACTCTGAAAATATGGGGCGGGGAAATGGCCTCCTTACCATCACAGTAGCGTAAAAAAATGATGCTAGTGTGGCACAAGGAGGTGCAAGGGGCTTTTAAATATGCCCCTAAGTATCTTCATAAAGTGAAGCAAGTTGGGGATTGAATATAAAGATAGAGATAGACCATTCCATAGCCGGGCAGTCTGCAGAGAACAAGCTTTGTGGCACAGCCTAACAAGTTGAAATGTCATCCACACCAAAAGGTTAGCTTCTGACAAACGAAGATGGTGGGTGAGATAGTAGTGCCAGAGCTTGAACTAAAGATAGACAGGACTAGTACCATAGAAGGCTCTGTGTAGAATGCATAGGGACTTAAAAAGAATCCTTTTAGGTAAAGTCAGCCAGAGTAGTTAGTCCAAGGCTGATGTCACCGAAAATCGGCAAGGAAGCGAAAGAGCAAGACGAGCTACAACAGTTTGAATTCTGTACAGATGTTTGATGAAGATGTCAAGAGACCGTAAGAATAACGATTTCCCATAGTACAGCTGATTCAGGATAGTCACTTGAACCACGAAAGGTCAAAGATGAGGAGGCAGGAGCATTTTTCACAAGATCCTCAAGAGCAAATTAAGAGGACGCCAACTTGTTAACATGATAGGTCACTCTCAAAGTAAACACCAAGCTTTCTGACTGCAGATGACTGGGATGAGGGAGGAAATTCTGAGGGTGAGGGACAGAAATCGTCAGGATGCAAATGGGAGATAGAATTTGTAGAGCAGCAGAGCACCCCAGTTTTGTCTGCATTAAACTTTAGGGCAAGCTGAAACAGCCGAGCAGTGATTTTATCCGTTAAGAGATGGAATTGGTGGAAAGGATCAGGCATTGATTAATCCACTGTGATGATATGCTGTGTATCATTTGAGTAATCCATGAAGACAATCCTGAAAGCATGAATCAGCTGTGGCTTGAGGTAAACAGGAAGGAGCCCTGAGGAGCTCCCAGATCGATAAGCCAAACTCAGATTGGATTGGAGGGAGGAGGATTGCTTTGGTTCAGTTGTCAAGAGAGGACCAGCACCATTCTGAAGCTGTTCCTCCAAAGGCATTTTCCACCAGGCTAGAGGTCAGGATGTTATGAGAAATAGTGTTGAAGGCAGCCAAAATATCGAGTAGCACAAGAGCAACAAATATACCCCTATCAGTTGACATCCAAAGATCGTCTAGAACTGAAATAAAGCCAGTCTCTGTTCCAAGCATACATCAGAAACCTTACTATATATGATCCCACTGCTTCTTACACTCCAGGTGAGACAACAATATCATGCTCACGTTATTCTATGATCTTAACTAGAAACAGGAGCAGAGAAATAGGATGGTAATTGCTCAGGATGGCGGGATCAGTGATAGGCTTCTGTAAAAGACATACCACGTAGTTTTTCTTCCTTTCGATTGGAACAACCTTAGAGGAAAGGGAGGTATTACAGATTTTCTGAAGTGGTTCAGAAGTAACAGTAAGTTGCCAGATTTGTAGGGGAAGCAGGTCTGTAGGAGAGCCAGAGGAGATGGAGGCTGCAAATGTCTGAAAACTGTTAATCATGATATTACCAAAGTTCTTAAGCAATGGGTAGATGGTGGCTCTTTCCCCATAAGAAATACTTGGACCTTGGACCTTTGAACCAAGAGGGCTGACTGACGCAGAATCAGTTGAAAGTTGCATATTATTCATGATGTTAGCAATCTTGTCCTTAAAGTAAAGCACCAATGTATTGCAAAAGTCCTGGGAGTGATCTATAGATTGTGTAACAGTGGTCAGAATGGCCAGGGAGCGAGCGATTGAAAAGATTGTTCCTGCTGGGTTGGAGGTCTCTAGTATCTCCTTAGAAAAGAAGTCAGTTTTCTTGTAAATATGCACCTTTGTATGCAGTTAATTAGATAATACTGCAGGATTTCTTATTTTGTGTAGTGGGATATCCCAGTAACAAGAAGTTAATAGAACTATTCCCTCGAGTGTTCCTCTCATCAACACAAATTATAGTTTTATATTCTAGATGCGTCTTTTCCCGGAGAAACCTGAGGGCATAATATATATCTAGCTGCCTTGAATCTTGACAGTGTTAAGTGGTGATGGCCAAAGACATATCCAAGCCAAGTGTTACCTACCTGATGGGTGGGATGGAATATGCATAGCCTGTACATGGCTAGTGGGACTATTCACAGGGCTGGCTCTGACTTCGCAGTTTCTGTTGCACGACTGGACAGTGCTTCCAGAGGAGTCAACACATTCATAATAGTTTTTTCAAACTTATGTCTAGCAATCACTCATGTCAGCCAAGCACTTCTGTAGCCAAAACATCTGACACACCACTTAGCTGTCACACGCCATGTTCTTCCTAATAGGCAGTCAGATGTTTTTGAAGGTACACTGACCAGATTCAGGTGTCCATATGTTATTAATTAACTACTGATTTACAGTGATATGCCTCCGATTTTTGTTTCAGTTTTTGGAGCTTACATATTGGCTTGGCAAAGACCTCTTACTCCTATATACAGCGGTGCAGATACTCTCACTTGCTGTGATAGCTGTACGATCCATATTAATGCCTGAAAATTGATGGCAACGCTTTGTTTTCAAAGCAAGTATTCGTGTGCTATACCATTCCCCACAACGCAGTGACTTATGCCATGAAAACAGTGGCCCGGAAATATACAGATGTACTTCGCTAAGCACAGTAAAATAATCGAAAAGAGCTTGCTTAGTGGTTGTTACTCTTGATGCCAAGTGACAAAAAGATTTAGTTTTGGATAAAACACCAAATATTAGTTTCGTCCTGTAAAAGAACTCATTTCAATTTGTGTAGCTTATTCTTATAGGTTGTTAACTTCTGAAATCCAAAGCTCATTTAAATAATTTGTAAACAGGAGTACAAAAACAAGTCACTATGGGAGAGATTTATAATTATTTCGTGAAGGGCAGCAAGCCACATTGTTTCACTGCGCTGTGTGGAGCAGAAAGGCGAGGAATGTGTTCTTTTTATTCCTGTCCTTTCCTTGTGCTTTTTTTAGTGCCGGATTAGCGTCATTTTTTTATGAAAAAGCGGTACAAACCTACAAAATATAATTGAATTTTGTAAGTCTGCGCTGTTTTTGAGTAAAAAAATGAAGCAAATGTGGGGCTAAAAAAGTATAAATCAGGCCCTAAGTGTGCTGCACAATGCAGCACACTTAGAAAGAGAAAACAACAATGAGAATTACAGATATTTCTCCTCGTTGCACCTCCCCTGGGAAGGCGTAGCATTTTGATGCAATCCCAGGTTTACCAGTGTTGGTAAATCTGGGAATGGGCCAAAATCCATGGGTAGATGCGTAGGAACAGCCACACTCTATCCATAGAATGTCTCCCTAGGGCAGAGTAACATGTGGCACTGATTTGCGCTGCTTTGCGTTATTCCAGATTTCTCAAGCCATTCAGGGCCATGCAACGTAACCTTGCATGACTTGATAAATCTGGCTTAGGTTTTGCGTCGGCCTTGATCTCCCTTGTGTGGCACAAGGGTGATGCAAAACCATGATAAATATGCCCCTATGTATTTTAGCTCTTTGTTTTTATATAACAAATCAGTATACTATGGCAGTGGTTCCCAACCTTTTGATTCCTGAGGACCCCCAATGAATCATTACTGGAAGCCGGGGACCCCAGCAATTTGTTCGATTTAATTTTTAAACATTAAAACAGTAATTAGCAAAACATATAACAAGTACACACCAAACAAATGCTTAAATTACTAAAGATAAAATTCTTTTATATTGAAAAAATATGCAAAGATTGAAACATTTTATTGGGAAGGTTGGCGCTGCATCTCGGCAACTACCTTTTCAATGTTTGGTTTTATTTAGGAAAGGTGAATCCTCAGGTCAGATTCTACATTTCCGGAGCGATTTCTGTTTTTATTTTTTAGATATGCAAGATCTGAGAAAGCTTTTTCACATAAATAAGTGATGGGGAAAGGAAGTAAACCATAAGGGCCTCTCATCTCTCCCTAGCCTCTCTGTCACATGTACTTCATTTTTTGTATAGCACCTCTCATACCACTGTAGGGTGTCAGGACACTTTACAGGGGACTACAAGGTGTAGGATTCACATGTCATCCACACTGGTAGGCATTTTCTAAGAGTGCTTGGTCCAGAGAAGCACAAATTTAGGATTCAGAACACAGCACAGTGATTAGCGATGACGTTAGCACAGTGCTTAATTTGTAAATAAAAACGTACTGGTGCCCAAAGCCCTCTTCTTAAACATGCGGCTGCTGCAGTTAAATGTGGGAACACGGAATACTGAGGCAGCGTAATCCTGAAGCCATCTCGGGCCTCTTCAATCTATATAAAGCCACTCCCTGCCACTTCAGCTCACTCTAGGAGCTTTCTACTTTCTCCCTTTGTGACGCTTTCTCGTTTTTCCTTTCCTCCGTCTTTCCCATATATGTCTTTTGCTCGCAGCAAATGCTTGAGGCAGAAGAATAAGCCCCGGCCCTAAAAAATAAGTGCCGGTGCTCAGCACCGGAAACAACAAGCACAAATTAAGCACTGCGTTAGCAATAAGAATGTATTTCTACACAAGCAAACCTTTTTTAGCAGCATAAGGAAAATGAAGGACTAGGAAAAAAAACAACTTTCTAATTTGTGCCATGCGGTTTTCATGCAGCTCTTTAATGGCAGTTCACAGCTCACTGTGCTAGATTACGATTATGAACTGCACAGTAACAAAAGAATCTCTGTGACAAAAGCAGTAACCCACTGTGCCATACACATAAAATACTGTTCTTTGCATGATACACGTTCTTTGCAGCAGGAATATTAACCATGTGTGCTACCTTTGAGTCAAAACTGCAACTGCACAAAACTCCCATCTCTCTCCAGCAGATACATTAATCACATGAGTTAGCTTGACACTTTTATTTTTGCAGTATGAGGAGCTTTGCAGTGCGTTTAAAACTGCTCAACAAAGTAATACATATGAAAACACGCATGCACGTGTTTGTCCAAGGCCCCAGCTGGAGAAGTGCCTTCCTCCCAGCCCAGGCCTGCGGACCCCCTGGGAATGTGTCACGGACCCCTGGGGGTTTGTAAGTATGCTGCTCCGCACATGTGCACGCATGTGTGACCTATATCCTAGGGAATAACCGCTCGTGCAATATTCTAGAATTACAAGTGTTTGCACGTACAAAGTGTGTTTATTATTCTCTGGCAGCAAGAATCATTGACAGGCATTTTGATGTTTTTATTAAGGCATTTCCTTCTGAGAAATCAAAGTCCGCCAATGCGGCGCTTGCTCAAGGCACTACCCCTCTCTTGCGTGGTGCACATCTTCTGTCTGCCCCTCTGTCTTGCATCCCACTTGTCCCTTTCTGAGCATAGGGGGAGCACAGTGATCTGTCAGTGTGTATGTGTGGATGCTGTGTGATTGTATGGACAGACTGTACCAAAGTCACACCTATTGACTTTGTCAGTGATTGTTACCCATGTGCTGGTCGTCGGACCAACATTATTATAGCAAGCTTACAACTGTGTGGAAGAAGGACTTTGTCACTTTGTGTGTGCGTTCGCAGGGTGCTTCCATGGAGAAAAGATCAAGTTTCGGGTATGTCCCGGGGATGCAATAGCATTAAGCATAGCATTGTAGCAAAACAAATATAAAGGCCAGCATGCTTCTATCTCCTGAGTTTGCAATGTTGAGTATGTGGCTGAAGTATTTTACTTATTTGTTTCCTAAAGGAGTGTTCCGGACTACTAATAACAAGACTGTTGAAAACAAAATACAGCTGCCTCTTTAATTTGGCCTGCATTGAAGTAGCTGAAGATATCCTTAAATTGTTAATGAGCCTTAGATAGGAATAGAATAAGGGATGGTGCCTTGGATGGACAGGAACGGAAGGAGTGCAGTTATCAGAAGGGATGGTGTCTAGGATAAGAACGGAAGGAGTGCAGTTATCGAAGGGATGGTGCCTTGGAAAGAAAGAAGTGGACAGAGTGCAGCTATCAGCAGGGATGGTGTCCTGGTTAGGAATAGCAGAAGGGATAGTGCCTTGGATGGACAGGAACGAAAGGAGTACAGTTATCAGAAGGTTTATGGTGTCAGAAGGGATGCTGTCTTGCATAAGAACTGAATGCAATGTGTTATCAGAAAGAGATGGTATCTTTCATTGGCATAGGAACTGTAAGGCTGCAAAAAGTTATCAGAAGAGTTGGTGTCTTGGATAAGAACCGAAAAAGTGCAATACGTTATCAGAAGGCATGATATCTTGGAATGAAACTGAAGAACTGCAATCAATTATCAGAAAGGATGGTGTCTTGGATAGGATCTGAAGGCACGTAACACCTTACCAAAAGGATGGGGTTGTGAATAGGAGATGAAGGAGTGCAATAGATATCAGAAGGGATGGCGTCTTGGATAGGAACGGAGGTAGTGCAATAAGTTATCAGACTGGATGGTGTCTTGGGTAGGAACTAAAGGAATGCTGAAGGCACTTTATCTTGGATAGGAATGAAAGTAGTACGAGTTCTCATAAGGTATGGTGTCTTGGTTAGGAACTGAAGGAGCAGCATAAGGTATGAGAAGGGATGATGTCATGATAGAACTGAAGGAGTGCAATACGATATCAAAAGGGATGGTGTCTTGGGTAGGAATGGAAGTAGTTCTATAAGTTATCACAAGGGATGGTGTCTTGGATAGGAATGGAAGTAGTTCTGTAAGTTATCACGAGGGATGGTGTCTTGGTTAGGAACTGAAGGAGCAGAATAAGGTGTGAGAAGAGATGGTGTGTTCGACAGCAAATGAAGGCGTGCAATAAGATATCAAAAGGGATGGTGTCTTGAGTAGGAACAGGAGCGGCCCGTCCTTTAGGGCGGAGGGGCCACGCCCCCCCCACCTTTTGCCCCTCATGAACAAAGGTCAGCCTGACAGACACTCTTCATTTTCAGCTCAGACAGCCAGGAGTGAGACATGCGATTTGCGCGGACTCCTGGCTGCCTGAGCTGAACTTTGCTGGGCTGAGGAGGTCACAGCTCCTATGAGCGTGACCTCCTCGGCTCAGCAAAGGTGCCTCGAGGCCCTCCCCTGGCGTCACCAATTGACACTCGCCCTGGGCGCTTCAGGTTTAAGCCCTGAAGCGCCCAGGGAGAGTGTCAATCAGTGACACTTTGTCACAGAGAGGGGTAGGGTCAGCAGTCTCACTGACCCAATCCCACTCTGTGACGAGGCTGGGACTGCTGCCTTCCCTCATTGGCTGGGAAGGCAGCTGTACCAACCCTCCTGGGACCTCCGAGGCTGAAGGTAAGTGTGTGTGTGATGTTTTAAAATGAATGTTTGATGCGTGCCTGCATGTTTGAATGTTAGGAGTGTTAATGGATGTGCGTGCGTGTGTGAAAGAATGAATGTTTGTGTGATGTTTTGAAATGAATGTTTGGTGCGTGCATGAATGTTTGAATGGTATGAGTGTTGTTAATGGATGTGCGTGAGTGTGAAAGAATGAGTGTGTGTGAACTTTTAAAATGAATGTTTGGTGCATGCGTGCATGTTTGAATGTTATGAGTGTTGTTAAGATGTGCGTGCGTGCGTGTGTGCGTGTCTTTGTGTGAAAGAATGAGTGTGTGTGTGTGTGTGCTTCCCGTCCGCCCCCTCCCTCCTAAAGCTGCCGGTCGCTACTGGGTAGGAATGGAAGTAGTTCTATACGTTATCACTGGGGATGGTGTCTTGGTTAGGAACTGAAGGAATACAATAAGATATCAACAGAGGTGGTGTCTTGGATGGGAATGGAATGAGTGAAATACGCTATCAGAAGGGATGATATCTTAGGTTCTGAAGGAGTGCACAAAGTTTTCAAAAGAGATGGGGTCTTGGATAGGAGCTTAAGCAATGCAGTTATGAGAAGGGCTGGTGTCTTGGATATGAATTAATTTAATGCAAAGTGTTATCAGAAAGGGATGGTGTCCGTTAGGAAGTGAAGGAGTGCAATAAGTTATCAGAATGTATGGCATCTTGGATATCAACTTTAGGGTTGCAGAAAGTTACCTGTAGTGATGGTGTTTGGATAGCAACTAAAGCAGTGCAATAGGTTATCAGAAGGAATGGTGTCTTGGATAGGAATAACAGAAATGATAGCGTTTTTGATAGGAACTGAAGGAGTGCAATAAGTTATCAAAGGAGATGGTGTTTTGGATAGGAACTGAAGGAGTGTTATAAATTATCAGAAAAGGATGATGTCATGGATAGGAATATCATAAGAGAATAGGCCCCCATTATGACAATGGCAGTAATGACTGCCTACCGCCATGGTAACGGCCGCCAAAACACCGTCGCCGCGGCTATGTACCGTCCGCCATATTATGACCGTAGCTGGAATTCCACCAGAAGGCTGGCAGAATTCCAGCTACGGTCATGGCGGCGAATGGCAGTAAGGTGGCACTGCTGGCAGCAGCAGTGCCACGCCAGTATACCACCGCAGATCGTATCATGACACACGACACGGCCTGGCGGTGTTCTGCTGGCAGACGCTGCTGCTGGCAGCAGCGCCACATCCCGTCTCCTGCCGGAGGACCCTCTGCAAGCAGGTAAGTCAGGTGCTCCGACAGGGGGAAGAGAGTGGAGGGTGTTTTGTGTGTGTGGGGGGGTGTGGGTGTATGTTTGTGTGTGCGTGCATGCGGGCGTGTGGCGTGTGAAATGCATGTGTGCATGAATGGGTGTGCGTGTATGTGGTGTTGTGTGAATGCGTGGGTGCTTGTATGTATGTCAGCGTGTGTGGAAGAGCGTGTGAATGTATGTATGCATGCGTGGGTGAATGTGGGTATGTTTGTGTGTATGTGTGTGCATGTTGGTGTGTGAATGTGAGTATATGTCGTGGGGGGTTGGGAGGGTTGGGGAGGAGTCTGGGAAGTGTGGCGGGGCAGACCCCTATCAGTGTCAGGGAAGGAATTCCCTTGCACTGATAGTGCCTACCGCCATGGTTTTCGTGGTGGTAAGAAAGCCACGAAAACCATGGCGGTAGGCGGGGTCATAATCCCGCAGGTGGGACAGTGACGGCCGCCTGGCTGGAGACTCAAGTCTCCAGCCCGGTAGCTGTTACCGCCCTGGCAGACGGAGTGGTACATTGGCGGTTTGGCTTGAGCCAAACCGCCAATGTCATATTTTGGGGAGAGGTACCGCCAGCCTGTTGGCAGTACCTGTGTCCAAAATATCGCCATCCGCCAGGGTTGTAATGAGGGCCTATGTCTTGGATATGAACTGAATAGGTGCAGTAAGTTATCAGATGGGCTGGTGTCTTGGATAGGAACTTTAGGAGTGCAAAATGTTATTTGAAGGGATGGTCCCTTGGATAGGAATTGAAGGAGTAAATTAAATTATCAGAAGGGATGGTGTCTTGGATTGGAATATAAGAAGAGATGCAATACGTTATCAGAGAAGCAGTATATTAACGCAGAGTGGGTGTGATTATTTGAAAGAGTGTAATCTGGTTCCAGTTAACCTGATGGAACTGGAGGTGGTTGGGAGATAAATAGTTGCACACACAGCTGCTAAAAGTAACAGGGATATAAGCAGGTGAAGGAGTGGTGAGGATGTGTCCCAAACGACCAATGGAGCCCTCAGTGCAAGGAAAAAAATGCACGATACAGTCTGTTACAATTTGACCTATGGCTATATTCTGGTAATGCCCACACAGTAGTTTTTCATCAAAGTAAACATTATAACTGTATTTGGAAATTACGAAATTTAATGAGTAGAAATGTTAACTGTATAGAAATCATTAAAAAGCTGGTTTGCAAATGTAAACCGATGAGATTAATAATATACCGTTAGTTTTCAGAAAGCCATGAGTGTATAAGCCTTAACATATTTAAAAGGTGGCCTGTAATGCTAATCAATCATACTGTCTTGTTTCTATTGCTTTGCAGCTCAGCCTTGTGTGGTGAGTGAATGGAGCCACTGGAGTGGCTGTGCAGACCAATGCAAGCCAACTCTTCGGATGAGAAGGCGCCATGTGCAGCTGCAACCCAAAAATGGTGGTGAGCCTTGTCCACCATTAGAGGAGAAAGCTGGATGTCTTGAATACATGACCTACCAGGGCAAGGAATGTGGACAGTCTTATGGTAGTTGTTAAGCAATATTTACTAACAATTGTATCATCATCTCCGTTAACTGTCGACATTTCATATTTCATCGATCATGATGTATATACAAACATTTATGTTATAAATGTTGTCTGCTTAAAGATTATGGCCCTCATTTGGGCCGGTGGGCGGAAACCTGGTTTTCGCCCGCCAGCCCAGCGGGGATCTCGGCCGCAAAACGCAGTTGCACCCGTCGCGCTTTTCACTGTCTGCTATGCATATGACACAAGATTTTCAAATGCTCTTCAAAACTTCAGAAATTATTCTTAAAGAGCACACATTTCAGGTTCAACCCTTCTAGCAGTCTAGCCATCATTTAGGTAAGGTGAATAACACATTAATTGCCATTGCTATATGTCGAACAGTGCATCCATGTATTCACAGCAATCACACACCGGTAGGTGCTGGTGGACTCGCTAACAGGAGTTTAGGCCTGATTTAGATCTCTGGGGATGGAATACTTCGTCACAAATTTGTGACGGATATCCCGCCCACCGTATTACGATCTCCAAAGGATATAATGGGATTATAATACCACAACAGAATATCTTTCATGTTTGTGATGGAGTATTCCCCTCCGCCAAGATCTATATCAGGCCCATTGTCTGTTTTGAACACCGCCAAAGCCAGAATGGCCTTACGGGTCATTGGGTGACGAGCAGGCATTTCTCCAGGAGGCTCGAAGAGTGGGAGGCAGGTTTTGTTAGTAGGGGCTCATTTTGTAGCAGTACAGCAGTTGTAAATGCACTGCAAAGGTCCTTGTACATTCACCAGTTTTTTGGACAACAATAAAAGTGTAAAGTTAGCTCTGGTGATTTATTAATGTACCTGTTGGAGAGAGATGGGTGTTTTGCCTTCTGGCAGTTTTCACTGATCTAAGGTTGCTCACAGGGTTAATATGCCTGCTGCAAAGAATGTAGACCATGCATATCATAGGTTTATAATAAAACCTTTTAAATGTGGAATCAGAAGACCAATCAGCCTCGCTCAAAATGTCCTCTAATCGAGAACCCAGAGCAAAGGAGTTTAATGCCATAGCACCCTTCACAGAATGTGTGCCAAATCTGGATACGTCAATGCCTGCTTCTGACAAAATCCATTTCACCCATCTGGCTAAAGTTGCCGAAGCTACTGGTCGAAATGGTTTCTGAAGTGAAATAAGCAATTGACCCGACATATCGGATGAACATTCGGCCGTACTAACCTCATAATCCTTCAAGCATTGTACTACGCAGAGCTTGTTATTATCAGGAAATGCTGGATAGGATACCAACCTAGTATTGCACTTAGTTCTTTTGGATATGACAAATGAAACACCTTCAGGAGAAAATCTTCTCCTGCCAAATCTAGAGCTTTAACATCAGACTCTTGTTTACAAGATATGAGACAAAGTAGGATGCGAAGCTTAGCAGACAGCTGTTTCCTGGAGAGATATTTATTGGAAGGCCAGGAATCCAAAAAATGTAGAACAATGTTAACGTCCCAAAACTCTGAGTATTTTGGTAAGGGGGGTTTTAACATCCTGATACCTCGAATCAATTTACAAACAATAGGTAATTGACCAACCGGTCTACCGTCAATGAACACATGTCCGGCTGAAATGGCTGAGCGAAAATTGTTAAGAGAATTATAAGCCATCCCTGAGGCGGCCAAGGAAGCTAGGAAATTCAAGATCAAGGTGCAATCGGCATTAAAGGGAGCTGAATCCAGTGAAGTACACCAACTACACCAGCGTCTCAAAGATGAGGCATAGCGTTTATGTGTGTTTGGAGCCCAGGATTGATTGATGAATTCCTGAGCTTCACTCGAAAGGCCTGGGAGGCTCCAGTTTTGCCTGAAAGATGCCAAGCTAGTAGAGACAGTTGACCTGATAGGATTAAAGGATGAGGAGATCTCTCCCGATCCGGAAAGAGATTCTAAAACCAGGGCAAGAGGCTGGGAGGAGCGCAGGCCAGCTCCATAATGATTGGAAACCAATATGGGGCAATCAACACCATTTCCGCCTCCTGTCTCTGAAGATGTGCTAGGACCCTGGGGATCATTACAAATGGAGGGAATGCATAGGAGAGGAATGGAGTCTAATCTTAGAGGAAAGCGTCCATCGCTCACGCTCCCAGGTCCAGACGCCAACTGAAGTATGTCGGAAGTTGAGTGTTCAGACGTGAAGCGAAAAGGTCGATTGCGCACGGACCCCATTTCTTCATGACAGTTCTAAAAACTCGAGGATGCAATCTCCAATCGCTCGCAGCCCTCAAATGACGGAGTGCCAGTCCGCTATCACATTTCGTTGACCCGGAAAGTATTCCGCTGTCACCAAAATATGATTCTGGAGACAATAATGCCAAAAATCTTTGGCAATCTCCGTCAGTAAATGTGAACGTGTTCCTCCTAATTTGTTCACATACCGAACTGCTGAAACATTGTCCATCCTGAGCAGAATGCAACATTTCGCTTTGCCCGCTGTGAAGCTGTGAATAGCAAAGGAAGCCGCTAAGAGTTCCAGACAGTTGATATGCATTAATAGCTCCTCCTGAGACCAACAACCCCCGGTGGAAAGTTGGCCGCAACGAGCGTCCCAACCTCATAGACTGGCCTCTGCCTCTGTTACTAGGTCTGGGGAACAGGGTAAGATGGACCTGCCGTTCCATGCTTCCATGTGAGTCAACCACCAAGATATCTTGATTCTCGCTTCTTCTGATAGGGGGACTGACTGAGAATAAGACAGGCCCTTGTTCAGGTGCATGATCTTCAGATGCTGGAGAGTCCTGTAGTGCAGGGGGCCCGGAAACATCGCCTGAATAGAAGAAGCTAGCAGTCCCACCAGGCGTGCTACGGATCTCAAGGACACAGTCGTCTTGGACAATGCTAGTCTAATTTCTCTCTTGATGTTCTTCACTTGGGGAAGAATCAATTGAGCGGAAGGGGAGTCCACCAAAAGACCTAGGAATTCAATAGATTGTGAAGGGATCAGGATGGATTGTTGGACATTGATAACAAAACCCAACTCCTGAAGGAGAGAGATCGCCCATTCCAGGTGGAGTATTACCGTTTGAGGACACTGGGACATAATTATGATGTTGTCCAGATAAATCATCAGACGAACACCTCTGTCTCTCAGACATTCCACCACCGGTCTCATCAGCTTCGTGAAGCACCACGGAGCCGACGACAGACCAAAGGGATGAACCTTGAATTCATAAATCCTTCTTTCCCAACAAAATTGGAGGAAGTGTCTGTGGGGAGGAAAAATAGGAATGGACAGGTATGCGTCCTTCAGATCCAAACAGACCATCCAATCACCTGTCCGAAGGATGTCCCGGAGTAAATGGATGCCCTCCATTTTGAAATGTCGGTAAAGAATCCACTGATTGAACTCCTTCAAATTGAGAACCAATCTTGAGCCGCCTCCTTTTTTGTCTACCAGAAAGATGGGGCTCACAAACCCTCAGGGATGTAAGTCTGTTTCTTCTATCGCATTCTTTGATAGAAGAACAAGAATTTCTTTTCGAATGAAAGTCTGATCTGAGAGGGAAAAATACATTGCGTTGGGGGAGGATATTTGAAGGGGGGATTGAAAAAATTATATTTTCAATCCTAGAATGGATTCCAATACCCAGGGATCGTTTGGGAGTTTTTGCCAGTTGTGGTAGAAAAATTGAGTGCGACCGCCTAAAGAGACCTCTTCCCAAGGAATAATTCTCATCTGCAGAAGAGGAGTCCTGGATGGTGGCGACTGCACCCCTGAACCTTCCTCCACGTAAGCTGCCTCTGAAGGACGGTCTTGAAGGGTAAAGGGGGGAGGTCTGGTCTTGATAGCCACCTCTACCCCTGTGGCCTTGGAAGCTGTCTCCAGTGGAATTCTGATATCTGCGGCTGAACGGTCGCCCCCTGAAGCGTCCGGCCCTGGAAAAAAGAGGACAAAGGGCTCACTTGATTGAACCTGAGCTTTATCCAAGCTGGAAAAAGTGGCGATGAACTTTGACAGTTCCTTCAAGAATGAGGCTCCGAATAAGAGGCCTTGAGCCGCAGGGCCCGCTTTCGAAGATGCAAGATCTGCTAGCTTAGGATCCAGTTTCATCAGGATAGAACGGCGCCGTTCATTTGAAATAGCGCAGTTGGTATTACCCAACATGCAAATCGCCCGTTGTGACCAGCCAATAAGGGTTTCCGTGTCAACAGGAGAATTGGATTCTTTCACTTGGTATGCTAGTTCCAAGATCTTTGTCAAGGGGCCTGACAAGTCTAAGAGTTTATCTTGACAGGACTTCCAAGGCCTGTTGATTCCCTTCTTAGGAGCTTTGGTGTACTTCTTCAAGTAAGTTACCATAGATGGATCTACTTCCAGGGTCTCCGTTACCTTGTCAGGGAGATCCAGTCTGGGGCATTCCGAGCGTAAGTGCACGCGCACCTCCTTATCAAACTCTTGTCTAATGTGATCCTTCATATAGTCTGTTACTTCAGGGGGTGGAATCCTACCAGTAGATCTGGGATGGATAATCTCTCCCGGTTCAAAAGTCAAAAGCTTTGCTTGTTTAGTGGCAGAGGTATGATGGGTTTTCACCTTGCGCTTGCGCGGAGGTTGGGGGTCGCCCCTGGATGAACTTCGAGAGGAATCAGCATCAGAGTCATCCGTAAACCCACCTGCGCGGGGATTTGCAGGCATACTATAAGGGTGTTCAGTAGCCAAAGAAGCCGCTAGTTTCTCAAAGGCTTCAAAGTGAATTTAGAGTCGTAGACCCTTCAATCATGCCCCCCTGTGGGGGGAAGCCAGCCTTGCTGTTGCGCAAACCCATAAAGGTGATGTTTTAAAGGGGTTATAGCCTTGGCTAGTGCATCATTAACAGTCTGGTTCACACCTGCGTCCACCTCGTGCACAAGGTCTTGTTCAAAAGAACTAGGGTGAGTTTCCTCAAAATAGTAACTTTCATCCCCTTCTTGATACTCTTCATACATGGTTGGTAATAGGTTGCACAAGCTGCCCCAGAGAAAATACAAATCACTACTGTTGAAAAGCAGGGGGGCTCAAAGAGGGGAGCTTACAAATGTAACCCCAATGCAGGTGTAACAAATCGTTCAAATGTGGAGGGAGCACTTGCGATAAGCTCTAGGCAAATGCCTATAAACATTTTTACAACCCTGACAGTATGTCTGCCAGGGTGTTCAGAGGGAGCCAAGGGCTGAGGAGAGAGGAGGCCCGAACTGTAAGTGCTCCCAAGGGAAGGCAGAGGCCCGGAGCACACTGGTGTCGGGACGGGTTGAGCAATAAAGACGTGCGAGTCAGCAAGCCCTCAAGGCAGAGGAAAAGACGCTCGTCGGCTCGCACGTGCAAAGCCCTCAATAGACATAAAAGTAGGACTGCTCCCAGCAACGAAGCTCCTACTCCATGAAAGACGCAGGCGGCAAGCCGCCACCAAGCATCTTACAACTTCAAAGTAAAGCAGTAAGCAGCGCAAAGGCAGCGCAAAATATACATAGAAACGCAAATAAACATTTATGGAAGAACGTAATATCACCGTAACGCGCTAATGCAAAGTGACTTAACTGGCTGCGGGGCAGCCAAGAAAGAGGAAGAGACATTTGTTCACAAAGGTTTTATAGGGCTGGTCTCCATGGTCGTTCATATGTTATGGTGGGTTTGTAGTTTTTTTTACAAAAAGTCTTTCCTATTGGCTGCTGAGTTTTATTAAAGCATGGAAAGAGAAGCATAACCTGAGCCTGAGTCTTGACATAGAATTCCTGTATAGAGTCTAACTTAGAAAGCATCTCACAAACAGTATGTCCTGGTATACTCAGGGACACTCCATGCTTACGTAAAACAGGTGGCATATACCTATCCATACATGCACGGAGGCATGAACGTGTGATGATTGGTCTCTGTGGGCCCCACACATATGCTAAACAACATGGCTTCTTTAAATTGACGCCATGCTTCTTTTATTCCTCTGAAAGTCAGCACACCCATCCTGAACATCATGCACTTATATAGCTACATTTTGATGGGAGAGCGAACTGAAAATAAGGTTGCTACCTGTGCTACTGGGGGCAGCAGTCATGCATGGGGATGTTTCTTCTTTCACCAGTGAGGATATGCCCACATATGTAGGGCATTAATCTTTACATGAATAGTCTATAATTTTAAACTTCAGCTAAGGCAATGCTCGTCTATGAATAATATTCTTTAACTCTATGAAATTCCAAAACATACTCAATTTAAACTGGTTTTTCTGGTCCTTTCTTCTGATATATAACATTGAATCCAAGGGACCAAGTACACTTTGCATTGCCAATTTATAAATGCTAACAGGACTCTGCACGATAATAATTTGTCATCACTGTCTGTGAAAATGGCTTAAACAGAGCCCTAAGAGGAATGGTGACGGCACACAATTGACTCATATTTGAAGGCCACATTACAGCAGGTCAAAACTGGTCAGAACTACAGAAACTAAGCGCTACACCTTGTGGCCTTCTCTGAAGAGATGTCAGTATACTGTACCAAAGCTAGATGTGACATATTGCTTTATATTCATCCGGAGAACTGAATTTTACATCCTCTTTGGAGAATATTCACCTATCAGTCTCTGGGAGATAGAGTCCACAGTCACTAAGGGGCATATTTATACTCTGGTTGCGCCGGAATTGCGTTGGTTTTTTTTACGCAAATCCGACGCAAAGCTAACTCCATATTTATACTTTGGCGTTAGACCCGTCTAGCGCCAAAGATCTTGGAGTTTGCGTCATTTTTTAGCGTGGACACCTACCTTGCGTTAATGATATGCAAGGTAGGCATTCCCGTCTAAAAAATGACTCCAAGGCATGTGCGCCTTATTTAAACTCCCGTGCAAAAATGACGCACGGGAGTGGGCGGGTCAAAAAAAATGACGTCCAGCCGCTTTTGCGTCATTTTTTAACGCCTGGTCAGGGCAGGCGTTAAGGGACCTGTGGGCTCGGAAGGAGCCCAGAGGTGCCCTCCCATGCCCCCAGGGACACCCCCTGCCACCCTTGCCCACCCCAGGAGGACGCCCAAGGATGGAGGGACCCATCCCAGGGAACTTAAGGTAAGTTCAGGTAAGTATTTTTTTAATTTTTTTTTTGTGGCATAGGGGGGCCTGATTTGTGCCCCCCTACATGCCACTATGCCCAATGACCATGCCCAGGGGACATAAGTCCCCTGGGCATGGCCATTGGGCAAGGGGGCATGACTCCTGTCTGTGCTAAGACAGGAGTCATTTCAATGGGGGTTGGGAGTAAAAAAAAATGGCGCTTTGGAATGGCGTTAGCCAGCGTTAAAATTTTTGACGCACAACTGCGTTGCCGCAGTTGTGCGTCAAAAAGTATAAATATGGCCCTAAGTGAGTTGTGACTGAGTTCATAACCACCTAATCAAGAGGAAGGGAACTCAAAATGATAAATCATTCTTTGTGTTAATAGTCTCCTTTGGGTCACCTTCTGCATCCTTGCCAAGCACACATTCCTATGCTTCAGAGAACCAGAGGTGGACAGAACTTCTGGAATTTCGCAAAGTTACGTAAAAACTCTGTGAGATTCCTGGGAGCTCAGCCAATGAGTGGAAATATGCACGTAGCCCTGCGATTTTGCACCGGTAACAGGTTGCATACTGAAAAATCAGCACGAACTGCATCAAGTGGTGTACAAGAGCGGGCAGCCAATCGAGTTGATTTTGCTGCTGTTCAAGTAGAAAACATACTCGAGAAGCAGCCCTCTAACCGTCCACATTAGAACATCTCTCTGAATGTCCTCCTAGTGACTAGACATCATGCGGGGGAAGCCAAATCCCACTCCTATTCACCAGTTCATATTTATGGAGCCTCACGGGACAAAAAAAATGTGTTACCTGGTGATTGGCAAAATTCGGCCAGAACCCCGCATTACCAAAGTAATGTAGAGTTGCCAAAATTCGCCACGTCCTCAAGCTGAATGAACTTTTCCACCCAGGCCTACAGATAACTGTGAGAGTATGTGTGGTGTAACAATACATCCCACAATAATGCAGTTAAGAGATACAGAACTTAAAAAGACCCAGAAATTGGTAAACTGTATTAACTAAATGCCACAAAATTGAAATAAGAAAGGGAAAAGCCGTGTGGGACCTGTCAGCCTCAGGGTGATTTTCCCCAGTCCTTTTGTCTGTTTGTCTTACATTTGTGCTGCATCTTTTTGTTGGCCTTAAGACTCTGAGCATATTACCACTGCTGACCAGTGCTAAAGTGTATGTACTTCTCTCCTAAACATGGTAACATTGGTGTATACACAACAGGCATATTTGAATTACATATAAGTCCCTTGTAAAGTGGTATAACAAATACCCAGGTCCTATCAATTAAATGCTACCTGTGGGCCTGCAGCACTGATTGTGCCACCCACTTCAGTAGCCCTTAAACATGTCCCACGCCTGCCATTGCACAACCTGTGTGGTTGCAGTTTTACTGCCACTTTGACTTGGCGTTTAAAACCCCCTGCCAAGCCTTAAACTCCCCTTTTATTACATATAAGTAACCCATAAGATAACCCCATAGGGCATAGTACTATGTAAGTAAAAGGTAGGACATGCACTTTTAAGTTTTACATGTCCTGGTAGTGAAAAACGTCTCTCATAAGACAGCATTGGGAATTTCTTAATCCACCTTTAAGTTGTAATTCCTGATCAGAAAGGAGTAGATGCACCATATTTCATATCTTTGGAATGGTAATAACATTTCTCCTATACTGTTAAGTCGGATTTAACATTACTATTTTAGAATGCAACTTTGGGAAAGTGCCATTACAAATTTATGGGATGATCCAGTGAACCTCAGGGCTTTTAGAAAGTGGGCATTTCTTTGCTGTTAGTGCTCTGTGTTCCTTGCAGCCTATCTCCAATACATGTCTGGGGTAGGTGACAGCTAGACTTTGTCCGTTCCCTCTAGACAGCCACAAACACAGGATGGGTGGGAGAACTCATCTGCATTCTTCTGTATTCTGATAGCTCTTCCTTGGCAGGAAGAGGGAGGGAGAGCTGGCACTTACACCTCAATATGCAGTGTCCTTTGTCCCACACAAAGGGCTGATTACACCCTACTCCAAGGCGCTGCTTTGAAGTCACCCCCACTTCAAAGGCACAATTTCATATAAGTACTGGGACTTTGACCCTACTAAGACAATACACTACTAGACCTGTGAAGAACTCTGCTAGGAGTCAGCTTGCATGTAGTCCTTGTGAAAGGCATGTGGCGTAACCTACAAGTTCTCCACTCCTTGCCACCCCCAGTGAAAGGCATGATCAGAGGCCTACCTGAGGCCTTGAGAAAAAAGTGGGATATCCTTTTGGCATGTCTGTTGTTCGCCTACCGGGAGGTACCACAGAAGGGAGTAGACTTCAGCCCTTTTGAGCTTCTGTGTGGACACACTGTCAGAGGGAACTCTGAGTTTGGTCAAGGAAGGCTGAGAGCAAGCTCCCAGGAAGATTCCCCAGGATGTAGTAAGCTATATGCTGGGCTTCAGGAGCCAAATGGCTAAGTTGTGGTAGCAAGCTTCTGACAACCTAGAGGCCAGCTAAGCTGTAATGAAAGAGTGGTATGTCCAAAATTCTACCAGCCTGAGTTGAGTTCCCGCCTGGGCAGGAAGTGTGGGTTATGGAACCTGTGGAAATTGGTGCCATTCAGGACTGCTGGACTGGGCCCTATGAGGTGATTGAGAGGAAGGGCAAGGACACCTACCTGGTGGACCTTAAGGCCCATAGGCAACCCCTCATGGTGCTCCACATGAATCGCCTCAAACCCGACTTTGACAGGTCTGACCTCATCGTGCTGTTGGCGACAGATGGATGAGAGGAAGAGAAGAGTGAACCTCACTTCGCTCCGACTTGGCATTTAAAACCCCTTGCCAAGTCTTAAACACCCCTTTCATTACATATAGGTCACCCCAAAGGTAGGACCTTGGTAGCCCATAGGGCAGGGTGCTATGTAAGTAAAAGGTAGGACATGTACTTTTACGTTTTACACGTCCTGGTAATAAAAACTCCCAAAATTGTTTTTCACTAGTGTGAGGTGTACTCCTCTCATCTGTGAGTTCTCCCTTGGCTGAGGTGCCAATCTTGTCCTGGGCCTGAGAAGTGGATTTTGCACCTGTTTTTCTGCTTGGAACTGACACAGTGCCCATCAGCGCTGACGCAAGGCTGATTTGACGATGACGCGGTGCCTGACTGCGAGGTCGACAGCAATGCAGCACCAATTCGAGGACATCTCTGCAAGGCTGCAAGGACACATCTACCCGACTGTGTGAATTGGAGCCGATGCATCGAGTATTCGATGCAGACACTTGCTCCATTCAAAGTACTCTTTCATCGGGCTCTGCGTAAGTCCTGTAGCTGGCCTACCCTCCAACACGGTCGGCCTGAACTTTGGATTTACTCCGGTCTAGTGCGAACTTGAGTAATCTTTTAGTGCTATTGGCTTCTAAACACTATTTTTGATTTATTCTTTAAAAATTCTTATCCCGACTTCTACTGATTGGGTTTTTGTTGTTTTGCTCTTGTTTCACTCAGATAAATATTCTCGATTCCTCTAAACCTGTGTAGAGTCTTTTTGTGGTGTTTTCATTGTGTTACTGTGTGTGTGTGTGTTGCGCAAATACTTTACACATTTCCTCTTTAGATAAACCTGACTGCTCTTTGCCAAGCTACCAGAGGGTGAGCATAGATTATCTCTGTGTATCTAGCTTACCCTGACAAACGTGGCGGTCCCTGCTTGTACAGAATGCATACTCTGACAACCAGAAACCCCATTTCCAACAGGCTATTAAAAACTGAGCAAGTGAACAGCATTTTCGTCCCATTTTCCTACTGTTATAAGCCCAATGCATTGTGCCACAAAGACAATGGTCAGCATATGTTTTTTGTGGCCAGATTAACTAGCCCCACTGGATGCTAAGAGCAAATGGCATTGCTATGATGGGCTACATACAAGATGACCAACAAAAGGGTTACTGTATATTATTGCTATATCTTTTGGCAGCAGAAAAATGATGCATTTTATCAGAGTATTGGCAACAACTGATGTCAGGATTGCCAATGAATTCAATAAAATGGCTCTTGCCAAGCTCAGTATTTGAAACAACATTAAGAGAGTGGGTGGTGGGCCAGATGTTAATTCTGTTTTGTGGGGCAGTTGCAATAACATTTTACGGTTATAACACACCACCAGGATGCTCTTAAATACTAAGGCTCAGATTTACAAACATTTAGCATCAGGTTTGTGTTACTGTTGTAACTTAAACCCAACATAAAGTGCTCAAGTTTGATTTACTAACACAAATTGTGTTTTGCGTTATTGTAACTCAAAGTAATGCAAAGTTGCACAATGCGCTTCCTTATGTTACTTTTGTGTCAAGGTGTCATTCCATGGGTGGTGCATTGGCATTCTCATTAAAATACTCTTGGGGTTTGATACACATTCCTCTCTACAAAAAATTGTACCCAGGGATTTGCCCCAAAACCCTACCCGTCCTCGAAGTAGGTGCAGCGAGGACAAATGTTTTCCTTTTCCCAGTTTGCATATGTGCTGCAGTGTGCAACCATGGAAAGTGGGAAAAAACTTTCAGCATTGGTCCCCTTCCAGTATTAAACCTATGCTTTAGACAATGCAGACTCCCTTGCACTATGGTACATGCATGGATGCCTAAAGTATGCTAGCAGAGCAGCACCACATTTGAGTAGAAATGGCAATGTTTTGCTCCCACTCTTTCATGCAATGCAGTGCAGCAACTTTACTTGCTGCCCTGCATTGGGTGACTACTTGATAAATCTAGACCAAATTCTTTGTATCAGACTGAAATTGGTTAATGGAATCTAAAACCTGATGCCGAACCAGACTCACAATACAAATCTTTTTTTTTAAAGTACTTTAAGGATGGTTAACCAATTGCAAATAGGAGGACACTCTTAACCAACATGATTTGACAAAGTCTTTCACATAGTATCAAGCCACTTCTCTAGGGCTCAGGGGACTCAAGGGCAAATAAGCAATCTTGTTGACAAGTCTTGCTACCGGTCCTAGAGCCACACATGTGAGACACTACCACAAATTCACCTCATTGCCAAGTACCTTCTGCTAGTCTTTAACTTTCACAGGTTAGCAAAGTTGAGCTGTCAAGGCATACTCTTGAAAGCTGCTTCTGGGATAGAATATTTTGCTTTCTGCCAGCATATAAACATATGTACAGGCCGTGTTATGTTCTTAAAAATATGAAAGATCTTATTTCTCTCATGCATTAATTTGCTTAGTGCATCCTGTAATATAGGTTGCATTGCTGAAAGTATCTCAGCAGGTGTTCAGAGAAACTTGATTGCATCATGCATGGTTTATTTATACATATGCCACTTGCAGAATTGGCACAAGTGGTGCTAGATGTTGGAGGAAATGCCAAAGTGCAGCTTCTTATTTTCCAAAGGCAGGGAAGCATTTACAATGTTCAGTTCTACCCATCTGGCTCCCGACACATAGTATATGATGGGATTAGAGGCAGGAGAGGAGAATCTTTCTAGTCATGTTGACTAGGGGAACAGTCTTCGCCACTGAAAAGAGTATGTATTGCTGGGACTGCAGTGGGAACTGAATGCTCAAATCTTTTGGATATGAGTTTCAACACAAACCAGGCACCAGGAGCCATATGCAGGATTGAGGCACCAGAAGCTTTTGCAGCAGCAGTAACATAGTTGATTGCTTTGACAACTGGTGCACAGTGCACGGAATGGCCAGGGACCCTATGGAATGAGAACCAGTGCCTGGGAATACGTAAGCTTTACCTGGACAGTCTCTTGCAGGCCTGTGTTAGGCTGGGGTACAATGCATTTGGCGATCAAGGACGTTTTTTCAGTTATTCTTCACCATTGTAGTTGTGCTGCACTTCGAACAAGGTTGTGGTGCTGTGTCATTCAAAAACAGCTTCTTATATCTTTCTGCGAGTACCAACATTTGCAATGTCAGTCATACTCCCTCCTCTCTCCTTTGAAGTTCAGGAGCACAAGTCTGTTCCTCATGCCTATGGTACATTCAGTAGTCCAAAATGAAGGAACCAAGGTTGACTGCCCCAGGTAGCCTTTTTCTGGGGTTTTGTACAAAGCTTCTTCAAATTCAAAATGGGAACTATTTTCCAGAAACAGTGGCAGCTGGGCTAATATCAAATGACCTTTCAGAATTAAAGTTGTTCCCCCAAATCTTTGTTGGGAAACAGTCTGCCAAACTGCATCTTTCTATAGCTCAGTTGTCTCCAACCAGTTGATTGCAAGCTACCAGTAGCTCCCAGATACATTGAGGGTAGCTTGCAGACTTGAGTTCATTTTTAAATAAGCACAGAGTCACATTTTGTTTTCAAGTTAAGGGAAGGCTGCGTTTACTTTACATTATTATCATCATGCTGCAGATAGCAGAGCCTGATAACAAGCAATACCCAGATCGATTTATGGGCAGGGGGGTGCACACTACTAAATAAAAGTTCTTTTCAACTCAGTATTGAAATTTCAGGACAAAATTATGTTTCTGAATGTTTTTCAATGGGAGAAAATGAAAATGAAAAGTTACCTTAATGATGAACTCTTCACTTTCCATTTCAAAGTGTCAAATTTTCAAGCAGCAGGCCTTTTGCTTGCAGTGTCCAGTAGACACTGTGTCATATTTATAACTGAAAATAGTCTTTTTATAAATGGGAGAAATTTAAAGTGAAGAAATCTTCTTCTATGAAACATAAATTCCCTGATTTAGAACTTGGCAGACAGAGTATTCCATCACATCGTTGATGGATATCCCATTCGCCGAAATATAAATCCCATAAGAAATAATGGGATTTATAGTTCGGCAGACAGGATATCCCTCAGTGTTTTGACGAAGTACCCCATTCGCCGAAACCTATATTAGGCCCTAAGTCTTAATGTCTTTCTCCCATTCTAATTAAGGCAACTACGTCTTAATGTTTTATGAAGCATGTTTCTACCATTAAAATTCCTCCCATTAAAACAGATGTATTTTTCAGTTATAAACTTGACACCATGTCACAGGCCACTGGGAGAAAGATGCCTGCTGCTTCTACCTTGCTCCTCAGCCAACTTACATATTTGACAGGTCCATGCTTTCTTGATTGTGCAGTTTCCATAATTGCTCATAATTTCTGTTATTTATTTACTTAAGTCTAAATAGATATCTATTATCTTTCACCGGAATGCCAAAAACACCCTTAAATCAAATTCCACCAGAATGCCACACTCTTCCATCAACATCTTTAAATAGGTCCCTCAAAAGAATGTTCTTTAGGGTTCCTGGACAGTGACATAGTAATAGTGCTAGTAAGAATGACTAAATTTGTATGTCTGGCTAAAGAAAGCTTTACCTCTTCATATCAGTTTATTATAAGCAAAATAAAAATGACTCTGTGAAGATGCATATGCACTTGCCTGCAAAACAGAGTTTTCTGTGATTCTGACTGGTGTTTATTTTAAATATGGCTGAAGACAGATTTTGTCATCTATGCTATGTAATGGTATACAACAAAAGGGCTAAAATATCACCACATTATACTACCTCCTAAGAACACTGAACCATTTACCTGCACTATACATCATAGGGACACATACAAAATACATGCAACTACAACCTAAACACATTAACCCAGATCGCCCCTTGGATAATAACATACAAAGGGAAAGTAACCTACCACTCTGCACTGCATGTTAAAAGGCCATCGTTCTCTATGCTTGTCTTCAATGAGCAAGAGGTGATTCATATCATTGAAGGATAGCCTTGCTGTGAGGAAGTGCTCCACTGTAAGCACCAAATGCGTGTTACATTTAGTGAGCACCAGCCAGCCCTACTGCCTCCAACAAGTGAGGGACAGCTGTCCTACCAGCATTGAGTGAGGAGTAAATCAGATCAGCATAGGATAACTTTGCTCTTTGAAGTTGGGGTGAGGGGATCCCTTGACAGCTGTCTCAAGTGAGGGAAAGCTCTGCTGCTTGAATTGACTGAGGGTCAATTCTAGACAAGAAAAGCTTGCTCTGGTCTCTGTCATAGGTTTGCGATCACGTTTGTATGTACAGTAAGAATGAGATACCTCAGCTGTGGTCTGCACTGAGAGCGGAATTAATCAGCTGATCAAAGGATAGCTCTGATGTTCAGGGATATGTCTACCGCATGCATGAGGGATAAGCCAGGGCCTGCTCTTCTGTCCATCACAAGTCAGGAAAGCACTGCAACATGCATAGTGTTAGACCTAAATCTTCTGAGCAGTGGATAGCACTTCTGTCTCGAGCAAGTGAGGGATCACAATCACTGAAGCAGAAATCAGCTTGGTAAAAGATGTGTGTGACACCGAGAGACAGTTTTGCTGCATTCAGCAACTGTGTGGGTAAATCTGCTGCTCTGATTATGAAGGATAACTCTGCTGTATGCACCAAGGAAGGGTTGAATCAGGTTAGACAGGTATAACTCTGCTGTCCGTGGCAAGTGAACAATAGGTCTTCTGTCTAGACTAGTGGAGGATAAATAAGAGGGGTGCACGATCGCTAAGAGGCACAAGGCCAGAGAGAGCGATACATCTGCTTTCAGTGCCAGGAATGGATTTAGTTCTGCTTTCTTGTGCCCGAAAAGAAACATCTCTAATGCTCCTAGAGGGTGAAGCATAGCTCTGATGTCTTCTGGAAGAGTGAGCGACAGCTCTACCGTCTGCATTATCTGAGAGATAATGCTGCTGCTTTCTACAGAATTATCTTAGAGGACTGCCTGTGGTGTCTGTGGTGAATCATGGCTCTGCTGTATGCGTGAGGTGAGAGTAGCTTAGCTGCTTGTACCAAGCGAGGGGGGTAGCTGTGCCGTCCCTGCAGTGGGTAGCTGCTAGTACTACAGCACTACACTTTCCCTCCAATGCACAATGCAGGTAGTACTGTGACAAATTTTGGTGAATTAGGAGAAGGTGTCTCACTCTTTTGGAGGGGTGAGTCTAAAAGACATGCATTCTTTTACAGTACATACAGGGCTCCAGGGTGAAGTGATTGCCCGGGAGAAATAATAAATAACACATACTCTTATTTATGCTTCTCATAAACATGCTGGTGCTTACACACTTCTAAGTGCCTGCAGAATGAACAGACTCATCCCTTAAGTATAAATGATGATTACATAGCAGTGGAAAGAATCACTGTTATCATCAATGGTGTATAGAATTCTATTTATTTAACATATTTAAAAATATGTCCAGTTTCCTTGGTATCTTGTAATTTCATTTGAATATAATGACAGCCTCTAAAGCCTTCAACACATTTTGATCATGTATTCTTTCAGTTATCCATTCCTTGGGGATGATTACTCTAAACTTGGTAACTACAGGTATGATAGACTTTCAGCCCTACAAAAATGTTATATTAAGATGTCATACTAACAATTGAAAACCAGGCAGCTGAAATCTTCCAGAATGCTATATTTTGGTTAACTTCTAGCTAATCAACGTCTACCAAGGACATTCATAGGTGACACCTGAAACAAGCTTTGGTACAGTATGAACCCACATATTATTACACCTTTACCCCCTCACAACAGTGTGTGAAGATCAGAGAGTTCTAATAAGGGACGAGAGTGCTCACCTATCCCACATAAAGGACCCACACTGGGAGAGAGCGAGAGATGCTAGAGAAACCGTCTTAGGAAGCATTCACTTTCCTATGTAGCTTGCTGAATATGTGACTGAAAATTATTGTGTTGCTACAATTTGCTGAAATAAATGAGTCCATCACAACATTTGTTTCCACATGTCTGTATTATATATTGAAAAGGTTCCCGGTGTGAACATTGTGCAGTCCATTACAGTTTTCACTCTGTTTTAACATAGTTCACTCATTATTCGATCTAATTTACAGTGTTGCTTATTTTGCAATATGTGCATTAATTACATTTAATTTATTTGTTTAAACTAAGCAACATTTTATAGACAATAAATATATTTTTTGAAACTGTTTTATTATTTTGGAATATTCTACTCACAATAGAATTCGTTCCAAGCCACTGCATCTTCAGATAAGGCAGTGAAAATATTGATACTACCTATGGGAGTTCAAATTTTACCCTTTTAAAAATGAGAAAGCAAATAGTTACCTGCACCACTAAAAATCTAACTATTTACATGCAATCGTAATGGAAAATAAAATACAAAAAACATTTATGTTTACCAAAAAGCATACTGTTATTCATAAAAAATTAAGAAGATATTAAGTGGCAAAATATGGGCAGTCTGAGGAAACAGATATGGACAAAGGATGCTGGTCTGTGGTAAGTATCTCTCGAATTAACTATTTTGAACCCTTTAAAAAATTGTAAAATATCAAAAGGTATTAAAAACCCCTACTTCTCCTAATATTTTTAAAAGTCTGGTTTCCTAAACACATTAAGCACTCAGTGCTCATGTCCTTCAGCCAGTTCTTAGCAAAAGGCAATAAACGCAACAGCTCCTACTCCAGGAACATGGCATTCAGGTGTGTCTCACATTTTTCATGAATATAGAAACGTAGCACTCTAGTTGTTCGTTATGATGCAGTGGTGCAGTTGCAGCAGAACACTGGGGATTCAACTGACAGATTGCTAGAGCGCATCGAAGTACATATTTTACTCAGCATGTCAGACAGTTTTTCTCATATGGATGAGAAAGAGGTCTGTATGTTTACAGAAAATGTGTCCTCATTTTAACAACACCCCTAACTTCCATGAGAAAAATCATGATTATTCATAAAATGTCAGCAAATAATCAACTTCTTTAGAAGGGTGAAACCACCTCAGTACTCACCACAAGTTCCTATAGTTAATATAAAAACATCAATAAATGATTTATATTTTGGCTAAAATCTATAATCAGCCTTGACTTGTCCTCCTTTTTGCAACCCTAACTTTCCACGTAAGAAGTACCATGAAAAAATACACAATCAAACAAGCAGTTTTGTGAATTTCACCTCAAATTGAACTGGTCATATTTACAATGTTACTATTTTACTTACAGTTATATGTATATATGTAAGTATGTGTAGGTGCGTTTTATGTATATGTGTATATGTGTATATATATATATATATATATATATATATATGTGTGTATGTGTGAAATATATATATATATATATATCACACACACACACACCACTGACACACACACACATATATATATATATATATATATATATATATATATATATATATATATATATATATATATATATATTCCAACTGCTCCTGCTGTTCTTCCAACGCTAGCCTAACGGAGCTGGTGCACCATTATGGGCGCAGGACCCACATTTAAATGTCTCAAGATAAATTGTAGAAAACGGCACTCCCAACAATTGCTGAATAATGACGAGATTTATTTACAAAGCCATTCTACAAGGCTTGTCAAGCCTGGACGCGTTTCGACCATAACGGTCTTTGTCAACAGCCAAAATCATTATGACAATCTCCCCTCCCCTTAACCTTTATAACTTAGCGCATTAACATAAAAGAAATACTATGAAAATTTCATGAAACCTATTTGCATTTGTGAACACACATAATTAACAATGTTACTTCCCCACATCACATGGTTAATCACCGATATGCCTTCAGTATTAAATTGTCATTGTATATCAACACATGGGCCACTTAATAATCCTTATCAGCATTATTATCATCAAGCAATTATTCAACCATTACCCTACTAAACATAAAATTCTATATCATACTTTTATAATTCTAATCTACGGGCCCAAAAAAATAATTATATATATATATATATATATTTTTTTTTTACATGACACTCATCCCTAATTATTTCCTACGTCAAATTATAATATGTTTCATGCAAATTCATGATGGATATCAGCCAATGTGACAAAAAAGTTCCTCATCCTTATTAAGACCCCAAGGATGATGACTATTAAGGCGAATGATATATTCAGATTCTAGTTTCCTGAGTCTTTTTTCTCTGTCTCCACCTCGTGGTGTGGGAAGTACCCTATCTATTCCAAAAACTGACATACTATCACTCAAACCTACATGAGTTGCATTACAGTGGCGGGCTACAGGATAAGCGGGATCATTATTCTTAATAGCCCATCAATGTTCTAGAATCCGTTTTTTAAGGGAAAAATGGAACTCCCTACATATTGTAATCCACATGGGCACAGAATAATGTATATCGTAAAATCATAATTGCAACTAAGGTATTTTGTAATCCTCTCTGTTTTTACAGTTGGCAAAACATAGTCCTTGCGATTTATGCTATTTTTACAGGCCTTACATCTCGTGCATCTATAGAAACCTTGTTGTTTGTCCAGGAAGGTCTCCATATTTCGCTTGGAGTAGCTATGTACTAACATGTCCCGCAAGGAGCCACTTCTTCTGTATGTCACACTGGGTTGGGGGCTTACTAACTGGCCAACCACCTTATCAGCTCTGATTAGATGCCAATATTTAATAAGAATTTTTCTTACTTCGAGGACTTCAACATTGAATGTTGTTATAAAACGTAGACTATTGGTGTTATCTCCCCTGTCTCTCGGATAAAGGAGACCATCTCGCTGGGACATTGCTACTTGCTGGCATGCCTTGGATAAAACTCTTTTAGGATAGCCCTGTGATCTGAATCGGTGAATCATCTTCCGTTGTTCATTCATGAAACCCTGAGCTGTACTACAGTTCCTTTTAGCTGTAAGAAGTTCACCATAAGGTATACTCCATTTTAAGTTTGACAGGTGATGGCTCGACGCATGCCAAATACTGTTACCATATGTGCTTTTTCTAAAGTACTTTGTCTGAAGAGAACCATCCTCCACCCGAACTTCTACATCAAGAAAATCAATACTTTGTTTATCTATCTTGTGTGTAAATTTCAAGTTCAAATCGTTTGAGGGTAACCAGTTCAGAAAATCATGCAATAATGGTTCTGGACCATCCCAAATTAGAAAAATATCATCTATGTATCTGGTCCAAAAAATAATATGCTCAGACCATTTTTCGTTCTCCTCAACCCAGACATGCTGAGTCTCCCACCATCCGATACAAAGGCATAAATATACTAATAAAACTAAAACATTGTGGAGCCTGGTTCTCTTCTCCCTGCTCCGTTGTTCTGCATATAATTATTTGGGAACCTGGTGAACAGTTAGCTGCTTACCGAGAAACCGCTTGCCAACAATAAAACACAACGGTGCTAGGATGACATTTGCAGTATCCAGACTCAATTCTAAATTACAAATTCCATCAGATAGATCGATTTTAAAAGTAGCAAGTGCAAAACTATTGCCTGCCCTGATGTCCAGACACTAAGCATTTCCTGGTAATTTTTCCTCCAACATTGCACCTGATAAAGGGCAACGCTTTCAAGAAACTCTTCCCCTTACCTCAGCGTACATACAGAGCACAAACATGACTGGAATGCCAACTCTAGAGAAAAAAGCTAGCATGTAAAATCGGCATAGTGCAATAGTGAAACAGTGCCATTGTATAATTAATGCAAATCAGACCTCTGAAACACGTCCGAAGGCCGATTATTCAGAATGGTTGCCACAGTAATATTCCATGGCCTAAGTACTTATCTGATGTTATCAAGGAACTTGAACTAGATATCATATGGAAGGATAATCATTCAATAATGGCTTTTAAGTCATCAAACAGTCACAACCCGTGCTGCTCAGCCGTGCTGCAAATGTCACAGAGTACAACAAAGCTAGACTTTCTAATCTAATTATTGATTCAAATAACTCTAGGGGGCAGTTTTACAAGTCTCTTGTGCCTCCTTGCGCCACACTAGCGTCATTTAGTTTTTACGCTAATTTTGCATTAAGGAGGCAGTTTCCCCGTGCCATATCTACAAAGTGGCGCAATGCATGCATTACGCCACTTTGCAACCCCTTATGCCACATTATTCCTGTACCAGGCATAATGAAGGCAAGGGTGTGGAGGCGTTCTGGTACAGGGAGGCCTGAAAAAATGGCACAGTGAAATTTACAACATTTCACTGCATCATTTTTACCATCATTTTTAATGCTTGCTCAGAGCAGGCATTAAAATAACGCACCCATTAAATGCAGTGGCCCTCCTTGTGCTTTGCTGCACTAGCGTCAACATTTTTGATGCTAGTGTAGCAAAGTACCACAAAAGTGTCAAAACTGTTGATGGTATTGTGCTAACGACCGTCATGGTGCTCTGTATTGTAAATACGGCGCAACCAGGGTGTCGTTAGGTGCTGGTAGGGGGTGCTAGAAAAGTGGTGCATCATCCATGATGTGCCACTTTCTTCTAAATATTCTCCTATGTCTGCTCAGTATTAATTAAGTGAACCAGCACACAATTCAGGGCGACAAATTATTTGCATTTTATGTTATGCTCCATAAATCACGTAATAAACAACCTTTTATTAATCAATGATACTTGCTGGTGATTATGAAAATAAAACAATATTGCTTATTGCTTATTCTGTGATGTTGCTTAGGGGTTAAGACGGAGAGGCATTTTCTTAAATAGATTTGTTTGTTCATAGAATCTCAGATGTGCAGGATTATTAAAACAATGCAAAAAAACACTGGGAACATATCAATAAGACCTATCAGCCTTAGGGTGGTCTCCCCCTAAACATTTTGCCGTATCTCTCCCATTTTTGCTGCACTTATTTGTGTTGGCCTTAGGACTCTGTGCCCTTTACCACTGCTAACCAGTGCTAAAGTGTTCGTGATCCTCCCTTAAAACATGATTAAATTGGCATATCCCCAATTGGCACATATATTTTACTTATACATCCCTTGTAGAGTGGTATAACATATACACAGGGCCTGTAAATTAAATGCTGCCAGTTGGCCTGCAGCACTTATTGTGCCTCCCGCTTAAATAGCACTGTAAATCATATCCCACTGTAGCCTGCAGGCAGTTTTAAACTGCCATGTCGCCTTGGCATTTGAAACCTCTTGCCAAGCCTTAAACACACCTTTTATTACATATAAATCCCACCTAAGGTAGGCTGTAGGTAGCTCATAGTGCAGAGTGCTGAGTAATTAAAAGGTTGGGCATGCACTTTTAAGTTTTACATGTCCTGGTAGTGAAAAATCCTAAATTCACTTTTCACTACTGTGAGGCCTACCCATACAATAGGATAACATTCAGGATTCTTTATTCTATTTAATAGGCTGTACTGGAGTTGGGCTCTCAGTTCAGTTATCGGTTTACAAGAAACATTATATCATTCACCCAGAGAGATACCCCTGCTGTCTTACTGGGCCAATGGATCTTTGACATTGAGATTAACCAGGAGCTGTACAGTCTGTTAAAATATCATGTCAATCTCAATTTTATTTTTAGTAAATAATGAGAGCTGATGTGAGTTTTAAGTGTTTTATTGATCAAATCTTTTAGTATTTCACGTTTATTGAGTCAGCATATAAATCCATCAATATCAATCATTAGTCTTTGTCAATGATCAAAATAAGCAATCAATAAATCATAATACATGCAGATAGTGTGTTCCATAAAGGAAAGAATCCCCATTTTAGGAATGAGGGTGAAAACGGTGTCAGTCTCAATAAACCATAAACAATTCTCATTTAGAGAGAGAAATCCAAAAGCATAAAGCTTCAGCATCAAATATTAGCTCAATAATTAAATAAGTAATCAACACAGAGCTTCCCATAAAGAGAGATTCATGATACTCAGAAGAGTAGCAGCATGAGCAGCGTAGAAGGGGGGAAGAGTAGCAAGTGGGTATGTGGTATGTGTCATGTGTTTTGCCTACTCCCGTAGTACACACTATTATTGCAACATGCTGCTTCTTCTTTCTTCAGTCAGCCAATCTCCTTTCGATGTCCTCCTGGGAACAGGATCTTTCTTTGCAGTCTCACCAGGAATGCCATAGTCCACAGACAGCAATGTTGAGTGAAACATTTCTTATAAAAAACCAGGTTTATTCTCCTGCTGGGACACATTATTCATTGACTTTAGGAAAACTGCATCTTAATTTATAAGCTTCTACATTGCTTCACTAAATGCAAAGTTCCTGTTCATTAGTTAACAGTGTTCTATGGATAAGTAAAAACATTTGCAGAGTTGAACAAAAAGATTTTATGCAACTATTGTGCATTATACAAACTATGTCTATGGGAAAGTCAGGAAAATAAACATTTCATGTAAGGTCAACATTTTTAAGTTAGGTCAGCTTGTCAGAATATGCTGCTTCATCTATTGATTTGATCTATTGAGTACGAGTGAATATGGTTGCCTACTTCAATTTCGCATTTAAAAAGCACTTATTTCTCATTCAAGCCTATGTTAATTCTGCACAGTATTGCATTATTTTCTTGATATTTAAAATGCATCCGCAGCTCTAATTTCACATTGGGAGCTGCTAGCCATATCATGTTTGGTGTCTTTAGAATTGTGGTGAAGAGCTGTATTTAATGGTAATGTCAGGTTTTTGATCCCAATTATAAAAATGGCACTTTTAGAAAGTTTACATTTTTCTGCCCTTAGACTTTTGTGCCTGTAGCCAGGCCTGGGCCACATGACTCAGTGTAACTGACAGACTTTGCAAATTTTCCCCAGAGTCACATAATAGAGGGATAAGATGTGCCTCAATGGGCCATCTGATGGCAGGATGAGGGGGTGGAGCTGAGCACATCCCCACTTACAAATAAATAGCCTTGAATAGCTGTGCTCTGCCTCCATACAAAGGGCCTAATGACCCTACATTGTCACTGCAGTGAGCTTGGAGCCAGGGCAGAGGAGTCAGGAAATTCCATGCACTTCAAAGCCACTGTCTAAAAACCTCTCCCACCTTCCAGAACCAGGATAGCAAGGAATAAATATAGGACCTTAGACACTAACTCATTGGTAGACTTCTGGACCTGTGGATACTCTACCAGGAAGAATGACTGCTGTGCTGCTGGAAGGACTGCTACTCTGCTGAACTGCCGCTCTATAAAACTGCTGACCTTCTGGATTACTGCCATGTTTGTCCTGCTGCTCTGCTACCTTCTGCCTGGGGACATGGACTGGGTCTTCAACTCTCCTAGGACCTCCAGATTAACGCACAATGGCTAGTTTGCTGCCCTCCTGTTCAGAGACACAAAAGGCTTACCCCATCTTGAACATGCACCTGGACCCAACCTGAGTGAGTCCTGACTGACCCTTGGGTTCTAGACCCTTGGATGTGGTGCTACAGTTACCCAGCTAACCAGATTCCAAAAGTGGAGACTTAGAAAAGTTTTGGATAAAAAACGGCTCTCAGAACAAGGAAGACACTGAGACCAACCTGCTCACATATCTGCTCGAGGTGCATCGCCAGTTGGATTGGCTTCATGGCTTCCCCTGCTGCATTCTTCTCCGTAGCAGCAAATCCATTTCAGCAGTCGTTCGCCAAAGGGTTATCCAACCTCGTAAAACTTTCTTCTGCTACAGTCCTCTGCCTCGTCCCACTGGAGATTTTGGACTTCCATTTCTGAGACTATGGGGCATATTTACAAGCTCCTAGCGCTGCCTTAGGATCATTTTTTTATGCAAAGTGCACGTTAACCAGTCTCCCACCCTACACTATATTTATAAAGTGCCGCAAAGCAAGCATTGTGCCACTTTGTCACTCCTTGCATTACATTATACCTGCGCAAGGTATAATGTATGCAAGGGGGGTGTTCCTCCACAGGGAGACCCCAAAAAATGGCACTGTGAAATTTTGAAGATTTCATTACGTCATTCTAGCGTCAATTTTTTACCTCCCGCTCAGGACAGATATTATTGTGACACTAGTGCATTAGCCTACGGGCCTCCCTGTGCTTTGCTGGACTAGAGCAAAAATATTTGGTGCTAGTCCAGCAAAGTGCCACAGTAGCATCAAAAATGTTGATGCTATTGTCCTAACATGTGCCATGCTGAGCTATATTGTAAATAGAGTGCTATCACGATTTCATGAGATGGTTGTAGGAAAGTACCATTTTGCCTGGCATGTTACTCCCATATTTCACTGTATATATGTTGTTTTAGTGTATGTGTCACTGGGACCCTGCCAGCCAGGGCCCCAGTGCTCATAAGTGTGCCCTGTATGTGTTCCCTGTGTGATGACTAACTGTCTCACTGAGGCTCTGCTAATCAGAACCTCAGTGGTTATGCTCTCTCTGCTTTCTAAATTGTCACTAACAGGCTAGTGACCAATTTCACCAATTCACATTGGCATACTGGAACACCCTTATAATTCCCTAGTATATGGTACTGAGGTACCCAGGGTATTGGGGTTCCAGGAGATCCCTATGGGCTGCAGCATTTCTTTTGCCACCCATAGGGAGCTCTGACAATTCTTACACAGGCCTGCCACTGCAGCCTGAGTGAAATAACGTCCACGTTATTTCACAGCCATTTACCACTGCACTTAAGTAACTTATAAGTCACCTATATGTCTAACCTTTACCTGGTAAAGGTTGGGTGCTAAGTTACTTAGTGTGTGGGCACCCTGGCACTAGCCAAGGTGCCCCCACATCGTTCAGGGCAAATTCCCCGGACTTTGTGAGTGCGGGGACACCATTTCACGCGTGCACTATACATAGGTCACTACCTATGTATAGCGTCACAATGGTAACTCCAAACATGGCCATGTAACATGTCTAAGATCATGGAATTGCCACCCCAATGCCATCCTGGCATTGGGGAGACAATTCCATGATCCCCGAGTCTCTAGCACAGACCCGGGTACTGCCAAACTACATTTCCCGGGGTTTCACTGCAGCTGCTGCTGCTGCCAACCCCTCAGACAGGTTTCTGCCCTCCTGGGGTCCAGCCAGGCTTGGCCCAGGAAGGCAGAACAAAGGACTTCCTCAGAGAGAGGGTGTTACACCCTCTCCCTTTGGAAAAAGGTGTCAGGGCTGGGGAGGAGTAGCCTCCCCCAGCCTCTGGAAATGCTTTGATGGGCACAGATGGTGCCCATCTCTGCATAAGCCATTCTACACCGGTTCAGGGATCCCCCAGCCCTGCTCTGGCGCAAAACTGGACAAAGGAAAGGGGAGTGACCACTCCCCTGACCTGCACCTCCCAGGGGAGGTGCCCAGAGCTCCTCCAGTGTGCTACAGACCTCTGCCATCTTGGAAACAGAGGTGCTGCTGGCATACTGGACTGCTCTGAGTGGCCAGTGCCAGCAGGTGACGTCAGAGACTCCTTCTGATAGGCTCTTACCTGTGTTGCTAGCCTATCCTAATTCCTAGGTAGCCAAACCTCCTTTTCTGGCTATTTAGGGTCTCTGCTTTGGGGAATAATTTAGATAACGAATGCAAGAGCTCATCAGAGTTCCTCTGCATCTCTCTCTTCACCTTCTGCTAAAGGATCGACCGCTGACTGCTCAGGACGCCTGCGAAACCGCAACAAAGTAGCAAAGACGACTACTGCAACCTTGTATCGCTGATCCTGCCGCTTTCTCGCCTGTTTCCTGGTGGTGCATGCTCTGGGGGTAGCCTGCCTCCTTTCTGCACCAGGAGCTCTGAAGAAATCTCCCGTGGGTCGACGGAATCTTCCCCCTGCAACCGCAGGCAACAAAAGGCTGCATCACCGGTCCTCTGGGTCCCCTCTCAGCACAACAAGCGTGGTCTCTGGAACTCAGCAACTCTGTCCAAGCGACTCCCACAGTCTAGTGACTCTTCAGTCCAAGTTTGGTGGAGGTAAGTCCTTGCCTCCCCACGCTAGACTGCATTGCTGGTTACCGCGTGATTTGCAGCTGCTCCGGCTCCTGTGCACTCTTCCAGGATTTCCTTTGTGCACAGCCAAGCCTGGGTCCCCGACACTCTAACCTGCAGTGCACAACCTCCTGAGTTGTCCTCCAGCATCGTGGGACTCCCTTTTGTGTCTTCGGGTGAGCTCCGGTTCATTCCTCTTCCAAGTGCCTGTTCTGGTACTTCTGCGGGTGCTGCCTGCTCCTGTGAGGGCTCCCTGACTTGCTGGGCATCCCCTCTGTCTCCTCATCCAAGTGGCGACATCCTGGTCCCTCCTGGGCCACAGCAGCATCCAAAAACCCTAACCGCGACCCTTGCAGCTAGCAAGGCTTGTTTGCGGCCTTTCTGCGTAGGAACACCTCTGTAAGCTTCTACACGACGTGGGACATCCATCCTCCAAAGGGGAAGTTCCTAGTGATCTTCGTTCTTGCAGAATCCACAGCTTCTACCATCCGGTGGCAGCTTCTTTGCACCCTCAGCTGGCATTTCCTGGGCATCTGCCCAATCTCGACTTTGTCGAGACTCTTGCGCTTGGTCCCCTTGTTTCACAGGTGCTCTCGTCCAGAAATCCACTTTGGTTGCATTGCTGGTGTTGGTCTTCCTTGCAGAGTTCCCCTATCACGACGTCTGTGCTCTCTGGGGAATATAGGTGCACTTTACACCTACTTTTCAGGGTCTTGGGTGGGCTATTTTTCTAACCCTCACTGTTTTCTTACAGTCCCAGCGACCCTCTACAAGCTCACATAGGTTTGGGGTCCATTCGTGGTTCGCATTCCACTTTTGGAGTATATGGTTTGTGTTGCCCCTATACCTATGTGCTCCTATTGCAAGCTACTGTAACTTTACATTGCTTGCATTACTTCCTTTTGCTATTACTGCATATTTTTGGTATTGTGTACATATATCTTGTGTATATTTGCTATCCTCATACTGAGGGTACTCACTGAGATACTTTTGGCATATTGTCATAAAACTAAAGTACCTTTATTTTTAGTATATCTGTGTATTGTGTTTTCTTATGATATTGTGCATATGACACCAGTGGTATAGTAGGAGCTTTGCATGTCTCCTAGTTCAGCCTAAGCTGCTCTGCTATACCTACCTTCTATCAGCCTAAGCTGCTAGAAACACCTCTTCTACACTAATAAGGGATAACTGGACCTGGTACACAGTGTAAGTACCCCTTGGTACCCACTACAAACCAGGCCAGCCTCCTACATTGGTTGTGCAGCGGTGGGATAAGTACTTGTAACTACTTACCACTTTGTCATTTTGTACTTTTCATAAGAGAATAATATACAAAACAAGTTCAGTGTATGTACACCTAACCAATAAGTTTTGCTTTTCTTCTCTTACACTATCTGCTAAGTGCTGAAAAGTACCTCTAAACTTTCTAAAAGTTTCTAAAAAGTTGAAAAAGTTTTTTTTTTCTGTTTTCTTAAAAAGTCCTGAAACTTTTTCTCTCTTTTATCTGTCCATAAACCTTTCTTCTATCATGTCTGATGTAGAAACTTCCACTAACTTGGTGAGCTCAGCTTATGACCACCTTAACTGGAAGGGTTTAAGGAGTCTCTGCATTGGTAGAGGTTTAGGGGTGGGAAAGAATCCCTCTAGAGAATTGTTATCTAACATGCTTATTGAGAATGATAAGGCCTTAGCTGGCACATCCATTGAGAAGTTAGGAGATGGTTCACACTCTGACTCAGGGGCACCCCCAGTAAGAGTGTTAGAAGGTGATTTTCCCAACCTGCCCCTTAGCAGACCACCTAGCATAGCTGGTAGTAATGTGAGCTCACATCACAGTAGGGATGTTATTCCTGCAGGCCAGCTTGTTAGAGTGTCAACTGTTAGGGACAGGTCTCCCTCTGTTCATTCACATCATTCTTCTGTGTCTAAGCATGCCCAACCCACCCACCCTGATGACAGATTGTTAGAAAGGGAGCTCAATAGATTGAGAGTGGAAGAGTCCAGGCTGAAGCTTAAACAGCAACAGCTGGCTCTAGACAGGGAATCTTTAGACTTAGAGAAAGAGAGACAGAGGTTGGGGTTTGGACACCATGGTGGCAGCAGTATTCCAGATAGTAATCCTGTGAAAGAGCATGATTCTAGGAATCTGCATTAGATAGTTCCCCCTTACAAGGAGGGGGATGACATTAACAAGTGGTTTGCTGCACTTGAGAGGGCCTGTGTTGTACAGGGGGTCCCTCAAAGGCAGTGGGCTGCTATCCTATGGCTATATTTCAGTGGAAAGGGTAGGGATAGGCTCCTTACTGTTAAGGAAAGTGATGCCAATAATTCTACAGTTTTAAAGAATGCACTCTTGGATGGATTTGGCTTAACCACTGAACAATACAGGATTAAGTTCAGAGAAACCAGAAAAGAGTCTTCACAAGACTGGGTAGACTTTGTTGACCATTCAGTGAAGGCCTTGGAGGGGTGGTTACATGGCAGTAAAGTTTCTGACTATGAAAGCCTGTATAATCTGATCCTGAGAGAGCATATTCTGAATAACTGTGTGTCTGATTTGTTACACCAGTATCTAGTGGACTCAGATCTGACCTCTCCCCAAGAATTGGGAAAGAAGGCAGACAAATGGGTCAGAACAAGAGTGAACAGAAAGGTTCATACAGGGGGTGACAAGGATGGCAAGAAGAAGGATGGTAAGTCTTCAGACAAGGGTGGGGACAAATCTAAAACTGAGTCTTCATCAGGCCCACAAAAACACTCTGGTGGGGGTGGTGGATCCAAATCCTCTTCTAATCAAGTAAAGAAACCATGGTGCTATTTATGTAAAGTAAAAGGCCATTGGACAACTGATGCCAGGTGTCCAAAGAAAAGCACCAAGCCTCCCACTACCACAACCCCTACTGCTACACCTAGTGCCCCTAGTAATAGCAGTGGTGGTGGGAGCAAACCTACTAATAGCCAATCCAAGGGAGTAGCTGGGCTCACTTTTGGTAATTTGGTTGGGGTTGGTCTTGTTAGGGAGACCACAGAGGCTGTGTTAGTCTCTGAAGGTGCCATTGATTTGGCCACCTTGGTTGCTTGCCCCCTTAATATGGATAAGTACAAGCAACTTCCCCTAATAAATGGTGTTGAGGTTCAGACCTACAAGGACACAGGTGCCAGTGTTACCATGGTAATAGAGAAACTGGTACACCCTGAACAACACCTACTTGGTCACCAGTACCAAGTGACAGACGCTCATAACAACACTTTTAGCCACCCCATGGCTGTTGTAAATATCAACTGGGGGGGGGGGGGGTACTGGTCCAAAGAAAGTTGTGGTTGCCTCAGATTTACCTGTAGACTGTCTACTTGGGAACGATTTAGAGACATCAGCTTGGGCAGAAGTGGAGTTGTAGGCTCATGCAGCAATGCTGGGCATTCCTGGGGAAATTTTTGCTTTGACAAGGGCTCAGGCCAAAAAGCAAAAAGGACAGGGTGACTTGGATCCTGGAACAATGGACCAAGTGCTCCCTAAAGCTAGGGTTAGTAAGGGTAAATCCCTACCCACTAACCCTCCCTCTACAGATGATTCTACTTCTGAGGAAGAAGAATTTCACCCCTGTGCAGAACCTTCACCAGAGGAGCTGGAAGCAGACACTGCTGAGCTTTTGGGTGGAGAGGGGCCTGCCAGGGAGGAGCTGAGTGTGGCACAGCAAACCTGTCCCACATTAGAGGGTCTAAGACAGCAAGCTGTCAAACAGCAACATGAGGATGTCAGGGACTCACATAGAGTTTACTGGGAGGACAACCTCTTGTATACTGAGGCAAGGGACCCAAAACCTGGAGCAGCCAGGAGATTGGTAATTCCCCTGCAATACAGAGAGTTCCTCCTAACTCTAGCCCACGACATTCCCTTGGCTGGACATGTGGGTCAGATGAAAACATGGGAAATGCTTGTCCCCCTGTTTCATTGGCCTAGGATGTCAGAGGACACAAAAGACTTTTGTAAGTCCTGTGTGACCTGCCAAGCCAGTGGCAAGACTGGTGGCACACCAAAGGCTCCCCTTATTCCACTTCCTGTGGTTGGGGTCCCCTTTGAAAGGGTAGGGGTTGACATAGTTGGCCCCCTTGAACCTCCTACTGCTTCAGGCAATAGGTTTATCTTGGTGGTAGTGGACCATGCCACAAGATATCCTGAAGCAATTCCTCTAAGGACCACTACAGCTCCTGCAGTGGCAAAAGCCCTCCTGGGAATCTTTTCCAGGGTGGGTTTCCCAAAAGAGGTGGTATCAGACAGGGGTAGCAACTTTATGTCTGCATACTTGAAGGACATGTGGAAGGAATGTGGTGTAACATACAAATTCACCACACCTTATCATCCACAAACAAATGGACTGGTAGAGAGGTTTAATAAAACTCTCAAAGGCATGATAATGGGACTCCCTGAAAAACTCAGGAGGAGATGGGATGTCCTGTTACCTTGCCTCCTTTTGCTTACAGGGAGGTACCCCAAAAAGGAGTGGGCTTCAGCCACTTTGAACTCCTATTTGGACACCCTGTAAGAGGTCCTCTAACACTTGTAAAGGAGGGTTGGGAACAACCTTTAAAAGCTCCTAAGCAAGACATAGTGGACTATGTACTCCGCCTAAGATCCAGAATGGCTGAGTACATGAAAAAGGCCAGTAAAAACCTTTAGGCCAGCCAAGAGCTCCAAAAGCAATGGCATGACCAGAAGGCTGTTCTGATTCAGTACCAACCAGGACAGAAGGTGTGGGTCTTGGAGCCTGTGGCCCCAAGAGCACTCCAAGACAAATGGAGTGGACCCCACATCATTGTTGAAAAGAAGGGAGAAGTGACCTACTTGGTTGACTTGGGCACTGCCAGGAGTCCCCTTAGGGTGCTCCATGTCAATCGCCTAAAACCCTACTATGACAGGGCTGATCTCACCCTGCTCATGGCAACAGATGAACGACAGGAAGAAGAGAGTGACCCTCTCCCTGATCTCTTCTCTTCCACAGAACAGGATGCTCTAGTGGAAGGTGCAGTTCTGGCAGACTGTCTTACTGCTGAGCAGAAAGACAACTGCATAAATCTCCTGGGACAGTTTTCTGAACTCTTTTCTACTGTGCCAGGCACCACTTCTTGGTGAGAGCACACTATAGATACTGGAGACAGCATGCCTGTCAAAAGTAAGATCTATAGGCAGCCTGACCATGTCAGAGACTGCATAAAACAAGAGGTTCAGAAAATGCTTGAACTGGGAGTGGTTGAACATTCTGAAAGCCCATGGGCCTCTCCTGTGGTGCTTGTACCAAAGCCTTATTCCAAAGATGGAAAAAGGGAAATGAGGTTTTGTGTAGATTACAGAGGTCTCAACCAGGTAACTAAAACTGATGCTCACCCTATACCCAGGGCAGATGAGCTAATAGATACACTGTCATCTGCCAAGTATCTAAGCACCTTTGATTTGACTGCAGGGTATTGGCAGATCAAGTTATCAGAGGATGCTAAAGCAAAAACTGCATTTTCGACTATTGGAGGGCACTACCAATTCACAGTAATGCCCTTTGGTTTGAAAAATGCACCTGCCACTTTTCAGAGGTTGGTGAATACAGTCCTGCAAGGGTTGGAGGCTTTTAGTGCAGCATATCTGGACGATATAGCTGTCTTTAGCTCCACCTGGGATGATCACCTGGTCCACCTGTGGAAAGTTTTGGAGGCCCTGCAAAAGACAGGCCTCACTATCAAGGCTTCAAAGTGCCAGATAGGGCAGGGGAAAGTGGTTTATCTGGGACACCTTGTAGGTGGAGAACATATTGCACCACTTCAGGGGAAGATCCAAACTATCATGGATTGGGTCCCCCCTACAACTCAGACCCAGGTGAGAGCCTTCTTAGGCCTCACTGGGTATTACAGGAGGTTCATCAATAACTATGGCTCCATTGCAGCCCCTCCTAATGACCTCACATCTAAGAAAATGCCTAAAAAGGTATTGTGGACAGCTAGCTGTCAGAAAGCTTTTGAGGAGCTGAAACAGGCCATGTGCACTGTACCTGTCCTAAAAAGCTCCTGTTACTCCAAGAAATTCATTGTTCAAATTGATGCATCTGAATTAGGGGTAGGGGCAGTCTTATCACAACTCAATTCTGAGGGCCAGGATCAACCTGTTGCTTTTATCAGCAGGAGGTTGACCCCTAGAGAAAAGCGTTGGCCTGCCATAGAGAGGGAGGCCTTTGCTGTGGTCTGGGCACTGAAGATGTTGAGGCCATACCTGTTTGGCACTCACTTCATTGTTCAGACAGACCACAAACCTCTACTTTGGCTAAAACAAATGAACGGTGAAAACCCTAAATTGTTGAGGTGGTCCATATCTCTACAGTGAATGGACTATACAGTGGAAAATAGACCTGGGAGTACCCACTCCAATGCAGATGGACTCTCCAGATATTTCCACTTAGACAATGAAGACTCATCAGGTCATGGCTCGGCTTACTGTCCTTCGTTTGGGGGGGGAGGGGTGTAGGAAAGTACCATCTTGCCTGGCATGTTACCCCCATATTTCACTGTATATATGTTGTTTTAGTGTATGTGTCACTGGGACCCTGCCAGCCAGGGCCCCAGTGCTCATAAGTGTGCCCTGTATGTGTTCCGTGTGTGATGACTAACTGTCTCACTGAGGCTCTGCTAATCAGAACCTCAGTGGTTATGCTCTCTCCACTTTCTAAATTGTCACTAACAGGCTAGTGACCAATTTCACCAATTCACATTGGCATACTGGAACACCCTTATAATTCCCTAGTATATGGTACTGAGGTACCCAGGGTATTGGGGTTCCAGGAGATCCCTATGGGCTGCAGCATTTCTTTTGCCACCCATAGGGAGCTCTGACAATTCTTACACAGGCCTGCCACTGCAGCCTGAGTGAAATAACGTCCACATTATTTCACAGCCATTTACCACTGCACTTAAGTAACTTATAAGTCACCTATATGTCTAACCTTTACCTGGTAAAGGTTGGGTGCTAAGTTACTAAGTGTGTGGGCACCCTGGCACTAGCCAAGGTGCCTCCACATCGTTCAGGGCAAATTCCCTGGACTTTGTGAGTGCGGGGACACCATTTCACGCGTGCACTATACATAGGTCACTACCTATGTATAGCGTCACAATGGTAACTCCAAACATGGCCATGTAACATGTCTAAGATCATGGAATTGCCACCCCAATGCCATCCTGGCATTGGGGAGACAATTCCATGATCCCCGAGTCTCTAGCACAGACCCGGGTACTGCCAAACTACCTTTTCTGGGGTTTCACTGCAGCTGCTGCCAACCCCTCCGACAGGTTTCTGCCCTCCTGGGGTCCAGCCAGGCTTGGCCCAGGAAGGCAGAACAAAGGACTTCCTCAGAGAGAGGGTGTTACACCCTCTCCCTTTGGAAAAAGGTGTCAGGGCTGGGGAGGAGTAGCCTCCCCCAGCCTCTGGAAATGCTTTGATGGGCACAGATGGTGCCCATCTCTGCATAAGCCAGTCTACACCGGTTCAGGGATCCCCCAGCCCTGCTCTGGCGCAAAACTGGACAAAGGAAAGGGGAGTGACCACTCCCCTGACCTGCACCTCCCAGGGGAGGTGCCCAGAGCTCCTCCAGTGTGCTCCAGACCTCTGCCATCTTGGAAACCGAGGTGCTTCTGGCACACTGGACTGCTCTGAGTGGCCAGTGCCAGCAGGTGACGTCAGAGACTCCTTCTGATAGGCTCTTACCTGTGTTGGTAGCCTATCCTCCTTCCTAGGTAGCCAAACCTCCTTTTCTGGCTATTTAGGGTCTCTGCTTTGGGGAATTCTTTAGATAACGAATGCAAGAGCTCATCAGAGTTCCTCTGCATCTCTCTCTTCACCTTCTGCCAAAGGATCGACCGCTGACTGCTCGGGACGCCTGCAAAACCGCAACAAAGTAGCAAAGACGACTACTGCAACCTTGTATCGCTGATCCTGCTGCTTTCTCGCCTGTTTCCTGGTGGTGCATGCTCTGGGGGTAGCCTGCCTCCTTTCTGCACCAGGAGCTCTGAAGAAATCTCCAGTGGGTCGACGGAATCTTCCCCCTGCAACCGCAGGCAACAAAAGACTGCATCACCGGTCCTCTGGGTCCCCTCTCAGCACGACGAGCGTGGTCCCTGGAACTCAGCAACTCTGTCCAAGCGACTCCCACAGTCCAGTGACTCTTCAGTCGAAGTTTGGTGGAGGTAAGTCCTTGCCTCCCCACGCTAGACTGCATTGCTGGGTACCGCGTGATTTGCAGCTGCTCCGGCTCCTGTGCACTCTTCCAGGATTTCCTTCGTGCACAGCCAAGCCTGGGTCCCCGACACTCTCACCTGCAGTGCACAACCTTCTGAGTTGTCCTCTGGCGTCGTGGGACTCCCTTTTGTGTCTTTGGGTGAGCTCCGGTTCACTCCTCTTCCAAGTGCCTGTTCCGGTACTTCTGCGGGTGCTGCCTGCTTCTGTGAGGGCTCCCTGACTTGCTGGGCGTCCCCTCTGTCTCCTCATCCAAGTGGCGACATCCTGGTCCCTCCTGGGCCACAGCAGCATCCAAAAACCCTAACCGTGACCCTTGCAGCTAGCAAGGCTTGTTTGCGGCCTTTCTGCGTGGGAACACCTCTGCAAGCTTCTTCACGACGTGGGACATCCTCCAAAGGGGAAGTTCCTAGTCTTCTTCGTTCTTGCAGAATCCACAGCTTCTACTATCCGGTGGCAGCTTCTTTGCACCCTCAGCTGGAATTTCCTGGGCATCTGCCCAATCTCGACTTTGTCGCAACTCTAGCACTTGGTCCCATTGTTCCACAGGTACTCTCGTCCGGAAATCCACTTTGGTTGCATTGCTGATGTTGGTCTTCCTTGCAGAATTCCCCTATCACGACGTCTGTGCTCTCTGGGGCATATAGGTGCACTTTACACCTACTTTTCAGGGTCTTGGGGTGGGCTATTTTTCTAACCCTCACTGTTTTCTTACAGTCCCAGCAACCCTCTACAAGCTCACATAGGTTTGGGGTACATTCGTGGTTCGCATTCCACTTTTGGAGTATATGCATTGCTTGCATTACTTCCTTTTGCTATTACTGCATATTTTTGGTATTGTGTACATATATCTTGTGTATATTTGCTATCCTCATACTGAAGGTACTCACTGAGATACTTTTGGCATATTGTCATAAAAATAAAGTACCTTTATTTTTAGTATATCTGTGTATTGTGTTTTCTTATGATATTGTGCATATGACACTAGTGGTATAGTAGGAGCTTTGCATGTCTCCTAGTTCAGCCTAAGCTGCTCTGCTATAGCTACCTTCTATCAGCCTAACCTGCTAGAAACATCTCTTCTACACTAATAAGGGATAACTGGACCTGGTACAGAGTGTAAGTACCCCTTGGTACCCACTACAAACCAGGCCAGCTTCCTACAATGGTGATGCAAGGAGACTTGTGCATCGGAGCCGATACGCCAGTTACTTGTAAATATGCCCCTAAGACAGAATGTAGAACTCTTCATTACGGCTTTGACTCAAGGCTATTCAGCAGTGACGCTCCCTCTTCAGACATCTCCTGCTGCCTTGCCCCACTGAGCTTTACCTTCCCAAAACATATTAGTCAAGACTTTTTCTACATTTGAAGGTGAGTGCTGACCGGGATGAATCCACTTCTTGTGCATGAAATGGTCTCCATCACGGACGCCATATTTTTTCGACTTTTACTCGGTCTTGAGCAACTACAAGTCTGTGGTTGGCGCTTTGATCTTTTAGGCACTAGTTATCACTAAAAACCTAAACAACGTAAAACTCCAGTTCTACTGATTGGGTTTTTGTCATTTTGGTGTTAAATAATTTATTAAAATTTACTTAATGTTTCTAAATTCGTTTGGGAGTTTTCTTGTGTTGTGTTTTCTCTTTATTGCTGTTTGTGTGCTGCATATATACTTTACACATTGCCTCTAAGGTAAGCCTGATTGCATTTTGTCCCAAGCTGCCCAACATTAAGCACAGGTAATTCAGTGCCTTTTTGTTGTTCACCCTGGTGGGTATTATGGCTTTTGCTTGACCAGGGCTTACACCCAAGTCAACCAGCAATCCAATTTCTAACAATATCAGAATGAAATGGAGCTGCTAAAGTTTTAGAAAACTTTCACACTTTTCCTAATAACTGTTGAAGTTATTTTTAACCCTATCTATTCTTCATAATCAGTACAGAATTGCCCTATTTTAAAATCAATTTTTCAAACAACTTGTTCACAAACTATTGGAATATGTATTTGTGGCACATTTTATGTAGTACAAGTATGCAGTTTTAACTGTGGGGATATCTAGATAATGTTTCTATGTCCTTGTCTGTAATGATTTTAACTAATCTTACACAAAAAAAGTTTACTTTCTCCTACAATGTGCTCTGACTAAAGCATTGATTTTGCATGCACTACTATATGCAGCACAAACCTAGTCGAAAGGCATGCACAACAGTGGCGGCTGGCAGCTTTAGGAGGGAGGGGGTGGGCGGGAAGCACACAGACACACACACTCTCATTCTTTCACACACAGACATGCACGCACACACGCACATCCATTAACAACACTCATAACATTCAAACTTGCACGCATGCACCAAACATTCATTTTAAAAGTTCACACACACTCATTCTTTCAGACACACACGCACGCACATCCTTTAACACTCATACCATTCAAACATGCACGCACGCACCAAACATTCATTTTAAAACATCACACTCATTCTTTCACACACGCACGCACATCCATTAACACTCATAACATTCAAACATGCACGCACGCACGCACCAAACATTCATTTTAAAAGATCACACACACTCATTCTTTCACACACACACGCACCCATGCACGCACATCCATTAACAACACTCATAACATTCAAACATGCCCACACGCACCAAACATTCATTTTAAAACATCACACACACACACTTACCTTCAGCCTCGAGGTCCCAGGAGGGTTGGGACTGCTGCCTTCCCTCATTGGACCATAGGTCAGCCAATGAGGGAAGGCAGCAGTCCCAGCCTCGTCACAGAGTGAGATGGGGTCAGTGAGACTGTTGACCCCACCCCACTCTGTGACGAAGTGTCACTGATTGACTCTCGCCCTGAGCGCTTCAGGGCTTAAACCTGAAGCGCCCAGATCGAAGTCAATGGGTGACGCTTTCCTCGTCACCCAGGGGAGGGCCTCGAGGCACCGTTGCTGAGCCGAGGAGGTCACGCCCATAGGGGCTGTGACCCCCTCAGCCCAGCAAAGTTCAGCTCAGGCAGCCAGGAGTCTGCACAAATCGCACATGTCTCACTCCTGGCTGTCTGAGCCGAAAATGGAGTGTCTGTCAGGCTGACATTTGTTCACTCTTCATGATGGGCAAAAGTTGGGGGGGCGTGGCCCCTCTGCCCTAAAGGACGGGCCGCCCCTGATGCGCAAAGAGCATGAAATTAATAAGCAGACATGAAAAACATACCCAAAGTTAAATTATAAACTGTGCAATGTGTCCCCCCTGTCCTTCTATCTGTACAACCCCCAGGTGTTAGATATATGCAGTGTGAGAGATAGACTGTCCACTCTGGGACAGAGCTAACTCTGCAGTCCTGGACAAGCGAGAGATAGCTCTGCTTCATATTTCAAGTGAGTGATGTCTATGCCTGTAGGCTCAACAAGGATACCTAGGTTAATGTGTTAGATAGCTGTGCTGAGTGTTATTTTTGGGGACTGAACATCCCATGTTGGGAACTCAGGTAGGGGTGTTTGAGCAGTGGACCCCACCACGTTGTTGACTTGGTCACGGCTGTGACGTCAGAGGGCAGGTTAAAAAAACGGGCCTGGAATCAACCTCCTGTGCTTCTTCTGCGGTATAGCAAAAATGATAACCCGAGTCTGTGTGTTTCATTTTACGGCCGTGCAGCCTAGCATACCTGGCCGACACGGCAACCCAACACTGAGCAAGTAGCAAGTACACTATGTGTACCTAGTAAGGAATACCACTGCTAACATATGGCTTAATCTGTCATTGAGGTTGGGAATTCTTTTGCTGGGCAGGAGAATGAGAGCTGTTAAATGAATCTCAGCCCCAGGAAAGAGAGAAGCATTAACAGATCTTACAGTGAATATCTTCAGACAGGTAGCGCTGCTCAAATAGCCCACACCCTCATTATCAGTTTTTTTTTCAAACTTTGACAGGCTGAGAGTCAGTGCACCTAGCAAACCTGAGACGCTGATGTGTCTGTGCCCCCCAAACTAACTCAATGCTAGCCCAGCAGTACATTGAATTTGTACAAACCTGTTTTAGAGAAACTGCTCTTCCAACACCTTTTTTATTTTTGAAACTGAAAGACATATGCCGTTCTTCTGACAGCAACAGAAACGAAAATGTTTATTCTTTAAGAACGAAACTGCATTCCCACCTGCACTCGACCCAACCTATCGCCTCCTCCTCTTTATATATTTTAGAGCAGTGGTTCCCAACCTGTGGTCCGGGGACCCCTGGGGGTCCGCGAAGCCTTCTCAGGGGGTCCGTGACTGCTTAGAAAATTAAAAAGTATTAATTAATATTGCCAAATATTGACAAATTAGGTCCCAAACTTCCAGTAATGACTCAGTGGGGGGTCCCCGGATTCCAATGATGATTCAGTGGGGGGTCCCAGGGTTCAATTAATGATAAAGTGGGGGTCCACAGAATTCAAAAGGTTGGGAACCACTGTTTTAGAGTGAAAACGGAGGCCCTGTGGGACCCAATGAATTCCTCTTCATTCCAAGGCCCTTCTTCATGTTCATTTTCTTTCTTTTGCCACTCGCTGTTCTGCCTGCTTCTCTTTTTTTCCGCATTTTTATAGTATGTTTGGGGGACTATACAATGGCTCTCTTCACTGCTTCTATTGCAGTTGTTTCTACCCCCTCTTTCTTGCCTCACCTTCATTGTCTTCCTCGTAGTCGTAATTGCGTATTTTGTGTATATTTCTTTGCCCCGTCTCTCTGTGCATAATCATGGCCACTGCTAATGCCTGCTCCATGTTTATGTCGAGCGCACAAGCACTTTGACCTGTTGTAATCTCTCTGTGAGCTTGTAACCACACCCACTGCACGCCCATCACTATCGCTCCTTCGTGGGTTTTCCTTTCAAAAACCCTTTGTTATCACTGGTAAATGCTTTGTGTTTGTCCCTACTTGGACCCTTTTTTGTACAGCCTTGACACCGACCCGGTTACATGGATAATTGCACTTTTGCTGTTTGCCTGCAAGCGAACTTCTTTTTCATTTTGTGTCTCTCCTTCACGCCCATGTTCATGGCCGCCGTGGCGCTTTGAATCGGCTTGCTTATGTCAACTGTTTTACTTTTCATTTTCAATTAATGTGGCAAGAAAAGTCCAATTAGGAATTTACAACGCTAACAGCTCTAACTCGAGCAAGCATGAGACCCATTGCATTGCAAATGCTTGTTCTTTATCTATCCTATTTTTTCTTCCCATTGACCATCCAATTCTCCTTCCTGTTCGGTCACTTGAGAACTTGAGCAAATAACTATTGCATCTTATTTTTCTTTACTGCTTCCATCCACATCTTTCCATTGGATTTGCAATCTCTACTGATTTAGCAAGTATCTGAAATATTGTATTTGGGTTTCTTATACAAGAACCAAGATTCATTCTGAATGGCAGAACCTAATGTTGAAATTTTTTAGGAATTTGTGGAAATCCATATCATTCATTTTAGCTATAAACCAAAATTAATCTACCTCTGTTCCTGGATCTTCAGTTTATGTTCCTTATTTTTGTTCCTAGCAAAATGGGGTAGAGCCATCAGATTACTAAGGGGCATATTTACAAGAAAGTGTCTCATCAGTCCCGATGCGCCACTTTTCTTGCCTTGCCCCTGCCCCACCAAACGACACCATGGTTGTGCCGTATTTTTAATACCGCACACCATGGCGATCGTTAGGACAACATCGTCCACATTTTTGATGCTATTGTGGCCCTTTGCTGTAATAGCGTCAAAAGTTTTATGCTAGTGCGTCAATGCACAGACAGGCCCATTGATTAAAATGGGTCCGTCATTTTAACGTCTGCTCTGAGCGGGTGTTAAAAATTGTATAAAAATGGTGCAGTGAAATGTTGTACATTTCACTGTACCATTTTTTGGGCCTCCCTGTGTCTCAATACCCCCTTGCATACATTATGCCTGGTGGAGGCATAATGTGGTGCAAGAGTTTACAAAGTGGCCAAAGCAGGCTTTGCACCACTTTGTAAATATGCTGTGGGAGAAAGGCCTCCTTAACGACGCCTTAGCATTGCCCATGCTTCTTTTTTACTCTTAGGTTTGGCAATTGACTGGGTTTGCAGCCAAGAGGCCCTCCTGTCATCATCACTTCAAAAAATCACAATAATTGCTAGTACAGAGAGCAAGTGTAGTCTGAGTAAGCCCCCTACTATGTGGTTTTTCTGGGTTGGTGTGGTATGGCTGGGCTGTCCATCAAGGACATGGCATTTTGCAGATGATTACATTTGGCCATCTATATTTCCGTTTGGTTTGGTGATGAAGTATCAAGATGTAATTTTGTTTGGCTACTAACGTAATATGGAGCCAGTGTATGTTCTTCAATGCACCTACTTTCATGACATGAATGTGTTCACTGCTAACTTATAGCTTTTTTGCTGGGAAAGTGTGTGTTGTAAGCACAATGCTATTCACTAATTGGCTTGCATGTTCATGTGTTTTATTTGTTGTCATAACATGTTGTTGGATGTACAGCTATTTTGATCACAAAAAAGGCATGCATACAGATAAGCTTTTGTAAACATTTCCACTGTCAAATTTATAAACTATGCAATATTTTGCTGTTCACACTGTTTACACTTTTTAAGTGGTGTTCACTCTGTTTATGCTTTTTAAATTCATTACTTTTCACTCAAACTTTATCATCTGACTCCTTTTCCTAACACTGTTCGTTAAGGGTACATCCAAACTTTTTTAATGCAGTCTGTTCAGCAAAGAGACCCTATTCTCAGCTTTTATAAAGTATAGCATGAGATGTTACTTTATTAAAGGACTTTCTTTCTAGGACAGTTGGGGCAACATACACATAGCCGTTCATTATGAGTTTTTGGCAGACTGGAAAATCCGTCCATCAAACTCCTGTTGTCAGGTTGCTGCCAATGCTTCCGCCTGTGGGCCCCATTAGGAGTTTCCCACTGGGTCAGCTTACAACATTGACGCCAGATCATAATTGAGCCGGTGGCAATGCTGTAGTGCGTAGGGTGCAGCAGCAAAGCAGACAGTGAACAGTATGACAAGGCTGGCAATGGGGGCCCCTGCACTGTCCATGCCATGCCCCCTGACCTCCGTCTCCACCAGCCTTTACATGACAGTGCTACTGCCATGTAAAAGCTGGCGGAGAGGGGGTCATAACTCGAGGGCGGTGCTGCTTGCAGCACTGCCCTGGCGGATCAGGACCGCCAGCACCGCCAGTCCCTCCTGTGGTCTCAAGACCGCCAGGGTTGTAATCAGGACCATAGTCACCCTACTATTACAAAACACTAACAAAAATAGAGACCTATCGAATTTGACAGTATTTATTCTGTATTGGTGCCGCGTTTGGTTCTCCACTGTTTCTGCTATGAACCTAAGCAGCCACTACAAAGTGGGCACAGGTCATATATTATTAGTTTGTGTGCTGTATAATACTACAGCACAGCCTTGGGCAAAGTAAATTAAGCATGCATTCTTAGTGTGTGCATGTTGAATTGCCTATCTCAGTACAGCTCTCACCAGACAAGTATGTGAGGGGCTTTGACTCTAACCACATTTTGGGAGTCAGGAGTACATGTTTTGATTGTGCAGAATTTGTGTCCTTTCACAAAAAAGTGCTTGCCATCCAAGCAGCTGTGGTTATTTATTTTATCCACCTTCCTAAGCTTGAACTTTCAGGGGCACACACATGCTAATAAAGTGTCCTAGATCATTTATGCTGCTTTTTCTCCAGCACCAGCACAGAAGGGAGGGGGAGCAGTCATTAATGTACATTTTAGGCATAGCTTGACAATACATTCATAACCCAGACCAACTGGCATTGCTAATGCTTGTTTAGCCTGTTGTGTGGTCGTCCTTGTGTCCCTTCTGTGCCTGGTGAAAAGTGTCACAGCGCTTGGTGGTGTGCATGTCTTTTAGAATCACATACTTTTTAGTTTTTTTTGTATAATGGCACAATGTGGAGATTTCCAGTATTTCTGCCCTGCACACATATATTTTATTACTGCTGTCACTTGTGTGCCAGTTTCTCTTGCATGTTGCTTTGAATAAACAGAACATGCAGCTTGTGGTTATATTATGGCTGCAGTTCTTGTACTTGGTTTAGTGGACTGTCCTTTTTTCAAAGTATTGTTCTATGCTGGCCATCGTTGTTTCTCCCTGGGGTTTCGCGATGGTTTGTACACAGCTCTGGTGTCTGTAATGTCATCCACTGCCAATAATTGGAAAGGGGACTACGTGAAAGCCACCAACTGACGTAGGTCATTTGGTTTCCCCTATGTACAGCATCCAGCAGCCAATAAACGATGAAGAGCATGACGGCTCTGCAGTCTACGTGCCAGATGCAGACTGCAAACTTCTGGCTACGTGTCATTATTTATTAGCTGAGCACACAGCATCCAGCCAGGTTGCACTGCATGTGTTGGCAGTTGGTAAACCTGCCCGCTGACTTTACACTGGCAACTGTTCTCGCCCCGCAGTGTCACTCTGGCCCACCTCTGGTACGCTGGCAGTGCTTATGCTGCGCTGTACCAAGAGAGTACGCGGGTCCCCCCTCACGCTCCAAGCCTGCCTTCATCCATTGCTGTCTACCAGGAGATTCCTCTGAGCACCTGGCACCACTGACAGACCCAGTGCATTGGCCCAGGCCCGGTTCACCACAGGCCTGGTAGGTAACTTGGACCAATGGCATTTTCACTTGATGCCCAGCTTAGGTGGATTATACCCCACTGGGGACTGCTGACCCTTCCCAAAACCCACAGGTGCTACACACAGACAGAGAATAAGTGTAGTATGAGAGATCCATATACTGAACTGTAACCCTCGACTAGGCAGGCAGTGCACATGCCGCAAGGAGTGTTCTTCCAATGTCCCTCGTAGGGCCAACTGCACAACTGTATACCACCCAGATCACGCTAGAATGTCACCATCCCTGCCCTTGAAATGTTTCTCATTGAAGGTGCGTCGTCCTCCCAAGCACACAAGTAGAGAGACTGGTAAAATGCTTTTGGTTTTACTTTGAAGGCAAGAAAATCACAGCAGAACGTCGCTGCACCCTTCTGCTGCACATAGGAGGCAAGGACATCCACAAAGTGTATGAAACCCTCATTCAGGTGATACCCAAAACTTATGCCATGCTTGCTGCAGCCTTGAATGCTCACTTTCAACCAATGGCTAATAAGGACTCTGAGCTTTTCATTTTTAGACAAGCCCGCCAAGAACCAGAAGAATCTCTGGGCTGTGTGAGGCTCGGGTAGGTTGGGTATGAACCATTCCCAGTAATCCATCACTCCTACGAATCTCCTCATTTATGAAACATCCCTCACCTTTTCAGGGATCTCAAGAAAGACGTAGCCCCATGAATATGGGGCGAGGCACAAGAAAAAGTACTCCAGGTGACCAAAGAAGCCCTCTCAGCGGACACTACTCTGTCTTAGTTTGACCCTCTCAAGCCAACCACCATAGCAGTCGATGCAAGCCCAAAAGGACTAGGGGCCAGCCTCATGCAACAACAAAATCATGGAGACAGGGCTCCTGTAGTGTCCGCCAGTCGGTCACTCACCCCCACTGAACAGAGAAATTTGCAGATAGAGAGGTAAGCCATCACCATCCATTGGGCATGCCAGCATTTTCAATTATACATTTATGGCATCCTTTTGTGGTAACCACAGATCATAAGCCCTTCATACCCTTGTTACAAGGTTCTGCGTCCAAACCTCTACCTTGTATTGAAGAGTGGATGTTTTCAGCTGCAGGAGTATGACCATGTGAAACCCCCCACTGATGTGGGTAATTTGGGGCATGTTTAAGAGACCCTAGCACCACCATAGCATCATTTTTTGGACGCTAAGGTGGAAAAGTGGCTATTTACAAAGTGGTGCAATGCACACATTGCTCCACTTTCTAAACACTTGTGCCAGGCACAATGTATGCAAGGGGGTTGTTCAAGCACTAGGAGGCCTGCAAAAATGGCTCAGTGAAACACAGGATGATCCACCGCCTGCCATCACGCATCACCCAGAGATACCCATGGACCATTCTCCTGCCTCCACTGCCACCACACCCTCACCCTACAGCAAGCACTGGACCCTCCCGCCGCAGAGCCATCGAACACCAACCCAGAGTGTCTCAGCTGCATCCTCCTCAACATTTGTTCAGCATTCGCTCTCTTCACAAACACGCCACAGAACTCTGGGACCTACTGGGACTTCCTCACTGAAACTTGGGCAAACCCAGCATCTGCACTGGACATCGCCATCCCCAGAGACTACAAACTGCTCTGCAAAGACAAGCCTTCTCGCCCAGCCTGCAGCCTGGCCCTCGTACACAAATCCTCCCTCCGCTTGACAACCAACACAGAAGAACACCCCTCCTCATGGTGCACCGCCACTTCCAGATACACGCCAATCCTAAGTCAACCTTCTGGAGCACCGTTATCTACAGACCAACCAGCCCCCGTCCAGCCTTTAACGACTCTATCATCGACATCATCTCTCCTCACGCTTTCGCCTCCTCAAACTACTTCCTCCTGGGCGACCTCAACTACCACATTGACAATGGCAATGACACCAACACCGCCTCCCGACTCGACAACCTTGCCACAATAGGACTAAAGCAACTGTTCACCTCACCAACACACATTGCTGGACACACGCTCTACGCCATCTCCACCAGCAGCAACATCACCGTCGACAGCACCTTCACACTTCACTGGACTGCCCACCACTGCATCCTTTTCACCATCACCTCACTGACAATCCACCTCCACACACTCCAAGCCCCAACAGAAAATACAACCGGATCACTGAGGAACAGCTCTCCAACACCTTTGGCAAGTCCCCCTCACCCCCCACCGCAGACGCCAACATCTCAGCACGGAACTTCCACCAATGGATCTCTGAATGCACCTTAGCACCTCTCCGTAAACACCACCACAAGAAGGCCAGCTTGTTCTCCCCGCACTCCAGGACTCCAGGCACACATGCAGGCGGCTGGAGAAAAGATGGAGGAACAGCAAGTGCCAGGAAGTCTTTGAGGCCTTCAAATCAGCCACCAAATCCCAACTCCACCTCATCAGAGCCACCAGGAAAGCCACCCTGCAGGACCATATCAGTGCCAGCCCTCAAAACACCAAAGAGCTCTTCACTGTGGTCAAAGAGTTTGCCAATCCCCATTCAGAAATGACAAACATCCCTCCATCTCAAGACCTCTGCAACAGGCTAGCCAACTTCTTCCACTGGAAAATCAAAGACATACATGACAGCTTCGGATCCCAAGACCCTTCAAGCCCTCCAACAACTGCCCAGATCCAACCGATCAAACCACCACAGACCCTGCACCACTGGACCACCCTCACCACAGAGGAGACCCTCACCATCATGAGCAGCATCCACTCCGGAACCCCTAAGGGCCCCTGTTCTCACCACATTTTCAACAAGGCCAACACATCCATTGCACCCCAGCTTCGACACAACCTCAACTGCTCCATAGAGATAGCCACCTTCCCAGAGGACTGGAAGCATGCTGAGACCTACCCACTCTTGACAAAACCCATGGCCGACCGCCAGGACCTCAAGAATTACCACCCCATCTCTGTGCTGCTGTTCCCAGCCAAAGTTATTGAAAAGGCCAGTAACACTCAGCTCCATAAGCACATCAAGAGCAACAACATCCTGGACACCTCCCAATCAGGCTTCAGGAGTAATCACAGCATGGAGACCACCCTCCTCGCTGCCACAGATGACATGGTCTCACACCTCACCCTCTGCTCCAGGCTCCAGGCAGTCGTCATCCGCGGAAATGTCCTACAATGGATATGATCTTTCTTGTCTGGCAGAACACAGAGAGTCAGACTCCCGCCTTACCTGTCAGAACCTACAGAGATCAGCTACGGAGTTCCACAGGGCTCCTCCCTGAGCCCCACACTCTTCAACATCTACATGGCCCCACTTGCATCCATCGTCAGGGACCACAGGATGAACATCGTCTCCTATGCAGATGATACCTAGCTGATCATCACACTGACTGAAAACCACACTACTGACAAGAAGAATTTCCACCACGGGATGGAAGTTGTCGCCATGTGTGTAAAGGATAGCCGCCTCAAGCTCAACTCCGACAAGACCAAGATCTCATCCTGGGAGCATCCACATCAGCCTGACTCCTGGTGGCATCGACCCTTGGCAACACTCCCAAACCAACAAACCACGCACACAACCTCAGCATCATCCTGGACTTATCCCTCACCATGACCCACCAAGTCAACTCAGTCACATCCTCCTGCTTTCATACACTCTGACTTCTCCAGAAGATCTATAAATAGATCCCAAAGGACTGCCGCAAAACTGTAACCCATGAACTGGTTACCAGCAGACTCGACTATGGCAATGCCCTCTACCCTGGTACCACGCAGAAGAACCTGAAGAAATGACAGCAAATCCAAAATGCCTCCACCAGACTCATCCTGGACATTCCCCGCTGCAAACATATCTCCAACCACCTAAGATACCTCCACTGGATTCCCATTGAGAAAAGAATTAACTTCAAGCTCCTCGTCCAGGCTTACAAGGCACTAGGATCTGCCTACTTCAACCACTGAATCACCTCCTACTCCCTTACTAGACATCTCTGCTCAACAACCACTAGCCACCATACCCGGCATACAGAAGGCCTTGATGGGTGAAAGATCCATTGCCTACCTGATGGCATGGAACACCCTGCCCCTCCATCTCAAGTAGTCACCTTCACTGACTCAATTCAGGAAGGACCTTAAAACCTAGCTCTTCAAGTGAAGCTCAGAGGACTAATCCCCCTAGCGCCTTGAGACCCTTACGGGTGAGTAGTTACGCTTTATAAACCCTGATTTGATTTGATTTGAAATTTAACGGATTTCACTGCACCATTTTTGATGTCATTTTTAACGGCTGCTCAGAGCAGGTGTTAAACTGATGCTCCCCTAGAAACCTATGGGTCTCCTTTCACTTTGCTGTACTAGCATCCAAATTTTTACAGCTAGTGTAGCTAAGTGCCACAATAGCATAAAACATGCTGACGCTATTGTGCTTACAACCGTCATGGTACATTGTATTATAAATACAGCGCAACCATGGTGTCGATGGGTGCCGTAGGGAGGTGCAGAAAAAGTGGTGTATCAGCTCTGATGCTCCACTTTTCTTAGATATGGTCCTTGGTTTCACATACACACCGCGTACACGGGGCAGTTAAAGGCAGAGGCTGTGGCTACTCTGTAGTCTCGCGTTGGATGCCAAGAGCAAATTACTGGCTCCGTATTATTATTCATAAGCTGCGCGTGCAGTGTCTTGCCAGGACGCACTACAGGTTTTAGCGGTCGGTAACCCCAGCGGCCGACTTCACAGTGTCTAGGGCCTATTAGAGGAGAGTCTTAAAAGCAGCCTTTACTGATCCTTAGAACCACACTCAGGGATATTACCTGTATAGATAAAAACACTTTTTACACTACATATCAAGAGCTTAAAACTGAAGATGTCACCACTGTCTGTGAAGTAAACCCAGGTCACGTGTTTCATTTATATGGCACTTTTCTGTTTCCAGTCCCTGCATTCATCACAACCTCTGATTACAACAAGGAGAGAAAAAGAAGGGCCTTATCTCCTATTCGGACTTCTGTTGACGAGGATTTGCAGTAAGTACACTGTTCGCTTACGACTCCCGTTCTTTTGCTGTTGTAACCTCAGTTCCAACGTTTGGGTGTGATATACTGATTAAAAATAATTAATAGCCCTTAAGTATTTGGCTAAAAAATACAGTTGAATTCACATGTGTTTTTTTAATTTCAGATATGTGATTTATTTTCAGAGGTGTTTGGGCGCTGATTTCAGCCTCCAATGTATTTACAGTTGTAGGGTGTGTTGCCAGCCACCGCCTGTAGATAACTGCAGGGAAGGCATTCTTAATGGCATGAGAACTGAGCAGTAAAATAAATGCTGTATTTATAAAATATCTTGATTTGTTGCAAATCTGTCAAGAATATATAAACTAAGCACATACTTATGGCGCTTGAGTTTATGCATGCCTACACTGATGGATGCACAGACACCTGGAGCCAGGCCCATAGCGTTATATGCATACCTTTCCAAGTCCATTACACCATGTTTGCTTAAACAATTAGAAAAGCCGGCTCTTTATTGGCCTCGTTATTCTATGAAAACTGTGAATCAAATATACAAATTGCATATCATTTGTAGCATATGAATCATATATAAAGACCAGTTTGCTGATATTTGAACCACAACACATACATGTTAAGATAACTTTCACACTGATTACAGATGCTAAAAGCATATTTACAAGGAACTGGTTTGTCAGCTCTGATGCGCCTGTTTCCTTGCATTGCCCTGTGCCCCCACAATACCATTGTATTGCTGTATTTACAATACAATGCACCATGGCACACATTAGGACAATAGCGTCAGAATTTCTGGCACTATTGTGGTGCTTTGCTGGACTAGCACCAAACATTTTTTGGTGCTACTTCAGCAAGGCACAGGGAAGCCCATAGGCTAATGCTTTAGCGTCACTTTAACACCTGCCCTGAGCAGGCGTTAGAAAATGACACTAGAATGGCGCAGTGAAATCTTGTAAATTTCACTGCAACATTTTTTGGGGCCTTCCTATGGGGGGACGCCCCATACCCTTGCATACATTGTACCTTGTGCAGGTTTAATGTGGCGCAAGGGGTTACAGTGTGGCACAATGCTTGCATTGCGCCACTTTGTAAATATGGCGCAGGGTGGGGGACTGGTTAGCCACCTGAGCATAAAAAAATGATGCTAAATCAGCACTAGAGGCTTGTAAATATGCTCCTCAGTTACTTAAAAGTACAACTTCTAACCTCAGTGTGGCTTCTTGGCTAGATAAAATAAGCATTTTTGCCTTTTTAGCACATCTTAAAGCTCTCCCACAATAAGAAATGCTGTCTACTTTACCCCTTGGGAGGAAATGCCCAGCGGATCATTTCAGTGGCCTAAACCTTCCTTGGTGTTGCTATGTCAGTCTGTACTACGCATGCCCACTCTTGTTTCCTGTAAAGGAATCTATTTCAAGTTCAGTGTGACTGTCCGAGGCCACGTGACATTCTCTGACACCGGACTTAGGGATGCAGATTTAATTGGTGCAGCAGGTGCAGTGGCACTGGAGCACAGCGGGATGAGGAGCCTACCAAATCCTGAATGTTGCTGTATTTTACAACTCAAACAACAGCCAGAGGACCCATTTTCTCTTTCAGGAAATGCCTAACGCTACTCTGGAAATTTTGAAAGATTCACTTAAACATTTATTTTTCATATCTTCGTTCCTAGGTGATTTCCTCACAGCTATTATGTATCAATCTGTACTTTAGGGTAGCAACATGTCTATCATAAAAATAATTTTCAACTGCCTATCAGAACCTATTTATGGGGGCAGTCCCAGGGTCTTCCACTTTCCAGTGATCTTTCCTTGTGAGATAAAAAGCATTTTTCGCTGGTATCATCAAGGAGCTAAGAAGTCTAAGGCCCATATTTATACTTTTTGACGCAAATCTTCACTAGCGCAGATTTGCGTCAAAAAGTAGAATGCCGGCTACTGCCATTACAATGCGCCAGCCAGGCCTCATATTTATGGAATTACTGTAGCCGGCAATGCGGCCTGGTTAGCGTCAAATTAAATTACACTAACCGGGCAGCGGAGGCTTAAGGAAGATTAGGGGTTGTGCGTCAAAGAATGGTGCAAGTCAGGTTAGAGAAAAAAATATTGAATCTAACTTGGCTAGTGTCATTTTTTGCCACACAACACCCATGGAAATGACACCTGTCTTAGAAAAGACAGGAGTCATGCCCCCCCTGCCCAATGGCCATGCCCAGGAGACTTCTGTCCCCTAGGCATGGCCATTGGGCACAGTGGCATGTAGGGGGGGCCAAGTTAGGCCCCCCTATGCCACTTCTACGTAAATAAAAAAATACTTACTTCTGCTTACCATAGATGGGTCCCCCATCCATGGGTGTCCACCAGGGGTGGGTGAGGGTGGCAGGGGGTGTCCCTGGGGGCAGGAAATGGCACCTGTGGACTGCTTCCATGGTCAGAGACCATGGAAATGAGCCCACAGGTCCCGCAACGCCTGCCCTGACCTAGGCATTAAAAAATTACTCTAAACCGGTTTAGAGTCATTTTTGAAGGCCCTCCCCCTCCCGTGCGTCATTTTTGCACGGGAGTATAAATAAGGCGCAAATGCCTTTGAGTCATTTTTTGCCCAGAAACGCCTGCCTTGCATGTCATTAACGCAAGGTAGGTTTCCACAGTAAAAAAATTACTCTAACTCCATAAATTTGGCACTAGACGGTTCTAGCACCAAAGTATAAATATGGAGTTAAGTTTGCGCTGAATTTGCATTAAAAAAAAGACACAAATCCGCTGCAAAAGAGTATAAATATGCCCCTAAATCCCTCATTCTTGTTCTCACTGTGTTATTTTTTCTGGGATAAGAAGCTCTACCTATGGTTAATGGAACGCTTCTGGCACCCACCTTCATTTGCACAAAATTACTAGGGCAATACAGAGGGTACCAGGATTGTGGGGCCTCAACATTTCGTAACTCTTTAATTGTGCATTTTAAGTCCAACCATATCTAGCCAGCAGGACAGCATCTAAGGGCCCAACTGCCCCCATCTGCCTCTATTCAGCCCCACACTCCCGCACTCACCTCTCTGCCACACCAAAGCACAATGCAGAGTTCTCTGCCCCCATTGCTTTCATGATGACCAGCTCTTCAGCACCTCAACCCTCTGGTTTGAGGTATAGGCTTTGAGCTGACACCCTCAGGGCCTGGCTTTGTCGAGCCACATCCATATCATCACCACCAACAGGTGTCCAGATGCCATCTCCTTTGTTCTGGCCATTGAGGACAAGAGCACTTCTCTCACTGGTTTTCAAGCTTGACTAACCTCCAAGAGGCTCTGGACAGGACAATCTCATGCCCTAAAGATCTATAGTTTCAGGATTATGTGGTCACAGAGCGCTTCTGCATGTAGTTGTCCTACCAATCCCAAATTTTTGAGCTACATCACAGGTCCTCAGCAAGACATCCGACCAACAACCAGCTGGCCCTGTGCCACAATATTTGTATTTAGACTGTGTAACGCACATAATATATAACACTCATAAAGAAAGTTCAACCTTGGTCAGCAACAAAACCTCAATGAAAACATGTAAGATTTGATCACTAGAGTACCATAAACTCACATCATAAAAGATATGTTCAGGAGCACGGCAGCCTACCTTAAAAAATCTAACTATCAGCATCAAAGTGTAAATACGCATGGACACTTGTATTGTTTTTAGGTATTGCCTGCCAACAACACATGTGCTGCCCTCTGGCAGAAGTACTGCGAAGGGGTACTGGTACTATAAAGTGCTTAGAGCCTGCCCACTGCTTATGATTCATTGGCATCATTGTCACTCTTCTTTGCTGCCTCCTAATTGGCCAGAGTATGTGAGGCATCACTTCCTTTCCTTGTCTGAAGCATGAACCAAGCACTGATTGATTCATCTTAATTAGTGTTCATCCGCCGCTCGTGCTGTGATGGCGGTGCAATTATTTTCACTGCTGTACTTTTTATATGCATCTTTTTTTATATTGCCTATCACCACACATGTTTCAGAACACTTCCTTTGTTTCCAGTTCTCATGCTGCTTTGTTCATTTGTCTGTTTTCAAACGCATTTTTGAACATTGTTTATCTATGCCTGGATTAAGCTGTTATATTTATCAATTCCACATTAATAATACATTTATACCTTCAGGATGCATGCTGCCACATGTCAATTTTGTTGCCTTTCATCCCCTTTATGCCTCATACTTTAGCATTGATTTTAAGTTTGGTTCCTTGTTTAAGTTACTTACAACCGTAACTGTACTACTCTACAACACACTAACCTACTCCACTCTGCCCCACTCCACTCTATGCCATACCACTCTTTCGCTCCACTCTACACTAGGCCACTGTACTCTATGCCACTCCACTTTACTCTATCCCAATCCTCGCTACTCTGTCCCACTTCACTCTACCCCACTCCACTTCACTCCACTCCTCTCCACTCTACCCCTCTATACGCCACTCTACACCACTTCAATTCACTGCACACCATTCTGCACCACTCCCCGCTATGCATGCACTTTACTCTACACTACTGTACTCTACATCACTCCACTCCAGTCTACATCATACCACGCTGCTGTACAAGATGGCTAAAAGACATTGGCAGAGCCAATAGCTCTTGTATAGGCAAGACCTATTTGCTTTGCGAATGCTTGTTTCTTTTGAGCAATAGTCCTCCTTCATTTCTTCTTAATACCCAGTTTGAAATCATCATCTGGATCGCAGTCTTAAGATGCCTTGTGGCATGTGCTTTTTTGGTTGTGCCAGCCAGTGCTGGGGTTCAGTCCCTGTGCATTTCAGGCTTCTCTGCTTGCTTCTTGGCCTTAGTATGTTTCTGCCTGTCTACCAACACCCTTGCAGCGAGTGCTGATTGAAGATGGCTGTGGGACTTGTCCATACTCTTGTGGTTGGCGTCTGGGCATTGTATGTCCAGTGATTGGTCACTTCCCCTTTTGTCCTACCACAGTACTATCTCGGTGGTGGGACATATTCATCATGGCTTGCTTTATTATTTCTGCTTCCCCAGATTGCTTTCTCAGGGACATCCTATGGACTTACTGACGTAGCCCCAATCTTTTTTGTTTGGGCCTGATAAGCCTCATGTCAAGCTTTTGTGTGGTTTCTGCCTCTGTTTCCCGTTTCCATTGCCTGACTGAGCTGCTGAGTTTGCTGCTCTCATTGCCTGAATTTATGATCATCAGTGGGTTCTGTTTCTGGCTCTAGCAATATTCCATTGGGCCTTTACTCTTCCTGTGTTGATTCTTGTTGTTGGGAGGTGGCTTTTGCTTCCACTTGTATGGCTGCTTTGCGCTGTTCTGGCAGCTGTATCAAAGTGCACATTTTCCTATCTTGCATTGCATTCTCTGTCCCCTGGCATAAACAAGTCCTCTAGACTAGATCCAGGTTGGCTGCTAGATTGTGTCTTATCAGGCTTTCCCTCAGGTCTCCTTATCCAGTGTCATGTTCTTGATGGCTCTATGTTTTTCCTCTAGCTCAGTGTCTTCTGCTTGCAAGGGTACTGTGTTGCCCGTCCTGGAGGAGCGACCTTTGCCTCCAATCACTTCCTCCAGTAGATTCCTTCTTCTCCATCAGTATCACACCAGATCTGCTGTCAGTGTTTGAAATAGTGTAGAAGTGATAGGTTAGAAGCAAAGTATAGTTTTAAAATACAGACAAAGAATAGGAGGACAAAGTGATGGGGTAGAAGTAATGGTCATTTTAATGTTGGAGATAATGGGTCAAAGTAACGGTAGGTGGAAGTGATAGCAGAGCTTGTAATTGCATTTACAAATAATCGTGGTCAAAATAATGGACTTGACCTGTTCTGGTAGAAAAATATTTTTCTCATGTCTGCACTGCTAACTCTGTGAGATGAGGGTTTGAGCCGGTCTCTGTTTTGAGTTACGGAGCATGAAGGCATACTCCAAACCGGGATTTATAAAATTGGGTTCTAAATGTGGCAAACTAATGGGACATATAAGCATTATCAGGGCCGTTTTTCTATGTGAATTGATCAATGTGATGGTATCAATATCCCGCTTCTATAAGCACTGTAACTAATCTACATTGCTTTGACAACAGCAGAGATATTTATACTCACATCAGAGCAGATTACAAGATTACTCTTACTATTATGCTCTAGACTAAAACCTATTTGTAAATTAACTTTCTGTTAAAAATCAGTCTACACTAAGGCCAATATTTATACTTTTTTAGCACCGCATTTGCATCATTGTTTGACGGGAAACAGGCGCAAACTTACAAAATACAATTATATTTTGAAAGTTTGCGCCGCTTTGGCATAAAGAAAAGACGCAAATGAAGCGTTAAAAATGTAAAAATATGGGCTTAAATATAGTATCACTTAAATCAAAACCCCTATAAGAGTAAATAACTCAGAATAAGTGTCACTACATACATCAGAGGCTATTCCCTCTTATAGCACATCTCTCTCCATCTAAACACAGCCACAATAATAAACTTGCAAAGAGGGCAAACGTACCATTCTAGTATTCTACTAAATCACATGCGGTAAAGATAATATCACCCCACATTCATTCACCAGCAACAGGATTTGCCCTGTCACAGCCTCCTTGATGGATTCCTTACGCATAACTGGGCGCCCTTTTTGCTACCCTTTAAATAACATGTGCAGGTTCCAGCCAAACATTCGCCATGTGGCGTTACCGAGAAGTACTTCATGGGTAAACAAAAAACAAAAAAAGACTCAACCTGAATTCAGTTAATTATTCCCTATGAAATCCTGAATAATACGTTATGCCCAAACCACTGTTAATGCAATATTTTTATAGAAATATTCACAGGTGCCTGACAAAGGTAATATGTAAAAATAAAGAATCCTAAAAAATATAACTCTTATTTCGACACCCAAAATTGAATCCACTACTTCCATATCTTATTCACCAAGCCAAAACCTCAACGCCATTCAGATAATAAAGCCCCCATTTTTGGCTAATAATTTCACTTCACTCCAATAAGGTCATTCACGAGCCTATGAATAAAGAAGCAAAAAAACCTATATGACTATTCCACTCTCATCTTGACACCCAGATTCAAACCCAAAACGCTCGGGTGTTAGTTAACAAGCCAACCCCTCATGCCATACAGTCTGAAATAGTCAAATCTCCATTCTTCGGCTAATGATTTCACTGCACTCCAAATCATAAACCATTAGTAACACAATATTGTTATCAGATAATTAATTAGTTTGCAACCAAGATAATCTGTTCAAGTAATACATTCCCTTGTTTGATTCGTAATCCCCACATTATGGAGATTTTACACTATATCAATCATCATGTTGGGTACCCCAATGTACATAAAAAGGTCAAGCCAAATGAATAACCCTGAACTCAGTCTCAACCTGGCTTATTCACATACAATTTAAGATTGTCAAATTTAGAAAAAAAATCAGAAGATATCTAGACTTCAAAATGTCTCATGGTTATTGATTCCATATATCCAAAGCCTCCCTACAGGGAAAAACAGTTTTCAAAATTCATATTTATGGACATCAACCTCTGTTTTTTTCATTAGATGAACTTAACTACTTGACATTATAAAAGAGTGAAAAGCGCCCTATCCGTTTTAAGGCCCATCGGGACTGACTTCATTTTATCAACCCAAAATGTTTCCTTGGATCTTAGTTTCTGGTCCATATCACCACCTCTCTGGTCCGTTTTAATGACATGCATCCTCATAAATCATCAGAGAAATCAAGTATTTTTATCAGATGTGTAACAAGAGGATAACTCTCATCTGGATTAGCTATTGCTCGGATGACTTCCCTCCTTCTTTAAGTTTGTGTTTAGTTTACCCCACATATCGTAACCCACATGCGCAAACACTCAAATAAATACAGTTCAAGATTCAGATTTTCTTTTTATTTCATGGTGAAAACTGAGTAGTGTATGTTTGTGTGTTTGTGTGTCTGAGAAAGAGAGAGAGAGATTCTGAGTAACCTTTATTTTCTACTGCACATTACTGTGGACAAATTGCTTCTGTAGCCTTTATCACATTAAAATAGTTTTGTATTGTCGTCAAATGCTGCCCAAACACAGATTGTTTTTTTCTGGGCGCGCTTATAAATTAAATGTCACCATGTTTGATTCTCGCTGATGTTCCTTGAGATTTTCTGAACCATAATCAATGTGTTCTCATCAGATGTTGAGCCCTTATTTTTTCCACGTTTCTTAGTAGTTTTCTTTTAAGATAACAGTTTCCCACACATCCTCAGCAAATGTCACATGAATCAATTTGTTCTTTATATGCACTTCCCATCACCCTCAGTTAACAATATACCTACTGAGTCCTATAAATTAAGGCCTGGGACACATCGCACATAGAACACTAAGGGGCATATTTAAGAGCCCTGAGCGCCTTTCCAATGCCACATTAGCATCATTTTATTTATGCTAATGTAACGTTAGAAGGCCATAAACTCCGCACCACTTTATAAAGTATGCGCCTGACATAATGTGTGCAAAGGGGAGTTCCCCCCTTAGGGGGGGCCAAAAAAATGGGGCAAGGAAATCTGAGAGATTTCCTTGTGCCATTTTTTCAGCACTTTTTACGCCTGCTCAGAGCAGGCGTTAAAAGGAGGCTTCCATTGCTTACAATGGGCCTCTGGGTGCTTTGCAGGATTAGCATCAGAATTTTTGACGTTAATCCTGCAAAGCACAGACTAGCGTAAAAAATTCAGACACCAGTCCCCTAACTACTGCCATGGTGCACCATTGTTTTAAATATGGCGCACACATGGTGGCATTAGGGGGGCGCTAAGCGGCACAAGAAAAGTGGGCACTTTTCTTGCTCCGCTTAGCGCCCCCCTAACGCCACCATGTGTGCGCCATATTTAAAATAAGATGCACCATGGCAGTAGTTAGGGGACTGGTGTCTTAATTTTTTACGCTAGTCTGTGCTCCTAAAATTCTATCATTGGTAGAAAAAGGCAAACTAGAAAAAGTTGCTAACATGCCAGCAGGTTAATGGTGGTGGCAGAGATGATGCTACAACAAGGCAGTACTAGACAGCCGCTTAGAACCACCACATTTGTGGCAACATGATGGAATACATGCCTTAAATACCAGCACATTGCCAAAAATCAATGCTTTTGTCGAAATGAATAACCAAAGTGAAAAATGGTTATGACAAAGAGTGTGTAACCTTTATAGCTCAAAGCTTGATTTCAACTAAAGACCAAGTAGTATTTGTGGCTATTGGATTCGAAAGACACATAACTGCAGGTGCACCACCCAATATTTTCTCAACATTAAAAAATAACTATCCTGATAGAGTTAACTGTTGTAAAATTTTATTGAAAAAAACAGTAAGGCCTTGGTAGAAGTTCAAGTTCATTAGCAGCAAATGTTTTCACCTGGATTTAGTGACATACATGGGTTGTTGGGCATTATTCTATTTGGGCCAAAATCTCAAACGTTCTGTACAGTGTCCATACATACTAAGATACCGAGTCACAAAATCAAGGCGTTGAAGGTTGAACTTTGTAAGGCAGGAAATTCACTGGTACAGCAGATTGTCTATCTGTGCTAAGGTCAGTACTAGAGACTGAAAATGGGCATTAAAGAGGGGCTGTCACAGTGCATAATTTGAGCCGGTGGTTTACAGTGCTCAGCACTGGCATCTTATTCTCAATACCAGCTCTAATGACAGTCTACCACATGGTGGTACTATCTACCAAATGTTGCGACAAGCATTCAATATACATGAATGGTATCTGCCACTAATGCCTGTCCTCTTTAAGGGTTTGGGTGGCCTGGAGTAGTCAGCATTGTCAGACTTGTAGAAGTGAGATGGTTATTTGTTATGTTGGTATTGCCATTGGCAGTGATTGCAGGGGCAATTGTTAGTGCAAGCTGCAGTGGCCTCCTGAAAAGGCAAGTGGCACTTATTTCTTTTTTTTTTTACAAAGTAAGCACTGCAGCATGATTGAGTGTTCTCACACATATTTGTGTGGCCTTTCATACAGTCTAAACACATGTATATATGTTAGGCATAGGAGTGAAAGCAAATACTCCCATTCTTCAAAAGACTGCAAAGAAATGAGTTAATCCACACGGAAAACCATTTTCCTTTTAAAAAGTAAAAAGCTAGATTTGTAAACAGGCATTTCGGCCACTGTTCAGGTGGATGGTCCACCATGTTGTAATCAGTATGGAGGTACAAGATTACAGGGAAATCTATAGTCAGGGGATCTTTGAGAATCACAGAAAAGTTGAACAATCACCGAATTTGAAATCTACACGTTAAATAAAAACAACACACTGAAACCAAGAGACACCATTATCCATTTGAAAGGTTTAATTAGGAATCAACTTGATTTTTATCTTCAGTAATATATTACGGGCCATATTTATACTTTTTGACGCAAAACTGTGCTAACGCAGTTTTGCGTCAAAAAAATTTGCGCCGGCTAACGCCATTCTGAAGCGCCATGCGGGCGCCGTATTTATTCAATGACGTTAGCCGGCGTTAGCCGCCGGCGCTGCCTGGTGTGCGTGAAAAAAAACGACGTACACCAGGCAGCGCCGGCGTAGGGGGATATGGAGCTTGGGCGCCAAAAAATGGGGCAAGTCAGGCTGAGGCAAATTTTTCGCCTCAACCCGATTTGGGCCATTTTTTCCGACTCCCAACCCCCATTGAAATGACTCCTGTCTTAGCAAAGACAGGAGTCATGCCCCCTTGCCCAATGGCCATGCCCAGGGGACTTATGTCCCCGGGGCATGGTCATTGGGCATAGTGGCATGTGGGGGGGCACAAATCAGGCCCCCCTATGCCACAATTTTTTTTTTTTTTTAAACTTACCTGAACTTACCTTAATGTCCCTGGGATGGGTCCCTCCAGCCTTGGGTGTCCTCCTGGGGTGGGCAAGGGTGGCAGGGGGTGTCCCTGGGGGCTTGGGAGGGCACCTCTGGGCTCGTTCCGAGCCCACAGGTCCCTTAACGCCTGCCCTGACCAGGCGCTAAAAAACGGCGCAAAAGCGGCCGTACGTCATTTTTTTTGACCCGCCCACTCCCGGGCGTGAATTTTGCCCGGGAGTGTAAATACGGCGCACATGCCTCGGAGTCAATTTTTTAGACGGGAACGCCTACCTTGCATATCATTAACGCAAAGTAGGTGTCCACGCTAAAAAATGACGCAAACTCCATGGACTTTGGCGCTAGACGCGTCTAACGCCAAAGTATAAATATGGAGTTAGTTTTGCGTCGGAATTGCGTCAAAAAAATGACGCAATTCCGGCGCAAACAGAGTATAAATATGCCCCTACATGTGCTAAAACAGTTATGTCAACAATTAAACTCCGTAGAAACCATTTGTAAATGGTCAACTGGAGTTTCCACCATTAACTTAGATGGTAAATGATTGTTATCCTTTATAGCTAGAATTGCTTTTAATACTTTGACTGGCCTTCATGTCTCCAACCTAGGTACTGTGTAGAATTTAAGATCGAGTCCCTTTCTTACTACTGCACAAGAGAAACCCGACGGCATGCTCGCTGGATGCAGTACCTGCGGGAAGGGTATACTGTGTGTGTAGCTTGCCAGTACCCAGCCATGAATGATGAGAACCAGCGTTGCACCGGCGATGGCCTTGATACCGATAGGTAATATGCTGAATTATTCTTTTCCTTTCTATGCTGTAATACACAGTTTCACATGTTAATGATGCAGTTATATAAACAAAATACTTATCACGTTTCTTTTTATTTCGTGCTTTAGTATCGATAGATAATTTATAGATAGGATTGTAGGGAAAGTTCCTCTTTAAAGAGGAAATAACTAAACACGGATCCCAAGTTTGATCCACAATTTTGGAACTTTCAACTTGAAGAATGAGCAAGAGGGACGCATCAGTATAACACACACATATATTATTTAATTTTTTAGGATAAAGTGTACTTTCCTAATTTGTTAATTAATAGATAATTTATTTTGTTGCTGAGTACTTGCCTAAACAAAGGGTACATTTCTAAATCTGCACCCTAAAGGGGCATATGTACAAGCCCCTAGTGCCACAGAAGCATCACTTTTTGCGATGCTCTGGTGGCGCGGTGCACTGTGCCATATTTACAAGGCGGCGCTAAGTCACTTTTTGTAGCTTAACGCTTCCTCGTAAATATGGGCCTCTAAGGTGCAGTTTTTTCTGGCAGAGTGTTGTGCAATGGATGTCGCTGTGGGGGTTCCACCGCAACACCCATTGCTTTTGACGCTGCCCCAGATTTACAAGGAATCGTAAATTTGAGGCAGCACCAAAAACTAGCATGGCACAACAAAGAGAAATACTTTTATTTATCCTCGTTTTGCTTTTTCCATGCGTACTGCATTCTGCAGCACACACAGAAAGAGCAAAATGCCATGTATGACTGTTTATGTGCAGGAACGGTCCCCTTCATGCACATAAACAATCATTCAATAATGACGATTTTCTACTTCTATATGTGTTGCATTCAGGGCACTCAAGTGGTCTTGGCGAGGGCCTGGTTAATGTATGTGGTTGGTAGCACACTAATCTCTCATCAAATTCAAACGTTTTAGATAACACTCCAAAATTTACAACATATAACTTTCCATTCTCCAGGTGTGTTCTCAACATGCCACAACATCTCCATGTCTTTGAGAGGGTCTGTGTGCCTCTCATAGGGTATTCCGAGTTATCTGACTACTCTGGGTATTTCCTTTCCTAGAATCCAGGACTTCTCTATTCTCTGAGATCTTTCTGGTCTGCTTTCAACTAGAGCTGGGCTGTGAACCTTAAATGTGACACTGTCCCCTAGTGTACAGTCAAGATTGCTTCATCCACCTGTGATTTTCTTTGGGTTTCCATGCTTAGGGACTTTTTAAGCACTGATACGTTTCTTTTATAGGGACCATATTTCCTTTTACCTCCTTCACAGAACACAATTGCATTCATATGGCATCTGGAATTTGGTTCCCGCATGATGGTCTCTGACAAGCATCAGTACTTATGTCTGGTTCCTCAGCGCTTATTTCCCTTCTGGCTTTCTTGTTATTCTTTCTCCTCTGCCATTGGCTGCTCTCCCTGTGTAGGGTGTGTAGCATCCTTTCAGGAGCATCTGGAATGGTATCCTAGAGTGCCCGACCAAACATGACAGCTGTAGGGGAACATAGGGAAGTGTCTTCCTGTATGGATGTAAGAAATAGTTCACTTTCTATTCATTATTATCTTCTTGTTCCACCCCGATGCATATTGTCTTGTTAAGGGTCTGCATGAAATGCTCTACTACCGCATTAGGATTCTGCCAGCATGTGATGGTCTTGTGACAATGGATTCACAGGGATATAACATACTGCAGGAACATGATCCCTTTGACAAGGTAGTCCACTCTTTTTGATGAGACTCATCAGAAGCTTATTTTCAGCTAAGAATTCTCCGGTTTAGGTTTGATGTGTCTGAAGGCTAAGGATGCTACTATTTCTCCAACTAGTTATTTAAAACAACCATCAATGAAGACCAGCAACTGCAGACCCTCTGGTAGGATACACAAGTCAGCACTCACTCATTAACATGGCATTGTGCTGGCACCTTCTATGATGATGGGCGCTGGGTGAGCGCTTCCATCCATAGCAAGGATTGCAACATTGTATGGTGTATTTGGAATGGAGTCCATGCATGGAAACCAGACCTTTTTTAGAGACATGCTTATGTCCTGGCAATCTCTTGATGGGCCTAATAGGCCTAGTGGACCACTTGATCTTGAGAAGCTTCAGGATCAACAACTTGTCACCTCAAAGAGTGACAATTGTAGTGCCTCCTAAAGGGTAGTTTTGATGGTTTCAAAGGCATTGTTGTGTTCTGTGAGCTATTTCCAGCATGGTGTTGATTTGATTAAGTAGTAGAGCATTTGGTACATTGTTGCTAGGCTGGGTATGAAATGCCCACAGTAGTTTACCATACCAAGGAAGCTACGCACCTTTGTTAAACTTCAGGATGCAAGAGCTTCATGGATGTCATCCACCCTCCGATGATCAATACTTAACCAATAGTATGAGGACATGGAAACTTAGCATTTTCCAAAGTAAAGTGTCTAAACAGCTTTTTTCAGTCCCTGCAGGGTGCTTCAGAGCCTCAGGTAGTGCTGTGTAAGGATAAGAGCATAGATGAGTATGTCATCACTTTACGCTTCTGACAAGGCCAGTGAAAGTTTCTCTTCTAGTGTTCTGGAATTCATCTGCATTGGAGGATACTTCAAAGATTAGTCTTTTGTATCTTCTTAATCGCATCTGTGTATAATACTTTGTGATTAATCTATTGCCTTCATAGAGCTTTACTTGGTAGAATCCAGAGTCACAGCTATATCTCAGTTAATTTATTTAACAGAGATGAAGCGTGTCGGGACAGTGGTGCCTTGAAGATTAGAGTAGGAAAGTGTTCCTAAAGATTAGATTCAAAATAGCATTTCAAAACAAGTACTTAAATAAAGATTGACTCAAAAAGGGCTTGAGATCAGTAAATTAGAAACCTATGAAGCTGTATTAATAAAGTACATTAAAAAGCAGTTATAAGACTCAGAAACAAATTGTTATACAGACTTGTAGCATTTAAAATATAGACAACATGGGGCAAATATGAAAAACAGACAAAGTCCAGAGTGTGTAGTAAATCAATAGAGAAATGGGCACCATCCCTAATAGAGACTCAATACAATGTGGCTCAACCCCCAAATCAGGGCTTTTACAATGGAAAGCAATGGAAATCACACTGTCAGGGTACAGTGAGTAAATGTATCAACACACTGTCAAGTCACATTACAGCATTATTAAACGTTGTATAATGCCGACAACCTAGTACCATCCCCTAAATGAATAATATTAAGTTCCCTCTGACCTAAAGTCATCAGAAGTGCCAGATGAAATCTAGTTACATACACAATGAAAAGACCCATAAATGACTAGCCTACAAAGAGCAAGGAGGAAGGGCCGTGAAAAGTAACAAAAGGCTTTCTCCACAGTTCTTCAAGAACAATATGTCATCACAAAGTCTCAGTGCACATTTTGCTGTGTGGTATGTCAATTACACCAATAAACACACAAGGGATATGAAGGATGCTCCTAAAACAGGATGGAGTTGAGGCCTAGTTTGGCCTATGCCAAGAAAACATTGGGCCAGATGTACAAAGGCCTTTTGCATTTCTTAATGAGCCGAATCAAAATTTGGGCCTGTTAAGAAATGCAAAACAGTCTTCTCCTATGTACATAGGCCTTTAGGGAATTACCAAATGTGATTTCTAACTGTAGAAATCACATTTTGCAATTCCCTAAAGAGAAAATCACAAATAAGGATTTCCTATTTGCGATTTCTTGGCACATGTACAAAGCATTTCCTAAATGCAAAATTAGCATTTAGTAAATGCAATTACCATCGACTTCAAGTCGATGGTAGCCATGTGCAATTTCAAAAAGGCACCCCAAGATGTTTTTTTTAAAGTGAATTAGAGCACACACATGCCCCTTAGGCATATGTGTGCTCTACATGTGCACCACTATTTTTGGGGTGCACTGGGGGAGCCTTTTGCCCATAGCCATCCATGGTTTTGCATTTCCAAAACAGATGTTTCCTAATAGGAAATCGCTGTTTTAGAAATGTAAAACGGGCCCGCTGTCTCAAATGGCGTGGAATTTCTTATTTACGATTGCCTATTGCTATTAGGAAATCGGTATCTTTGTACATAGTATTCTGCATTTCCTAGATAGCGATTTCTATGAATTCGCTATTTAAGAAATGCAAAATTACATTTGAGTACATCTGGCCCATGGCTCTGTACATTACAGCATTATTGTTTCAATTGCAAAATGTTTCATGCATATGATTCGAATCAGACAATAGCTATAATACCAGCATTCCAGTCCAGCTTGAAAAAACACTTGGCGCTGTTTATACCAGCCAATATATAATCTGTCATTGGAATTGTGCCTCTCTCTTAATGGTCAAATTTTGGAATCTCATGTCCATGTCTATGCATATGCCATCATATTGTCTTGGCTTTGTTGCAGCCACCATAGTCAAGACCCACAGCATGGATCTCCCACCTATTCTAGTCTTTTCAAAACGATATTGACCTTTCAACGAAAGGGAAGTGGCACTCTACTGTGCCCGTGGGTGGCTGGTGTTATGCCTAAGACAATATGCAAGTTCACTGGCTTTGACTTGAGGCACTTTAGCCTGGAAAACAGCTCTTATAACACACTGAAAATATGCTATATGCTTCTGATGTTGATACTGTGGGTAAATGAGGTGAGTGTTTGTGGCAATGGCACAGCTAATGAGAGTTCTTGTACTCCTCTCTTCAACAAAGACTTTGTGTTGGTCAGGTTGCTTCCATGTTGAAGTGTGAAACTGAAGACTTTAACAAGAAGCAGCAATGGTGCCCTATAGACATAGATAAAGGTGTCAGTGGGTAGTAGTGTTGGCTTCTGTTTGAGTTTCTGAAATGTTCTCCTGTTTTCAGTGTTTATACTACACAAATTACAGCGTGTTTTTTTTAGTGTATTCATAATTTCTGAAAATCAATGGGTATCAGTCTTTATCCCTCCCAGCACCGTAAAAGGTTTCAGGAGGCTGTTTTCTCCCATATTTACAAATAGGTTCCTTTATTGCAGTGCCTCTTATGGGACTTCTCTTTCTCCATCACAGCTCCCCTCTTTCTCCCTGAAGCTCCTTTTCTTGGAGAAGCCACCTTTCACAGCAATGGCTATAATGTTGTTCTCTTCTCTTGGGCACACACATTAATCACCAGGGCCATGGGCTCTAACAGTTGTTGAAGTAACTGAGGCAAGGTAGAGAGGTGCACTTCAGAAGTCATTCATGTGTGACAGTAGAGGAGGATTCAGGGGAAACAGAATCATCGCTGATCCAAGTAACTATTGTGAATGTCCTGCGTTGTTGTTAAATAACACCATTTCTGGAAGACATTTTTCATCTATAATTATTTCAATAATTTTGCAAGCAATTGTATCTTACTCTCATATTTAACTATACTGTAAACAATGTATCTTTTGAGATTTCTTTAGTTCACATATGTCTCTGAAAAAATGAAAGACAAATATGCAGTTTTAAACTTGGTTGCTGCTAACATCTGAGACTGCATTTTGTTTTATTTCTTGAGCTCTAGTTGTACATTGATTCTAGACATTGGACTAAAAAGATGTTAGCCTCAGAAGTTGAAAGGCACCAATTATTGCATGGAAGTTTGCCCAGCATGTGTGCCTAGCAGGGCATCTGTAATCATTATTGGTCCCTTGCAACACTCTGATCAGTACAAGAGTTTCTGGGGCAGATTTGTTGGGAAGCTGCAGTCACTGCTCTGAGCATTTATGTAGCGGTGGCTGTCCTCAAAAACGTATTCTAATTGTAGGCCTAATGTTGATGTTTTTAGCAGCACACATGCCACGAGGAAAAAAGAGGAGAAACTAAGATATTTCTCCCCACTACACCACCCACCCCCTTTGCGTTGGTTTGTAAATATCAACTTGGATTATGTCTCGGTTCTGAGTTTTAAAAAAGCACAAACCGGTTGCCAAATCATTGTAAGTTTGGGCCTAATTTTGTAGCCAACCCATCCAGATAGTGAGGCCAGATGTTACTTTAGCAGACAGCTCACTGAATTGTCGTAGGGTGCAAAACACGCTGCCTACAACTATTGCAGGCCGCACGGCAGCTGCTGCTGGGTGTAGTGGGCTGGGGCTGCAGCAGGCCCACCTTGTGGTTCTGGTATAGTTGCCTCCACAGGAGCATTGTTGTCTTAGACAATACCATCTGTAATTCAGTGATGTGTGATAAGTATGTGGAATAACTGTGAGCAGGATTGCCTGGGTTGTTTAGACTCACTTATGGTGGGGTTTCTCTTGTTGGCTTGACGACTTGTGGTAAGCCAGGGATCTAGGAGTCAATCTGCTCCAGTCAGTCACTTTTCTCATTTTCTGTTATCTGGAGCCTCTTTCAAAACATTGTTTTTCTTTCTTTTGTTTTTATTACTTTTCTATGTGCAGGGCTTGGGTGGGCTGTTCTCTCTGGGAGCTGCTGAAGATTCTCAGAGAGCAGGGTTTTAAACATTGTGATGCTTATATACAGCTGCTGGGAAGCGTGTGTGCATCGCTGTCACTCTCCCTATAGCTGGAGAAAAAACTGCAGTTTTCTGGCTTGGACAAGACTTCCCTGCAGTAAAGATGGGTGTGCTCTGTGCTGTTTTGCTATCAGGTCATTATTATCTGGCTTGACAGCACAGCTGGTGCCAGGCAAATATGTGAGAATCACCAGGAGAGGGGCTTTGGCTTCACTCACATGTTGGGACCCAGGAGTATGTTTTGATTGGGCAGAAGATGTGTGCTTCCACAAACAAATACTTACCCGCCACACAGCTGTGATCATTTTGTTTATTTATCCAACTGTCTAAGCTTTAACTTTCAGGGGGACACACATCACATTGCAATGCTACTAAAGTGTCTTAGTTAACTAGATAATGTATGCTGTTTTTCTCTGGCAGCAGCACAGATGGGAAGAGGTTAATCATTAACCTACATGGGTCTTTAGGTCTGGCTTGACAGTCCAACTGTCAATGCCCTTTTACCCCACACCAATATTATTCTAGAGTTCTTTGATTCCACACAAATACATATCCATTCTCATGCTATTTACTTATAATGCTTCACATTACCATACACATTCTTTTAAAGCCAGAACTATCAGCATTGCCAATGCTTGTGTGGGTTGCAATTCTTACTGCTTGGGTGAGGTGCGGGGCTGCGATCACCACAGATAGATATGGAATGTATACCTCTCAGTCTCTTCTCAGGTTGTCTATGATGTTTGAGTGGCGAGCTGTCCACCTCGGCTGGCCAACCCTGTGTAGCTTGACGAGTAGGTGCATGTGCACCTCAGTCCAGCAGCAGAAATGATACGCAGGACCCTCGAATGGTCGTGACCACGACTGTGCTCGAGCGCTTATGTGTACATGAGCCCTCACATTCATTAGTGCAGTGAAGGCACGTCTGGTATCACCGTGTGTGCAACGTTTGTGTCGGATGGCACACTCCAGTGCCAATGCTGAAGGCCAGTAGCATCAAAGTGCTGCTGTTGCATTTTCATTCCTCACCAACCAACAGTGCCCGCTCCCTATTGATCTTAATATTTTCAGCCAAAATTCGTGCCAATGTGAGTAATCATTGGTGCCATCACACTTGGTGAATATCAATGCCAACTATTAGGTGGCAGGGCCCATCATTCCTGTGTTCCAAGTGCCAGTGTCCGACAGAGACTGTTCAGTGTACTTGTCTTTCCAAAGTCCCCAAGCAAGTGCAAGGGTGCCCATAACGAAAAAACACACGATAGCCGTGCCCAAGCTATTATAGCCAGAAGAGGAGAGGTAGGCTGGACATCAATTATATGGGCATTTGGGTGAAAGAGATTCGACATTCTGCAAAAACATTCTGTTTAAAATTACATTAAAAGATAACATAAACACTATTTGTTCCTGAATGCTGTTTGTATATTTTGCTGTGTAACCTACCTTTAATTATCATTTTAAAAAGTACACTTTTTCTAAAAACAAAATAGGAGAAAGTTTGTCCTTTTCTATTTTTCGCCGTTAATAATGTGTTAACTCTCGTCTCTCTGCAGCAACAACCTCCTCCACTGGCAAGCAGTTGGCAATTCCCGGTGTCAAGGGACGTGGAGAAAGGTTCGGCGGGTGGAGCAGTGCGCCTGTCCTGTTGTGCACAGCTTCATTTTTACATGACAGGTTCAAAGGAACATTTCAGGAATTATAAGAACTGGTTAGACTTTACGGTGACTTCACAAGCTACAGGAATTAAGCGGAAACACATATGTCTACAAAGCTTACTCAGAACGACTACATTGTAGCAGCTTAATACCAGAGTCACTGCACATGACCTCCGTTGTCTTCAAGTTCTTCTATTTATCACTCTGACATTCACTCAATCCATCGAACATTTCAGGGCAGCAAGAAGCACTCAAGCAGGCTACTGCAGTTATCAAACAAGGCTCCAGGGGGTGCTGTAAACAAAGTTATTGGTTACTTACAATTAAAAGAGTTAAACTAAAGGGTGATATGGCATTTTAGCAGGAATCCATTATTTTATGGAGAGAGCTAGAAATAGGGCCTGACTTTCCATCACGTGTTTGCATATAAATGAACTAACATTTACACTTGCTGACTCATTTATATGCGAAATGACTGTAATGTTCCCCTTACCCTTGGGTAAGTCCCCAAGAGCCTTCCGTGGCGACAGAAAGTGGCTGACACAAATAGTGTTGCTGGACTTGGAGCCAGGCTTCAAGGGGACGCCAGGATTTTAAGTCGATGGCGGCCTCTACTAAAGGAAGCAACTCACTTGCATCAGTGGATGTGATCCAGAGATCCCCATATAAGCCCATGAATTCCTGTCCTGGCTCCATCACCGAAGACGTATTTTCTGACGACCCAGTCACAGCACAGTGCCCTGACCAGACAGGGGCGCACCTCACTATCAGTAGTGCCGCAGGTTCAGTGACACAGGTGCTGGGGTCTGAGGCAATGATGTTTCTAGACGTGATTTTTAGGGGGGCACAAAGGGCCTTAGAAACAAACTGGCGGGGTAACATACTACTGCTTTCAGCTGGACCATAGGGTTCTCATTGTGCAAAATAAGTCATTTAAAGTGCTTGCGCATAGCCCCTTCACAATTTCTAAGAGAACTAGAGCGCCCTCCTCAAAATATATATTTACAGATGGTAAAACAAGCTTCTTTATATGTCCTACTTTTCTCAAATAATACACTGGCGCATAAGATATCACTGTCTGGTAGCTATGTTGCATATAAATTAATCTATGATTGTACATACAAGTAAATATACTAAAACCTGAAAGATTTCATCACCGCCATTGCTATTGACTTCTATTCCCTCGTATACTTTTCTGTTTGAATGCACCAATAATGTTACAAACTGTTTACACTGGCGGATTACCATGCCGGCAGACGGAAATGTCTTTAAGATGCTATCTATAACGTCTAGTGCGTCAATGCTCATGGCAGGAAAAAAGGGGGCGGAGGGAGAAAATTATAAAATGGATTCCAATGTTGTCAACCCATAATGACATTTATTTCCGTTATTATGTTAAGCGTTTTAAGGTACTTTTTCAAATATTTTATTTCCGTTTTTATTTTGATCAATCATTTGAAATACATAGTGTCCACAACGGTAATAAATGTCCCATAATTCATATAAAATACAAACGTTCAATTTTTCTTAACTCTCCATAGATTTATTGGGGTGACATAGATACAAATGCATTGACACACACTAACATACTTTTTAGGCAGACTGCGAATGAAACGTTAGTATGGTCTGTGGAAGGGGTAAGTCTTTGAAGTGTCTCAGTTACTTCTGTTCTTTCCACATCACTCTTTTATGAAGTCTGTTTGTTAGATATGTACACCTTTTTTCTCTTGACATCTTATTGAAACACTCAGGCCCTCATCATGACTTCAGCTGTCTTTCCACAAGACAGCCTTGTTGCGGGTGCCAAAAGACCACAAGTGTTAACGGTCCGAAGACTGCCATATTAATAGTCAATTCGGATATCTGCCTGTTTACGGGCAGAAATCCTACTTTGTCGGCCTGGCCGACGGAGGAAGCGAGACGATTCCACCGCCAGCACCGCCACGCCAACAAGACTCTGCTCGCTGTGTTACGATTCATAATACGGTGCAGCAGTTACCTGAATGGCGGTGCTGTGCTGATGGTGGAAAACACCAAGACCCATCCCCTCCTGAACGACGGTCCACCAGGTAGGTGGACTGTCCGAAAGGAGGTGGGGATTTGGGGGGGTGTTGTTTGTATGTGTTTGGTGTGTGCGTGTATGTGTAGTGGTATGGGTGTGCGTGAGTGCATGTGTGTATGTATGTGTACATGGAGGGTGTGTGTGTCTGCATGTATGCGGAGGGGAGAGTGTGTGTCAAGGTGCGAGTGAGTAGGTGTGTGTATTGGGATGCATGTGAGTGGGGGTGCATGTTTGCAAGTCTGTAAGTGAGTGGGGGTGTCTGTGTGGAAGTCTGCGAGTGAGTGGGGGTGCCTGTGTGCAAGTCTGCCAGGGTTTTCGTGGCGGGGCGACTGTCGCGAAAAGCCTGGTGGTTTGCTGCCTCTTAATACGGCCGTCAGCCTTAGGCCTTCCACCGGCCTGGAGGAACTCACCGCCTGCTGCGGCAGTCCAACTGGATCAGCGGGACTGGAGGCGTTGCGGCGGTTTGGCTTTGGCCAAACAGCACAACTCTTAATGCGCCGGTCTTTACCTCCGGGTCCGCGGCGGTTAGACCGCCACTGCGAGTTTGGTGGTCTCCTGACCACCAAACTCCTAATGAGGCCCTGAATCTACTTATCTCACATCTCATCTCTTTCCTGTTAGCACCCTTTTCACTCTCCCCTGCACGTACGTCTTTGCATCTCCTTCACTTCTTTAATCCCCACACACAATGCACCCACTCACCTGTATGCACTCCATTTTCCTCAACTTTCGACCTGTCAATATTTTGACAGTTGTGTACCTCATTCACACACTTGCCCTCTGCAGAGAGGCCAAGGATTGGCTGAACTTGTATTTCGAACCCCTTCATAACCCACTGACAAGCTGTGAAATATTTGCACTGCATTCAACCCAAACTCCTTAGCTGGCAGTCGTGCCCAATCCAAAGTCTGAACATACCCAGCTACATAGGAGCAACTCTTTTCCTACTGCGCACAATACATGAGTAATATGTTGAATGAAAAAATATAGAAAGGGATTGTAAGAGTAAATCAAACGTGAAAAGTAAACATGAACAGCATTGTTCTTCTCAGGTTGCAGGCAGTGTTTCTTTTTCTTGCTGTTGCCGGTAGTGGAGCACAACGGAGGTAGGGAGAGCATGATATTTACAGATGGGGCACTGGCCTCTCCAGGCCCCCAATAGCAACACCACTAGTCTGAGAGGCCCGGTGCTCCCAAATTAGTGGCGGTGTTTTGTTTTACAAACAAACCAGAGGATCAATCAATCAATCAAGGATTTATAGAGAGCACTAATCACCCGTTAGGGTCTCAAGGTGCTGTGGGGGGGAGCTACTGGTCGTAGAGCCATGTCTTGAGGCGTTTCCTGACTGTCAAGAGGTCTTGGGTCTGGCGAAGGTGGAGCAGTAGGGAGTTCCAGGTCTTGGCGGCTAGGTGAGAGAAGGATCTTCCTCCGGCGGTGGTGCGGCGGATGTGGGGGATGGAGGCGAGGGCGAGGATGTGGGCCCAAATTTCTTGCTTGCATTAGGCCCTTGGCAGCCTTGCTGTATGCCACTGTTAGGCTATAGCCACCACACTATGACCCATATTTATACTTTTTTTGCGCCGCATTTTCACCGCGTTTTGACGCAAAAGCAGCGCAAACTTAAAAAATACAATTGTATTTTGCAAGTTTGCGCCGCTTTTGCGTAAAAAAAATGACGGAAATGTGGCGCTAAAAACGTATAAATATGGGCCTATCTGTTTAGCCTGGTAAGTTGCCCACTGCACTCAGAGTATAGTTGCCTAGGATTACCTACGATTTAGACTGAAAGACATTAATTAAAAAAACAAACCTAGTGAAATAAATACACTCACAGTTTAGCCGTCTGTGAAGTACGTTGTATTTCATTTTAAGGACACTGTATGGAATATATGGGCATAGGCATACATAATAAAAGTGATTTCAAAGCAGAAAGTGGGGTCATTTAATATTTCCAAACTGCACAATAGTCAAATCAATCACTTTAATGTCACCTTTTGAAATGAAACATTCCACAAATCAATTGCAACCTGTTTATGTGTGAATACATGCTGCAGTCGGTGTTGCACCGGACCAGAAATATATTTGCCTCATCCCCTCATAAACGGGTTTGCACAGGACAGCAATGTATTTGCCACATACTATTTCAGGGCTTGTAAAGCCTTAATAAATTATCTTTATAGTTTAATAGGTTGCAAATAAATGCATCTGACCACGTGTTATTCCATCGCTCCTGTCTTATAATCATTTTTTAAACGGTTCAGAATTTACTTGGGTTCAGTCTGATCTTTTTATCAGTGATTATTTAGAAAGATAAAAAAAACTGGAGAAGAATGAATTAGTAGCATGTTAAAGAGTATTCTGTATGCGCAATAAAATGTTTGCATTTACTACACTACAGAAGATGTAGCGTCATCATCAGTAAATATATAGGCCAGTATTTATACTTTTTGACGCTAAACTGCGCTAACGCAGTTTAGCGTCAAAAAGTTTTGCGCCGGCTAACGCCATTCTGAAGCGCCATGCGGGCGCCGTATTTATTGAATGGTGTTAGCCGGCGCTAGCAGACCGGCGCTGCCTGGTGTGCGTGGAAAAAAAACACGTACACCAGGCAGCGCCGGCGTAGGGAAAAATGGCGTTAGGGCGTCTTAAAAATGGTGCAAGTCAGGTTGACGCAAAAAAATCGCCTCCACCCAATTTGCGCCATTTTTAACGACGCCCAGACGCCATTTACATGACTCCTGTCTTAGTAAAGACAGGAGTCATGCCCCCTTGCCCAATGGCCATGCCCAGGGGACTTCTGTCCCCTGGGCATGGTCATTGGGCATTGTGGCATGTAGGGGGGCACAAATCAGGCCCCCCTATGCCAAAAAAAAATATATATATATTTTTTTTTATACTTACCTGAACTTACCTGAATGTCCCTGGGATGGGTCCCTCCATCCTTGGGTGTCCTCCTGGGGTGGGCAAGGGTGGCAGGGGGGGTCCCTGGGGGCATGGGAGGGCACCTCTGGGCTCATTTTGAGCCCACAGGTCCCTTAACGCCTGCCCTGACCCAGGCATTAAAAAGAAGCGCAAATGCAGGGTTTTTTGCCCCGCCCACTCCCGGGCGTGATTTTTGCCCGGGAGTATAAATACGTCGCAGTCATTTTTTTAGACGGGAACGCCTGCCTTGCATCTCATTAACGCAAGGAAGGCGTTCACGCCAAAAAATAACGCTCTTTCCTCATACTTTGGCGCTAGACGCGTCTAACGCCAAAGTGTAAATATGGCGTTAGTTTTGCGCCGAATTTGCGTCGAAAAAAACGACGCTAATTTGGCGCAAACGGAGTATAAATATGCCCCATAATGTATATCACAATTGGTTAAAAATATAGATGAGAAGCTATTAATAATGAGGTTGTTATATATGATTATAGCCATTCCATTGACATATGTTTCGAAACCTTGTTATTCACGGTTATGTCAGAGCAGTAAAACCCTAGACTCCAAAGCCAGTGCTCTCTCCAGAGCTTCCGCAGAATCAAGTTAAATGGGGAAACCCAAGTGTCCATCAATCACTCTCTCCCCTCAGCCACAGACCTCGCAGACAAGAAACTCAGGCCCATATTTATACTTTTTTAGCGCCGCATCAGCGTCATTTTTTTACACAAAAGCGGTGCAAACTTACCAAATATAATTGTATTTTGTAAGTTTGCGCCGCTTTTGCGGCAAAAAATGACGCTAATGAGGCGCAAAAAAATTATAAATACGGGCCACAGTGAGCACTTACGGATGGATCTCACAGAGCTGCTGTTAGAACAATGCCAGCTCTCCTGAGAATATGGACTTGACTGGAGAGGAAAATTGATGGAGTGGTTGACCGCATGCCACAATTTTTCTGATTGAGGTAGGGAAGGATCTTGCAAAAGGTGGGCGTGCATGTTGGAAGGACACCAAGGCCCATATTTATACTTTTTTAGCACCTCATTTGCGTAATTTTTTGACGCAAAAACGGCGCAAATTTGCAAAATACAATTGTATTTTGTAAGTTTGCGCCGTTTTTGCGTCAAAAAGCGGCGCTAAAAAAGTATAAATATGGGCGCAAGTATGATTTTGTTTTTTTACTTTGGCCAGGAAATGGGAGGAGGTGGAAAGCTGCACATGGTGGGAGTGTGGTACGAAACCAGGCATGTTTAGTGTACAGCACAAGCTGGTGAGCTGAGGGGCATGTTGTGCATGGCTCCCTCATTATTTCTCTACATCTGTGCTGCTAATCTTAGCAGGTGAAAAAGATTTGGGGTGGAGGGGGAGAGCACACAACATTTTTTTTTACATGGGTAGTTGTCAAGAATGCAGACTTTTCCATCTTGGGTTTCTAAGTGGCATCATAGATAGCTCAAACGTTGCTCTCAATGTGTATCTGATGCCACGTGGCACTCCTCTGTGGAAAATAACCCCCTTCTTGGCAGGCACCCATTCAAAACTCTATGGCCCATATTTATACTTTTTGATGCAAAACTGCGCCGGCGCAGTTTTGCGTCAAAAATATTACCGCTGGCTAACGCCATTTTGGTGCGCCGTGCAGGCGTCATATTTATACTTTGATGTACGGCGGCGCAAACAACAGGTGGGAGTCATTATCTTTGACGCACACCGCGGCATCAAGTCGTAAAGGAAAACGACGTTAACGTGGCGGAAATGACTGTGGGTCGATTTACGACACCGCAAACCAAATATGCGCCGTTTTTTTTTGACGCAATAGCGTAAAAAAAAACAGCGAACACTGCCATTTCACCAGAGGACAGCCAAAATGGATCCAAGATGCCACTGCAGACCCCAGGAAGATGACAGCAGACCAGGAACCAGCCAGGAGGACCCACACAAGAACCAGGACACTTTTAAGAAGAAAAGAAAGTGTCGCTTTAGTGCAGAGGAGAAGGAAATTCTGGTTAAAGAGGTGACGGAACACCAGCACCAACTGTTTGTCACATCAAAGTTGCCAATCAGTAGGAGAGAGGCCATTTGGCAACAAATTGTCGACAAGATTAACAGTGTGGCTGAAGTACGCAGAACTGTCATCGAGTGCAAGAAATGCTGGCATGAATGCAAGCGCAGGACCAAAGAAAAGATGGCCAGGAACAGGAAGGCAGCACTGCAGACTGGAGGGGGGAGTCCAGCACACCAGGAGGCCCTGGACCACATGGAGGAGATGGTTGCAGCCGTCGTCCCTGAGGAGATCGTCACAGGGATTCAAGGACAGGACAGCGCAGACTACCAGGAGACAACGCACATGCAGGGTAAGTCGCATGGGGAATTAAAACGCAATAATGTCATCTACAACCGGGGGGGGATACCGACCACTAAATGCATGGAAGTCATCTAATACATGGAGTGGCATGGGTAAAGGGGCACGGCAGGGGGGCATGGCCCGTTCTGAGAAGACCTGGGGCACACCATTACACAGCACCAACAACAGTCCCATGGGGGCATGCTGTCATGCCAACGATGGAGCAAAGGGAAAGCCATGCAAGGAGGGAAGGCCACTACGTCAAACTGACATCCCGGCACACGTCAGCCACCATACCCCCACATTAAATAGGGCCCTATTAACAACCTCTAGCCAGACCGACAACTGGAATGTAACTGCGACAACAGATGCCACTACCACCTCTGCTCTGTGTGCAGCTCAAGTAGCCAATGGCAGTAACCTCCCCATGGATCATACACACCTAAATTAGGGGTTGAGGATGACAACTGCAACAATCCCCAGAAACAAGACAAAGGCCCCAGTACTCTCAAATGTCAATGCACATAGTTGTCGCAAACATCAGCCAATGCAAACAACAATAGGAGCTACACAGCATTAAGGACACACCCATGCTGCATATGTCAGGGTCCATCCTGTACCTGGGTAACAATGCAACATCCCAAATGTCATACTGCTCAGACAACAGCATTGAGGAGGGGACACATGTAACTGGTCACTGAAAAACACCTGCACAGTCAGAGGAGGAAATAGGACACTGATACGATTATCAGGGCAATCCAATGTAACAAACATTCCCCAACATCAGCAGGACACATTACCAATGTCAACATCCATATCGGATCATAACATTGCCATGCATAGGATATGCCACATGTCAATTACATTTAAGTGGATGTGAAAGATCAGAGATTGGGGCAGGTCCAGATTGTTAAGTGTGCTGCCAGGCCCATCAGAACACCCACAGCCAGTGAAAGGTCTCACCATGAGAATGGATGTACACGGAGGGTTGAGTAGGACAAGAAGGTGGCAATTCTCTATTTGGCATAAACCAACACCTAGAGGCAATGAGGCTGACAAGTCTGATAACTCAATAACATACATGTGACACACAGGTGGGCCATAGGCCTGGAAGAATGCCCATCTGAAGGACTGGAGAAATTAACACAAAACAAGATCACAAAGTGAATTCATCAAAAGGCAGGCACGTCACATCAAAATTACCACAACACAGACACACTAATTGTACCCTGTTTCATTGCAGAGGAAGATGGATCTCCCACCGATATGCCTGTCCAAGATTTCCCTGATGACATGCATGACAAGCCGATAAACATTCCCCAGGAGACTATCCAAAAGGTCCTTGACACCCTCCATACCCCACCTTCAGTCACAAGGAGGAGCACAGAACAAGCAGCCATCGCAGAGGATCCACCCACCACCCCAATTGTAAGACCTGCCAGCTCCAATACAGCTTTGAGAGAACTGTAGTTGGAGTACAGCGGGAGCTGGCCAAGGAGGTGCGGGTGGGGATGCAAACTATGGCAGCCAGCCTTGAGGGGATGCGTTCCTGCATGATGTCATCTGCAGATCAGGCAGCAGCTATGCAAGCCCTAACATCCATACTGCAAGGACTACAAGAAACTGTCAAGGAATTTGCCACTGCAGTAAGGGAGTTGTCACAACACCTCGCACCCCAAACCTTCCACTGCATGCACAAATGCAATCATGACTCCCTCAGGGCCGACCTGGCTGCCTACCATCGTGATGTGGCTGCTATTCTCAAGAACCAGCAGGCCCTCCTTGCTGCAGTACTGCCCTTAAGACCTTCACAGGGAGCAGCGACCGGGATGTCTGACTCCATGTCTTCTAACACTGAGGTGTGTGTTGCCCCTTCACAACCAACAACAACAAGGACAAAGCAGGCAACACACACATCAGAAGAAGAAGACATGGAACAGATCACATTCACAAGGCAAATGACCCGGAAGCACTAGTCCCTGCCACATGGCCCACATTTACCAAGGTTCTGCGCATTGTAACTTGCCAGTCTTGCAACAACTTTACTCGAGCACTGTTCTGCAAACCACTGTATATCTTGTCACCCAGCCCAGTGATTGTCTCTCTCCTACTCATTGCCAAATCCTGTCCCTCTGCATTGTCTGAAACATCAACCCCAGCATGTCAAAAGCATTTCCGTAACCCCTTGTGTTGGATCCCAATTTAAGATGTCACTATAATGGACTCACAATCATGGACAATGTACAGATAGCACTACAGCACGTTTCAATAAATAGCACTTACACAACAAATCTGTCTCTGGGTAATGTGACATATCAACTGTGAAGTAGATAACTGAAATGTGCCTACTGTCCAATTACGTAGCTTGTCAATACAACCGTCCTGATAATATGTAGTCAGAGAATTCTGCACAGTTCCCATGATTGCATCATACTCTGCCCATCCTGAGGGACAAATCAGATGAAGTGAGAAACCATACACCACCATGCTGTGTTGGACAGAAGAATGCTTCCTCAGGGGATAACTAAGTCATCAAATAGTGGCCTCAAAATGTTGTAAACATGCAAAAATAACACAATAAACATGCCACACTAATCTAAGTAAACACTAAAAAAAACTGCCCAAATGAAGGGGTCTGAGTTAACATACAAATAGGTAATCATGCTGAACTGTGTCACAAATGATGTATGAGGGTCATGAAGACAAGAATACAAGATTGCCAATAAGAACTCATCTTATAAGGGTGTGCATGATCATCACACTGCAGTCAGACCTAAAACTGTTTCCCCAATACCAAGTCTGGAAGCACTGTTAGTGACTTTGAAAACACACTTATCAACAGAAACACATTGGGATCCATATTAACTGTGATTGGTGGTTGCAACAAAGGGTCGACACTTTGCAAGGTAGCTCCGGGCTAGCTGCCAATCGTACAGCTCAGTTGGGATTTGTTTGTAGCATAGGATACAGATGTTATAGTACCAAATTGATGTACACTGAATCCAAACCCACAATCAAGTACCATTCAACACATACAATTAAGGGTTAACCAAATATTTATTAAATGCTAATCACAGATGAGGAAACTGAGGGAAAAATCTTACCTACCCTAATCTACCCTGACTACTCATTACCCACAACTGTCCCTAACTAACCTAAGCTACACTTACTTATCACATGTAACGAAATGTTCTAAACATCTACCCCCCACCCCCCTTATGAGACGGGACACATGAAGGACAACACATACTAACCTAAACACATACTATACTATCCTATACAAATATATATATATATATATATTTATTTTTTTGGGGGGGTATTTTTTTGTTTTTTACACACAAGAACCCCAACATAGCCACACACACACCCACCCACACATGTAATAAGTAAAAATAGAAACAAGCAGGCCCCCCCACCCCACACCCACTAACACTAACTAAACTAACAGCCTATACTAACCTAACACTAAGCCCCCTAAGCCCACTAACTATAAGAACAAGGAAAGAGGAGGGAGGGGAAGGAATCATGTCCATCAAAAAAGTGTCTAGAGGTTGGCCCTCCGGAGGGTCCTCTTAATGGACTTAACCCGCCGGTTAATGTGCCGCACGTCCCGGCTCAGGTGGCTCAACTTGCGCAGCACTTTGTCCATCTTATGTTCCATTCGGTCAACAGGGTCAACAGATGGAGAAGTGGCAGTCTGTGTACTGGTGGAGGAGGTCTGTGTGGGTGTGGTGCCAGGCCTAGTGGGCTGTCCTGCACCGGTGGCAATGCTGGGCCCTGGAAGTCCAGCAGATGTTGGACAAACAGTGGCAGCTGTGGGTGGGGCCAACTGGCTCGTATTGGTGGTTGTGCTGGTGGTGGCTGTGGTGGGCAAAGTAGGCCCACCCTGTGGGAAGGCTCTCCATGCCCCGGAGGCCAGTTCATGGCGATATCACCGGGCCATCCTCCGGAACCCCAACTCCACCAGCAGGATGTGCTGATATCGCATGGCCCGGCGGTGAAATTCACAGACCTGGTCTGGAGTCATGTTCGCAGCTGTGAAGACAAATGCAGATATTCTACATTAGTAACTGCATTGTGTGAAATGGCACAGCAAGTTTATCAGACATTACATCTACTGTACTTGTAACAGCTCATATCACAATACAGAGCACTGAATGTCCCTGTGGAAGTATATGGCAGGCCAGACTACAAAGGTCACATCACACAAAGCACATCCATAACCTACAAGATGGGTAATAACTGGCTTTGATTTGCAATCTGAGTTCTGCCAGTTATCATCTAAGAATCATGCTGCATATCCTCCGCCAAGACCTGGGCTACAAATGTGAGTGTACGGAAAGCAAAACTAAAGCCACATGGTCTGCAAGTTGTAACTGGACTTGCCAGTATAGTACCAAGTGCCAAACCTGAGTGTGTATACTAGTATGCAACCAAACCGTCACTTATTCACATGTATGTGTAACATACTGGTAGCATCAGTACTAGGTACCCCATTCACAAACCCATGCCCGTGTTTGAGGTGGGGGTGGATACACAACTATAATTTGCCAACAACATGTACACCGAGGAGTGTATAGGAAACTCCACACATGTTTGTCTCTACAGACACACCACAGGTAAGTTCTATCTACAATTAGGAGTCAGCAAACCCTAGAGCACTCATAGGGTCAGACATGTCAGGAAATGCAGAACTTGGTACTCAACATATGCTTCCAGTGAGGCCTGACTTACATCAGACACAGAGCTGCTAGAACACCCATGATCATGAATTGCATGCACACCTAGGCCATTGCACTCAGGTTCCACAGACTTGTTGCACTACATGTGGAAGTACATGCTGCAAGGAGGTTCTACCTAATGTTTCAAAATAACGTAGGTAAATAGGGAAGCAGATGTCTATTGGAAAGCTATTTGCTGTACCAATCTTAGAGAATGTGGGTCTGACAGGCTCACTAAATTGGGGCTGACTTCCATTGCGACTCTTGGTGATACAAGTGTCATACACATGACTAACCCCTGTACTCACAGTGGGGCCTACAGGGATGTCCTACAATCCCTACATGATACCATTGGATACGCATTGGCAAACTCAAAACATGTGAGAACTGCATTCCCACTCATGGAACAAGAGAAAAGCTTGCCCAACGCATCACACCTTGCTATGCGTCCAACTCACACGAGTCCATAACCAGCAAACACAACACATAACAGATATATCAACACTTACTGGAGTGGTCGGGCTCCTCAAATGTCGCCACCTCTCCCACAGTGTACGGTGCCGGACCTGTAAGGTATGGAAGGAAGAAATGTGCTCAAAATCTGTGCACAGTGCAACAATTTCATAAACATTTACAATGTGTAGGCTGAATAAGGAAATGGCAGCCATTCAGACATGATGGTACTGCATCTTATATATCACGGCCAACTTGTACATAGCATGGGTCTCCTGTGACAGTTACACACATATCTGCAAACATACATTAGCCCTAACTATCATGTGGTTGCAAACATTGGTAATTGGTGAGCACTGAAAAATATGGAGTGTAATCGTCTCATCATGTGCATCCAAGAGAGACATCCAAAGCCTGGTTACTTGAGGACTGCATTACCAGTCAAACATGCCTTGTGGCCATGACACATTTATTGCACATAGGTCCAATGTACAGAGGGAGGGACTTTTGTAAGCCATCCTGTTGTTACAGTTTATTCAATTGATGTGGCCCAGCTATGGTGATTTGCACCAACCATGGAGATGTGAGGCCATGTGCATACACTTGGACTGCCATACATATTTGGATTGTGGCTCAACTAATTCCAAAAAACATCTTAAGATGTTACCTGAGGGCACCTTACACCTTTTCACAATGTTTTCAAATCAAGAACTGACATGTATCCAAAAAGATCAAAGAACACAATAATCCCACACATTCATAGTACTTCCGTGAACGCTTTCCTTCCACATTCACAGACTCACATGAGACATATGTCTGAGCCACTTTGCTATTATCAATTGACGTGAAGGCAGCACTCATTTTCTGCAACATGTAGTGATTCTAAAGTCAGTCTAGCAATTGCGTCAACATAGTTTGCCTAAATGTTGGTACATCTGTGCTTCTCTGTCAATAGTACCCTATTTAGACATGATTGGCTCATATTTTGTTAGCTGTTCTGACAAAAAGGCCGCACCAATTTCCTTCATGGAAAAGTAACCTGTAAGTTTCCTGAGCACGTGCTACCTGACAGCTAGCAATTGTGATCCTTGCCATAGTGCATCAATGATCCCCATATATTTCCCCAGCATTACACACAGTCATCAAGTTAGCTGGCAGACATTGTACTAATACACTGATGTCACTACAGAACATTTAATTGTGCACATTAACATAATTCGTACTCACCAACAGTGCCACCAATCATGATTCCCAGGTGGTCCAAGAGATCCTGCTCCCTGGTGATGAGGTCAGCCCACCGGTGCTTCAGCTGGTGGTCACTCCTATGGCTGGCATACACACGGTGCAGGTGATGCAGCACCTTTCCCCACCGGATTCTGCGCACCTCTGTCGGATACCCCTGTATCACCCTGCCTGGATCATGAGCGGCAAGAAATGCGTCACAAGCCAGATGAACCCCCCCAACTCCTCTTCCCCCATCCTGCCAAGATGTGGCCTATCAGACATACTTAGAAGTGAAATGGAATAGGGGTAAAGGAAATAGAAAGGGGAAAAGGGGGAAAGTAGGGGTACAAAGACAGAAAAAAAGTAAACCTAAACACTAAAAGAGCCCAACTATCCCCAAATAACACTACCCACAACAGACTCCCACAAACAAGAAAAACAAAACATAAATTGACAAATGTAGACAAAACACAGTAGTACAGTATACACCAACAATATTTATTTCACAAATTGACAATATAGATAGCACACAGGACAAAAACAGCACAAAATCTCAGGACAACACTCTCTACACAGCCACACAGTCTAGAAGGATCATAGACTGCAAAGTGAAAGTGAAAGTACACCTACTGTACATGATCTGTAAACAGGATATCCTATTACATCACTTCCTGTATGAAAAGTCCCGCTTTTTTCGCGTTATGCGTCATTTTTTGTTTACCAAAACTGTATTTGCGTCATTTTTTTTGATGCACAGAAGTGAATATTAACCCGCATTCACATAATGGTACATGGACTGTACAAATATCTGGATGCGGGCTAAATTTCACTCCTGGGCGTAAAATAAAAATTACACAAATACAGTTTTGGTAAACAAAAAAGGACGCACAACGCTAGGGACATCAAAATTACAGTGCATTAACTGGTTTGGGGCATTTGTACTTGTTTTTTGTTTATGTTACATATGTGACACATCAGAGATTGGCTAATTGAAGACAGTATGGTGTTGATGGTGTATGTTCACATGTGTGACATCATACTGCAGCGGAACGTGATCCACTATTCCCTTCACAGTATTTTTACAGTTGGCTGACGAAATAGATGGTCATAAGTGTGGCCTACATATATGTGTTGCACAAATTGTGCATGTTTGGCATAAGGAGAGGATAGCAATGTGACGCACATATGTACAATACCTAAATGCCTTTGGCTCAAATTGTGTGCTTTGGCAACTAATGTGTTGGTTGACCAAGTGTGTGTGTATCACATGAAGCATAATTGTACATATGGTTGTATGAATGTGACGTCCATGTGTCCAATCTTTAGATGCAAGTCATATTGGAAATGAGCGATGGCATGTGTTAGTCATACATATAACAACACCTGTGAAGTGTACTTTCAAGTTTTAGGGTCACGTAGACACCACATGTGACATAGCATGCACCAGATGGATGGCAGATGCTTGTTCATGTCAATGGTCCACATTTTCTACATCCTATGTCCTAGAGTATTGGTAAGAGCTTCCTAAGCACTACTTGGAGAATCCCACAGTGAGTCATACACATGCATTGAGGAAGTGGGTACCATGTTGTTTGCACAGACAGACAAGGGTGAATCTCAAATGTATGATGACACCACAGTTGAGGCCATAGAAGTGAGCCCCAACTATCAAGTGGCTGTGGTGGACCAGCATACAAGACAGCACGTGTCCACTTATTGCCAGTGATCAATTGCACATAGGTGTCTTGTTCATGTGTGTGGTCCAATGATGATCCTGTATATTTTTTGGGGTGTAATTTGTCACTGTTCGGTCCAGGACTCATCATGAGTCAGTGGCAGCTATTCCTGTATCTACTGAGTATCCTTGGTTGATCAATGTGAGTCAAGTGGATGTGGACATGTGAACCAACATGTGGATGGTCCCACCCTGTCACTAAAGACGTGTAATGAGACAGTCAACAGGGCAACCTTGGTGTGCTGAGTGAGATAATGTCTCAGGTGACATGTTCCGGCAGGTGTCATTACAACATTTGTACACAGGTTCTCCTCTGCACTTCCCACTACATCTGGGAACATTATAGCCTCTGTGCTGATTATTCTCGCAGCTATTCACCACACACGGCCCATCACTATGTTGTGCGCACTGTGATTCTGTGTGTGAACTGTCATGGTCCTGACATTTGTGTATTATTCATGGACATTATCAGAGGTTGCTGGTTGTGCTGAAAGCCCCATACCCAATCCCTGCCTACGGCCCTGGGACACTGTCACACTTTGTCATTCATGCATAAATGCAACCCAGACAAGGGATGGGCCATGAATTTTGCTTTTTCAAGAGGATGTAACTCAAATGGTACAGTTAAAAGGCAGATGATGCTATACAATGTATTTGTGTATGCATGGAAGAAGCCCATGCCCAATGCCCCCTGATGAATGAGAGGTTTGCTAACGCAAGTGTGGTACATATGTGGACAAAGGGATACTTTAGTGTGACACACAGACAGTTGCCAGTCAGGCTGACAGAATGCAAGGTGATTCAGGATCCAGCTACTTGACAAGTTACATAATCAGTGGTCTGACTGAGACTGTTTGGAGGACAAACTAGACAGTTGACATATAAAACTGTGTATGTCCTGTGTTTTTGAAGGTGACAAATGAACCCAGTGGCTGTGTTACACGGCTTAATTAGTATCAATGCTTGACGGTGTATTTGACATAATGGCAACTCCTATGCTGTTCCAGGCATCATCAGGGGCAGTGCTTTTTGAAATGGGTGGTGTGCATGGAGGTGATCACAAGTGTGGGCTGCATCTGTTTCTCACCAGTCCTGTAGGTGAGACTTGCATTCTAAGAGCCAACAGACATTTTCACAGGGGAAGCAATCTACATGTGCTAACAGGGCTTTGAAACTAGAAGACAGTGTATAAATTGACCTGACGTCCTTGCAGTCAGATGTTCTATGACAATGGCATACCATAGGAAAGGGTGTAGCACACTGGTTTGCTAATGTTGGTCTGTGTGTATAGAGGAGGTAATATCAGGGTACACATCTTAGTATTCCAGGGACCTCTTCCGACAGGTGGGTTGTGACCAGGGGCATGGGTGTGTCAGGAGTTAGGAAATGGGCTGACATGTACATGGAATGTCATGTGTGCAATGCTGCTCATATGTGTGGCACTTGTGCTGTCTCTGTTCTGCTTCTATGGGACTCTGATCACAGATGGTCCTTGCAAATATTGGATGCAGTTGGACTTACTGCTGTCAAGGGTCTAGTCAGGCATTCCTGTTACTGATGCCAAAGCACATTGACTGCCTCATGTATGAGGCTTGTTTTCCCCTTATTGAGTGATGGTGTCTTAGTTGTGTGCCATATGCTGCGTTGGAGCTTAATTCAACATGTATGTGTGAAATATTTGTGGTCCTCTGCTATTGGCCTTCAAAGGAGAAATGTACATGATTTATGTCATTAAGAGTGTGTGTGTATGTGACCATTGTACGTTAGGCATCACATTCACATTAGCTCTGGGATGTTCCGTGTCCTAGTCAGTATCAGTATCTCAGCAATGCTCCATGAGGCAACACTCTTATTCTGATAAGTAGAGATGAAGGTGTGCAAAAAGGAATAACAACAATTGATGGACGGAATGCTGAACATTGTCAAACATTCACCCCCAGTCACAGATCTGGGTTTAATCCATCGTTTTTTTGCTGCCCATGCCATTCCAGTTTGGACCCAGCCATATGCAAATCAGTCTTGACCCTGTTCCCCATGGGAACAGTCCAGCCCGAACTGCTAGGCCAGGTCTTCCCTGGACTGGAAACAAGCATCCTGGGACTGGTTTCGGGGTTTCACCCCTCATCAGCCAGGCTAGCTTGAATCCAGTGGCATGGGAAGCACGGGACCCACGTCTGGGCATACCCTTCCCACTTAGGGCGACAAATGCAAAAACAACAAGTGATGGACGGAATGCTGAACATTGTCAAACATTCACCCCCAGTCACAGATCTGGGTTTAATCCATCGTTTTTTTGCTGCCCATGCCATTCCAGTTTGGACCCAGCCATATGCAAATCAGTCTTGACCCTGTTCCCCATGGGAACAGTCCAGCCCGAACTGCTAGGCCAGGTCTTCCCTGGACTGGAAACAAGCATCCTGGGAACTGGCTCCGGCATGTAGGTAACCCCCCTTGGTATTCCCTTTGGAGTGAGTGTGACTACAAGGGAAACCCCCCCCCCCGGCACTAGCCAGACCAGAGGCAGATTGCCCCTTACCCTGGGGCCTACCCCATCGTGAACTACCCGTTCAGGTAGGCCATATAGGTTTTTCACTTTTTGAGCACCCCACTTACTGCGTGTGCTCCGACCCTGACGAATGCCCCTGACCTAGCAGCACTGAGTGAGGGCAGAAACATGTTGGTCATCCACTTTTTCTTTTAGACTCCAAGAGACATTATTCTCCTACGAGCCTTTCCCCTTTAGTTTTAGGCTTACCAGCATGCACCTTCATTAAAATTAGCAGAAGCTACTGGTGACATGCTTGGTATTTTTAGTATTCACCCCTTCTGGATCAATGTAATTATCCAGCCAGTCTAATTTCAGCACTCCCTCGGGTTCTTTTAACCACGAGGTTGAGTCCGCCCAAGTAGTATCATCTTACTTGGGTGGGGCTAGGTGGTCATATGATGAAGCAAGACACTATTATGTGTGTGAGACCACCTAGTCCGTAAGGGAAATCCCCCACCCTCCTGTAGGCAACACAGCACCCCTTAGCCTGGACATTCTTCCAGCTATGACGTCCCGACCTGAGGATCTACAGTGACCTTACTAACATCACTGAAAAAAGACTGACCTAGTCTGACTTTCAATTCCTACTACCCCACACCATTAGTGGTGATATAATTTCTATAGGGAGGCGGTGTGGGCTAGCAACACTCCCATTGCTCTCTTTTTGTGTACATATAGGATGATCCTACAGACCATCTCCGGGGAATATAGGAGGCTACCACCAGTGATGTAGAGGCAGCGGAACCTTGACTTGAGGATGCCGAAGGTCCGCTCGCCAATGCTGCATGTCCTCCTATAGGCGTCGTTGTAGGCACGCTCTGCAGCAGTACTTGGGTTGCCAAATGGTGTCATGATCCATGGCTGGATGCCATACCCCTGATCAGCTGCAAGAGAAAATGATTGGGATCATGTTGATGTAGCTGGCACTATTGAAATGACCTTTCATGGCAGTAGTTGTCTTGTGTTGTCTGTGACTCTTTTGTGTAATAATATGGCATCCTATGCTTGTAAGATGTACCATCTGCATTGTGTTGTTTCCTTGGCTGAACAAGTGTTTGTCTGCTAACTGTTTGTCAGCAGTATGTTTTGGGATTTGCAGTACAGTGTGCCCTCCCTAGCATTGTGACTTGTCATACAGGTGTCCGTGTGTCTTCACTGGGGGTGGGATGATAGTTCCATGCACAGTTTAAATTGACAGTGTTGTTAACACGTTCATATCAATGTACCCTGGACATCCCATACCTTTAGACTTAGGCAATGGAATAATGTAAAGGTCATTGGGACACTTACATTTTGTAAGGTGACATTTGGGCAACCCACTCCACACGTTGTGATCTTTGACGTCTTAACATTAGACTGTACAGTAATTTCCGATGTGTGACAGGTTCAATGGTGACCTAAGAAACATGGCTAGCGATGTCACGACCTCAGTGTGTTCCTGTTCACATGTTGCTGTTGTGGTGTATGTGTTGTGTGTCCTAGACGGTTGCTGTGCAGTGTGTATATAAGTAGGTTTTTGTACTTACCAACAAGTAGTCCATTGCCATACCGTCCATCCTGGAAGTGTTCATTGATGGTGCAGTGACGGAAGATGTATGAGTCATGTACACTCCCAGGATATTTAGCCACGATGTTGGTGATCAATCCCTGGTGATCGACTATGGCCTGCACGTTGATGGAATGTGTGTGCTTCCTGTTGCGGTAGAGGTGTTCAGTTGCAGCAGGTGGCACAAGGTGTACATGTGTGCAGTCGATTGCACCAAGGACGTGTGGGAAGCCACTGATGAGGTAGAACCCCTGTTTTGTTTCCTGCTGCTTCTGCAGTGTGTTAGGGAAGCAGATGTGGCGGGGTGTCAGTCGAATGATGGCATCCAGTACTTTGGGCAAAAAGGCAGAGAATGATGGTTGTGATATTCCGCCAACCAGGGCACCAGTTGTTTGGAAAGAGCCACTTGCCAGCATATGAAGTACGGCAAGCAGCTTTGTTTCTGTTGGGATGGTGCGGGGTGTCACCAAAGTGGGGGCCAACTGCTGTTCAATGTTGCGCAGCAGCTGCTGAATGGCCTGCCAGTTCAACCGGTACCTCTGGATGATGTTGTGTTCCCTGAGACCCTGAAGGGTGGTTCTTGGGCGGAATATCCTCTCCTGCCTTCTGCGCTGCCTTTGGGGTCCCTGCTGGTGTTGTGGTAGCTGCTGTTGTTGCTGCTGTGCTCTGCGTCTGCGTGCACGCTGGATTAGTATCACCTCCATGGCTCCCTGTTGCTGCTCTGCTGCTCTGCTGTTGCTTCTGTGTGTTCTGATTAAATACAGGTTTGTTTGCCCCATTTTAACGCCTGCCCTGACCCAGGCGGAATTTTGTCGTCCGCGGGCGTCAAAGTTTAAATACGGGGCAACGTTTGCGCTGATTGTGCGTCAAACTTTTTGACGCACAATCGGCGCAGACGGAGTATAAATATGCCCCTATATATTTTTCATCATGAGATTCTAAGTGCCAGCCAAGATATTTTGAGAAAAGCTTGAGTTGTCTATTGGGTGAAGTGATGCACCAAGGTGGAAAATTGCTTCTACGTCCGGTCCCAAATAATACATTAATTCACTTGGATAAATTCCTGTGTACACTAGTGTGGGCTGGTAAAAGAAGCAGAGCAAAAGCTGACATCATGGAGTTTCACTGGGTGGAGAAAGGACTGGACCTGTAGGGCATATTCTTGTATTATGCAGCCACCCAGCTCCAACATGCAGTAACGTTGGTATGATGACCATTCCAACTGAGAGAAGGCCCTTCTAGCGTGCATGCACTATCAATGCACTCACCCAGAACAGTTAGTGATGGGCAAGGCTGCCTCAAAAGTTTTTATGTATCTCATTCCCTTAATAAGCAGGAGCTGGTATGTGTGGGCGTGGAGGGCAGCGCCCCACCATTATTTGGGAGGTGAGAACGCAATAACAGCTCAGCAAAATTGTGGCTGTTCCGCATCAAAAAGGGTTGGAGATTGATTTTTGTGGTGGGGCTGTTTTTGGAAGACACAGCCGAGAGCTCCTCTTCCCCTCAGTGCCGAAGCCAGGGCAGTTACATCAGCTGTGGTCTTCTTTCAGTTCTGTTGATTTTGTCTTCCCTGTGGTGCTGACTGCTGTGGCTCAGGGCCGACTCAACAGAGCGAATGACGAGCATAGAGAGCTGGGGCGGTAGGCTGTGGTGTCATGGTTGGGGTAGGTGGCTTCTGTGGGCTAGGTATGGTTGCTGGAATCCTCATTATATATTTATTACTGTTTGGATTTGAGAAAGGCTTGGGCAGAGTCACTGTTCTTTTGGATTCTTGGCATTCTTTCACTGTCTGCTAGACACTTGCTGTGCACAGTTGGGGAGTGCTTTGAGTACTGCTGATGTGCCTGCTGCTTTTTCTTATCCATGGCATGGGATTCACGCAGAACGTTTACAGCCGATGCGCCATTCCTAGGTTATGTATGAATGTAACCACTGCATTCAGCCCTCTTTTACACTGTTGCATAGTAGGCGGCGATCCTTTTATCGCACAAAGCCTACAGCACAAAGCACAACACCATTCACAACACTGCTTGGTGATTTGCAGTGGTTAAAAGACCATTGTCACACCTGGTGTCACGCTCTGTGTTGCAATCAGTTAAGAGAGAAGAAAGCCTGCTATGCAATAAACTAAGCGCATATTTATGAGGGGCTTGCACTGCCGGAGCATCACTTTTTTTGATGCTCCAGAGGCGCAAGTCTCTCAGCCATATCAGTGAGGCCACGCAAAGCCATTTTGTGTGTTTTTTATGGCCTCATAGATATGGAGTAAGGCCAAGCAGTATAAGTCGCTACATTGCTTTCCTCTGCACCAGCGGGTTGTTCTAGGTGTGTTGAGATGGGTCTTCCTATCAACACCCATGGATTTGTACGCTGCCCCAGATTTACTTAATGACCTATCCCTTGGGCAGCACCAAAACCTTACGCCTCCTCAAAGGGTGGCGTACAGAGGAGAAATATTTTTATTTCTCTTCGTTTTTTCCTCTTTCAAACTGTGTGGCATTCTGCAGGACACATTGAAAGAGAACACCTCTGGGGATTGTTTTTGTGAAGGAAGGTGCCCCTTCCTGAACAAAAACAATGCTGCATGCAACGCAGGTGACTGTGTTGGCGCTGGGCAGGTAATTGTGGCAGGTGCAGGGGGAAAGGACAGGAATGCACCGCACTTCAATAACATGGTTCTTTCCTGTTCTTTTACATTGGCATAGGGCAGCACAGTAAGATGACCTGGAGCACTGCCCTATGCCAATTGCCCATAAATATGGGCCTAAATAAGTGCTGGCTGTCTAACTGGCGCCGATGGTTGTAAAAGTGTGACAGCACGTGTGTGTGTGTGTGTGTGTAAGTCTGACTTTCTCATTGTGTGTGGCCCGTTGCTGAGTTGTTTGACATGGGAAGAGGGCCTAAGTAAACAGCCACTAAATAGATTCAAATATTACAAAAGCAAAAGTACATTCCTCCTACTTCAAAGTAGGTCATGTAACTGGTCCTCATGTAAAGCCCTCCATTACCTTCGGGACGAGTTTGCACTATGTAATCCTTCAAAAGCAAAAAACAATAGTTTATCTTACCTCTTATATATAAAGTAGACAGCGTGAGCTAGTAAATGATATTCTGTGAGCTAGGAGCTGTAGGTTAAAGACAAACTCGTATATCATTATTGAGGGACAATCAAATGTAAATGGAATCACAAACCCCAGATGTGATGTCCCCGGAACTTGCAATAAAAAAAGCTGTCATGTCTAGAGTGCGCCAGACAGCTGTCTGATGTGCCAGGTTACCACAATGTGCCAATACTGACCAGTATTAACTCAAAATCACGACCACCAAATGCACAAGAGACCCTTGTATCACACACATCAGTGCACACCCGAACCACCAAAACATAAATGACACCAAAAAAACAAGAGGACAGCATGGACATGAAAAAGATATGAGGAAATGTTTCTAGTTATAGCCAGCATCAGTTGTGCGCTTATGAATTAAAGTGCACTGATTCTTTCTTTAATTAGACCAGCTCACACTCATATTTATCATTGGTGTGCTATGCAAGGGGGTGCAAGGGCAATGTAAAACCTCAAATTATATTTACCAAGCCATGCAATGGAGTAGCGAATGGGGTGGCATGGTGAGCAAAAGAATAGATGGATTAAACTCATATCTGTGACGGGGGGTGAATGTTTGATTGGTTCTGCATTCCGTCCATCAATTGTGTTTGTTTGCTTTTGTCATCCTAAGTGAGCCGGATATGCCCAGATGTTGGTCCCGGGCTTACTATGCCACTGGATCAAGCTAGCCTAGCTGATGAAGGGTGATACCCTGAAACCGGTCCCAGGATGTTTGTTTCCGGTCTAGGGATGGCTTGGCCTGGCAGTTCGGGCTGGACTGTTCCTATAGGGAACAGGGTCAAGACTAATATGCATATGGCTGGGTCCAAACTGGGGTGGCAAGGTGAGCAAAAGAATGATGGATTAAACTCAGAGCTGTGACTGGGGCTGAATGTTTGATTGGTTCTGCATTCCCTCCATCATTTGTGTTTGTTTGCTTTTGTCACCCTAAGTGAGCCAGGTATGCCCAGACGTTGGTCCCGGGTTTACTATGCCACTGGATTCAAGCTAGCCTGGCCGTTGAAGGGTGATACCTTGAAACCGGTCCCAGGATGCTTGTTTCCAGTCCAGGGAGGGCTTAGCCTGGCAGTTCAGGCTGGACTGTTCCTATAGGGAACAGGGTCAAGACTAATTTGCATATGGCTGGGTCCAAACTGTGGAGGCAAGGTGAGCAAAAGAATTATGGATTAAACTCGGAGCTGTGACTGGGGGTGAATGTTTGATTGGTTTTGCATTCCATCCATCATTTGTGTTTGTTTGTTTTTGTCACCCTATGTGCGCCGGGTATGCCCAGACGTGGGTCCGAGTTTACTATGCCACATGATTCAAGCTAGCCTGGCTGATGAAGGGTGATACCCTGAAACCAGTCCCAGGATGCTTGTTTCCGGTCCAGGGGGGACTTGGCCTGGCAGTTCGGGGGCTGGACTGTTCTTATAGGGAACAGGGTCAAGACTGATTTGCATATGGCTGGGTCCAAACTGGGGTGGCATGGTGAGCAAAAGAATTGATGGATTAAACTCAGAGCTGTGACTGGGGATGAATGTTTGATTGGTTTTACATTCCATCCATCATTTGTGTTTGTTTACTTTTGTCACCCTACATGCGCTGGGTATGCAGAGACGTGAAGGGTGATACCCTGAAACCGGTCCCAGGATGCTTGTTTCCAGTCCAGGGAGGACTTGGCCTGGCAGTTTGGGCTGGGCTGTTCTCATAGGAAACAGGGTCAAGACTGATTTGTATATGGCTGGGTCCAAACTGGGGTGGCAAGGTGAGCAAAAGAATCGATAGATTAAACTCAGATCTGTGACTGGGGGTGAATGTTTGATTGGTTCTGCATTCCGTCCATCATTTGTGTTTGTAGAGCAAGGTAGCGGTGGTCGCTGCCTTGCGATACTCTGCCCCAGAGAGGTGTTACATGGGTGGAGTGTGAGTGTTCCCATGCATCTACCCATGTATTTTGGTGCATGACCAGATTTACCATTAGCAGTAGATCGGATAATGCATCAAAATGCTATACCTCCCCCAGGGAGGACTAACAAGGATAAATAGGTTTAGGGCCATATTTATACTTTTTGACGCAAAACTGCGCTAACGCAGTTTTGCGCCAAAAAAATTAGCGCCGGCTAACGCCATTCTGAAGAGCCATGCGGGCGCCGTATTTATTCAATGACGTTAGCCGGCGTTAGCCGCCGGCGCTGTCTGGTGTGCATTGAAAAAAACGACATACACCAGGCAGCGCCGGCGTAGGGGGAAAATGGCGTATGGGCGTCCACAAATGGTGCAAGTCAGGCTGAGGCAAAAAAATCGCCACAACCCGATTTGCGCCATTTTTTTACGACGCCCATCCCCCATTGAAATGACTCCTGTCTTAGCAAAGACAGGAGTCATGCCCCCTTGCCCAATGGCCATGCCCAGGGGACTTCTGTCCCCTGGGCATGGCCATTGGGCATAGTGGCATGTAGGGGGGCACAAATCAGGCCCCCCTAAGCCACAAAAAAAAATATATATATACTTACCTGGACTTACCTTAATGTCCCTGGGATGGGTCCCTCCATCCTTGGGTGTCCTCCTGGGGTGGGCAAGGGTGGCAGGGGGTGTCCCTGGGGGCAGGGGAGGGCACCTCTGGGCTCATTCTGAGCCCACAGGTCCCTTAACGCCTGCCCTGACCCAGGCGCAAAAATCCGGCGCTAATGCGGGTTTTTTAGACCCGCCCACTCCCGGGCGTCATTTTTGCCCGGGAGTATAAATACGACGCATATGCATCGGAGTCATTTTTTAAGAGGGGAACGCCTACCTTGCATATCATTAACGCAAGCAAGGTGTTCACGCAAAAAAATTACGCTAACTCCATGAACTTTGGCGCTAGACGCGTCTAACGCCAAAGTATAAATATGGAGTTAGTTTTGCGTCGAATTTGCGTCGAAAAAAAGACGCAAATTCGGCGCAAACGGAGTATAAATATGCCCCTTAATCTCATAGTTTTTTTCCTCTTTCTAAGTATACTGCATTCTTCAGCACACATAGAAAGAGGGAAATGCCTCTGAGGACTGTTTTTTGTGCAGGAAGGAGTCCTTAAATATCATGGTGCAAGGATGCCTGCATTGGTGCTAAGCAGCACATTGTGTGCAGGCACAGGCAAAGAAAAGGAATGGATTGTATAATGCTAAAAACGGTACATTCCTACCCTCTCCATTTCACGCAGTGCAGCGTGCAAGGTGGTTTGTTTCATTGCGTTACATGAAAATTTGATAAGTATGCCCTTTAGTGTACACTAGCATGAACAAACTGGCCCTAGGAGGCTTGTTGCCCACTTTGCTCATATCAGGGCCATTGCAACATGTAGAACAAAATGCACTATCTTAAAATCACGAGCAGGCAGAAAGTAATCCAACAACTTTAAATATTATTGGAAAGTAAAAGGAAATGTAAATTGTGCATCACCATGCAAACGGCATGTAAATGACCTATCTTTACACTTCCTTGTTTAGTGAGGGCAGAGACAATACCGTTTTCTGATTTTGGATCACTACCTGAAGCAGTTGTATTGCACTGCACAGAGGTTGTAGACTAGAATTTTCTGTTGCTATAAAAATACCTTTTTGCACAAAGGCCTGTTACTCACACACTTTTGTAATGTACACCTGGGTCTGTCTAGTAATATGTATAAATTAGTGTATAGCACATAGTGTATGGTGAATTATTGAATGAGGCTAAATGTATTCCTTGATTTAATTCATGGTGTTTGATAAAGCATTGATAATTTGCTTTCCCACCGTGTCAAACTACTAGCTGACAGACTCATGTAGTCACTGATAAAGATAATTAATCTACATTTGCCTGCCCGGTGAAATGAAAACAGTGTGCTTTGGAAATAGTCTATTTGTCTTGCTTATATATTATTACAAATCGATGGAATGCCGCAATAAAAAAAACATATATTGAGACCTGACTAGAATGAATTGCTCACTCCTCTTCACCATTATGGCTTGGAATCCGACTTGCCTTGTCAGGCTTCAAGGCCACCAATCCCTCTTAAGTCTTTTGGTCTTTGTCAGTGTTCAAAAGTTAAAACGAACTATTATGCCCCACCACGTTCTAAAGTCACTAGCTGCAATTGCTCTTAATGGCAAAGCTGTGGCACAGAGTGGTTTGTAATCTACTTTGCAGGATCATCTTTGCGGAGGATATAGCCCTCTCGCCACTGAAACCAGTCTCTTTGCGCAGATATAGCCTCTATGAGATTAAGAGAGGGTGGCCGTGAGCAAGGGGTGACTTGTATTTAAATAATAGATTTCTTTCCTTTACGCAGGTGCAGGGGCAGTTTGGGTTTAGACCCGGGAAGGTCTTATACTACACCAGCCAGGCACAAGTGGCAAGGGGGATTTAGCCCTATTTCCTGGATAAACTGAAAGAGCATGCAGTTGTGCAGCAGTTTGTGAGGTTGGAGGGGTGTAGGTGCTTAATAACAGATCTGTATGCAGCTTTGGTGGTGGATAAAGGGGGCTCCACTGACTGAGCTGAAGAACGATGGGGTGTAGATTGTTCAGATGCTCCAAAGGGCATATGTATACTCTGTTTGCACCGAATTAGCGTCATTTTTTAAAACTCTAATTCGTTGCAAAACTAACTCAATATTTATACTTTGGGCTAGACCCGTCTAGCACCAAATTTATGGAGTTAAAGTAATTTTTTGAAACTGGAAACCTACCATGCCTTAATGAGATGCAAGGTAGGCGCTCCCGTGCATAAGATGACTCTATGGCCTTAACGCCATATTTATACTCCTCTGCAATAAAGGTGCACGGGAGGGAGGAGGGGTCAACAATGGTGCAAAGCTTGCTTTGGCCTGTTTTTTAGCTCGTGGGTCAGGGCAGGCGTTAGGGGACCTGTGGGCCTATTTCCATGGTGGAACACCATGGAATAAGCCCACAGGTGTCCTCCCAAGGCCCCAGGAGCACCCCCACCCACACCAGAGGAACTGCGGAGGATGGGGGACCCCATCCAGGGTAAGTACAGATAAGTACAGGTAAGTATTGCATTTTATTTTCTAAAGTGTCATAGGGGGCCCTGTAATGGGCCCCCATACATGGCACAGGGTGCAATGGCCATACCCAGAGGACCCTTGTCCCCTGTGCTGGCCATTGGGGTGGTGGACATGACTCCTGCCTTTTCTAAGGCAGGAGTCATGTGGCATGGTAGGTTTAGCACCATAAAATGACGCTAATCTGGTTAGAGTAATTTTTTTTTAAACTCTAACCTGGCCTAAAGTCATTTTTTGGTGCTAAACCCCCTTCTTCTATACCGCCAGCCCCACCCGACTAAAGTCTTTTTTTTTTTTTTTTTTTTTTTTTACTCTAGCCTACCCTTTGCACCGGCTTGCACCATTCCATAAATACGGTGCCCAGCTGGTGCACAGAAATGGTGCAAGCTGGTGCTAAACCTTTTGGTGCAAAACTGCTTTAGTGTAGTTTTGCACCAAAAAGTATAAATAAGGGCCTAAATGTGTCACAGTGGAAGAAAGGCTGTGAACAGGTCAGGTAGATTTCCCCCCAGTGCCAAATTTAAACTGATGCAATTTCCTTATTTACACTGCACATATCTGATGCTGGATAACCAGGCAGCCCAACTGCTTGAAGCGGATTAATTCTTCCCGCAGATGATTTTTTGTATATGTTGTGGACTTGCCCACAGCTCTCGGAGCACTGCTGGATGGTGCTAACTGTGATGTCCCAAATAGTGGGACTAGAAGTCGAGTGGCCAGTTAAACTGTGCCTGCTGGGGGTGGTGCCACCTTGGAATTACTTTCAAATGATGTACGGATGTGGACGCTTGGAATGGTGCTGGCAAGGAGGTGCATCACAATATACTGGATGCTGTCCAGAGCCCCAGATATGGCAACCTGGAAGCTGGACTTGTTAAGGTAGCCACTAGCGTATGAGCAGCATATTAAACCTATCCAGAGAGGTGATAGCGTGGTGGATGATCTAGGGACATGGGGTGAAATCCTTGCAAAGTTCATGGACCCGGCAAATGGTACACCAATATGAACAGGACCTACGAGCGTACTGCCATGAAGAACAAATAGAATAGTGGATACATCTGGGGAGTATACTGGCTGCTGTACTAGGTCTCTTCTGGTTTATTGTATTATACTTGTCAAGGTTTTTGTTTGGCCATGAGCCTGCAAATGACATGCCTGTATATGTTTGAAAGCTCAATACAAATACATAAAAAATACAACTTTAAAAAAGAAAATTTCTTGTTTGCCCAGCTACCCACCAACAAGTTTATGCTGTGTTTGCCCGCTCCATGACAGCATCCCTTGCTTTAGCTGATCTCATGGGTCAGCAACTGAGAGCAGGATTAGTCAAAAGTGGGGGGGAGGGGAGAGCACAGGGAGGACTAACATCTGAAATGTCGCTCAGCCTCCCCCAAAACTAAAAAAAAGAATATCTGTTGTCCTGCCACACTACACCACTTCCCCTTCCCCTTGTCAAGTATTAAATCTAATGCCTTAAACACTCCCACACTTGCCTCAGTAACTCCACCCCGAAATATAAATAACTACCTGGGATTGTAACATGCCCTGGGACACAATGGGAATGCGTGCATGCTTTGTGTGCTCCCAGGACACTATGGTGTTACAGAAGTGGCCACAGAGCCTTGTGCAGACCGTTCTGTAATACTGATGCACAAATATTGCCACTGCAATCTTGAGAGGGCATTCCCTCATTTGCATGGGACTTTCAGAAACATCACTCAGAGGCAGGTATATCGGCAATCATCGCGATCAACAACTCTGACAATCAAGGAATGAATCCACTGTGCATAAAATCTCAAAGTGAGCATCTGGCCCCATGCAAATAAGGGACTCACTTTGCCTCTGCATCTGTGCCATAATATGTGTGCATGGGCAAACAGCCCCATAGGAGGCTCAGTGACAGTCCAGTTCCTGAGGGCAGCCCTATGGAGGTGGAAAAAGAGGTCCCGTGGACCCCATCCAGACATTCACCTGCAGCGGTATCGCTATATCCTCTTTAAGGAGCGGACAGGTGCTGCCTGCACAGAGAAAGGCAGAGCAGCTCTTTAGTCAGCCTCTCTGTATTTCATTGAATGCTCTGCCCCCAGGGCAGCACAACTTTGCAGCTGCCATGAAGGCAGCACATTATTTGTAACAGGATTCTTTGGCAGAGCGGAGATATATCGGTTAAATGTTGGTTTGCGGAATTTGCTTACCAACACACCAATAAAGAATCCCCGTTGGATGACAGGCCAATAGACCTTTGACACGAGTGAGATTAACCTGAAGTTGCACATCAATCAATTAAATATCAAAATTTTAGATAACAGTTTTTCGGTCAATAATGAGTTGATTTGAGTTCAAAAGCTTTACTTATACATCTCTTAATCGATTAATCTTTATTGAATCAGATAGAATATTATCAATATCATATAGCAAATAGTAATGGATGTCATTAATTAGTCAGAGTGAATGCATTAAACATGTTCCTTAAAAGAAAAGTCCCTAATCTAAATCTCCAAATGGGATTGGGAAGGGTGAGGAAAAGGGTGTCAGTCAGAATCCATAAATAGCTCCAAAGAGAGAGGTTAAAGCATAAAGCTGCAAAATCAAATCTCATTAATCAATCAAAGCAGAACGTTCCTTAAAGAGATGTTCAAGAAACTCAATAGCCTCAGAGTAGCTAAGATTCAGGTCAAAGGTTGTGACAGGAAGTTAGTGTGGAGAAACTGACTGCAGAGTCTCGGGGAAAAGTGTGCTAACCTACTCTAGGAACACACACTAATATAAAACATCATGTCTAAACTTTTGCATCATGTAACACCTTCTTCTTTGCTTCAGGCAATCAGCATCTTCATGGGAACAGGAACATTGTCTCATTGTCTCACAGTGAAAACAATACTCCATAGACAATAATGTTTAACTGCAACATTTTAATAAACTTTTATATTCTGTATAGATTCTCAACACTGACTTAGCTTAAGGAAAACTTCAGTTCATGGTTAGGCTTTACATCATTCTATTAAATCATAAGCTACGTGCTGATTGCTTAAATTAACCATTTTTCACTTTGAAACATTTTGAGGAATGAAACTAAACATTTTAATACATTATAATATTCTATGACAAATATGCCTGTGGGAAGGTTAAACTAGTTTCTTTTGCATTAAATCATCATTTTCTCAGCATGTTAGTTTGTCAAAAGTTTAACATTTAACATTCTTAACCTAAGTCAGTTCTGCAGAAAGTGCTGTTTCATCTATTCAAGCTTTACACGTGTAAATGTGACAGCCTACTGCTTTTCACTTGAATTTAAAGACGTAATTTTCTTTTAAGGTCTACATGCTAATTCTACATGCTATTGTATTAATTTTCATCCTTTTTAAAACACTTCTACAAATCCCCTCTGATGGTTTCTAATCATCACAAATTCTTCACAGATAAACCTTACAGGTTACTCCAATCTTCTGTTATTATTATTTTTTCTTTCCAAACTCACATTTTCTTTCAACTTGGTATACTGTGCTGATACAATCATGTAATTTTATTTCTCTCCCTATCTGTCTGTTCTGTTTTCTTTCTTTTCACCAGAATAGTTTTGATTGCTTTGTAAACTCCTAATGAATGTAGGAAACAAACTCCAAAAATTATTGTGGGTACTAGTATTGCTTTGTGGAGTTCTCCTCCTGCTGTTGTATACCACTGTCTAATTGCAGAAACTCCTTTGTCAAAACTTTGTAATATGCTAGTGATTTGTAATGATTCTAATTCAGGTTTCAGGTCAGTAATGTTTTGCATGTATTATAGAATTTTCTTACTCTTGCCTTGAACGTATGTACAGCACTGCTGAACCTTCAGCATCTTGCAGGCTCCTCCTTTTTTCTGGGAGCAAAATGTCTAATGCTAATCAATTTTGCAAAACCATTGATCTAATTGCCACTAACTCTGTTAACCCACTAATAAGGCTCCAGAAATACTGGTTGCCAGTTTGTCAACTACTGTTGAAAGCGTTCTGATCTTTTCATCACTTAAGATCATTCCTCCAGGTGGAATGATTGCTCCACAAATGTCTCCTACTAATTGTGTTCCATCACTAATACTACATTTGTGCCTGTTTGCTGGTGTCATTGTCAAAGCATCTATACTGTTTACATGATATGTGTTTGGAAAAAGCAAGACTAGATAGCAAATACTCTCCCAGTCATTTGGTAAGTTGAAATAGGCATCTTGTCCACAGAAGAAATAGGCTCCTGGAATAACTGGTGCATTTTCTTTTAAGATTTGTCATGTGCCTCCTAATTGTTCAAATGTGTGTTTCGAATTGCTCTTCTCTATTGGTCCCGTCCCAATTTGGTTTCTTCTCCTGAAAACACAGAACTTTCCCTTTTTTCTCTTGTCTAATTTCAATTTTGGAAAAATCATGTTCCTCCTATATTTGCCCTCATTTTTCTCCAAACATTTTTCAAAACATCTTCATCGATGTTTTTACTGTGTGCAACGCGTGATCTTGTTTACATGATATGTGTTTGGAAAACGCAAGACTAGATAGCAAATACTCTCCCACTCATTTGGTAAGTTGAAATAGGCATCTTGTCCACAGAAGAAATAGGCTCCTGGAATAACTGGTGCATTTTCCTTTAAGATTTGTCATGTGCCTCCTAATAGTTCAAATGTGTGTTTCCAATTGCTCTTCTCTATTGGTCCAGTCCCAATTTGGTTTCTTCTCCTGAAAACACAGAACTTTCCCTTTTGTCTCTTGTCTAATTTCAATTTTGGAAAAATCATGTTCCTCCTATATTTGCCCTAATTTTTTTCCAAACATTTTTCAAAACATCTTCATCTATGTTTTTACTGTGTGCAACGCGTGATCTTCTTTATTCGAACATCATGATAAATGGCTTGTCTAAAGGCCTCATTAAACATGTTAAATTGTTCCCGTATGCCTTAACAGTGTCTATAAAAATATAAAGTTTATGCCAATCTGTTTCCATCTCATTTACTTGTAGATGTAAATTCATGCTTTTCAGAAAGGGTACTTTTGAAACAATGATGTCAAAGTTATAATAATAACATTTATAATGTTGTTGTCTATAAAATAATCTAAGCAAAATACTGAATGTAATAGCATAAGACGACACGATGTGATGGTGTGTTAACTCCTCCATAACAGGTGAAGGTAAGTGAGTACACACAACAATGCTTTGCCTCTATAGCTTGCATATATTCTTGAACTAATCTAGAATAAACATTAGTTGAATAATCTGCTTTCATGTAATCTGCAAATGAGGCTTTCAAATTTTCCCCATCCATGTGTTGTGCAGATACCATTTTAGTAAATAAAAATACAGAATTATTTTTCTTGGGTGTGCAGTGTGTTACAAACAATAAGGCTATAACTACTAATTCTTGTACTAAGATCAGATCTTTCTAAAGAAAAAAGTGTAATGGCAAAAATTTTACTGAGTTTGTTTTCAAGTAGTTATTACAAAAACAGTTTATCAAAATAAAAATTCTGTCCTCCCTTTTTCTGTTTTTCTTTTACAATTCAGTTAGTTATTTTCAGCTTTATTTTCAGAAATCTTTGTATAGTCTTCCTCAACCGTACTCTGTATGCTTCTAAAATGTTATCCCTACTCTTCTACTGCAGTCTCAGGCCTAGGAAATCTTAATTCTTGTTGTTTAGCAACTTATCAGGATTTATCTCAGTCTGTATCCCTTACATTCAATATTGCTTGTCAAACAACTTTAGTTTCTTTTAAAAAATCAGTTTCAGCTACTTCCTCATTATAGACTCAATAAAGCATCAAGGTGGTTCAGGCAGCTCTTTATTCATATCAAGCTAATCTGATATTGGAACATTCAATACTTGGTTCACGTAGTAAGTCCATCTAGGTGCTGAATACATCCAACAAGGTATTCCCCCTCTATTTGATCTCCTGGGTATTTGTTGCTCCTCTCCTTCTGTAACACTTATACTGCTTCACTCTGTCTCCTCAGCAATTGTTGGCAGTATGTGTTCAACTGACACAATTGCTCTCAATTTCTTTTGACCAGTTTCTTGTCCATTCTGCATTTGCTCTCAATACAGGACCTGTTTTTACTCCTAAATCCTCTTGTTTCTCTGGTGCTGTGTCAACCATCACTTCAGGTTGAGCTCTTGTTTTGCTTTCTTCTTCACCAAAGGTTTCAATGCCACTCTGTGAGATATCCGGAAACTGGAGCTGTTCTTAACTCCTTTTTTCTCTTTGCTGTTGTGCCTCTTGCAGTATTGCTCCTTGCTCCTGGTCAACTTGTGGTGATACATTCACCAGTGCTCTTGGTTCTGTCTCAAAAACAGTATTCCTTCATACAGAACTCTTGTTCTCTGGGTATGTGATGCATGTACCCAGTTTGGTACTCCGGCACATCTAACAGCAGCATTGGTGATTAAACACACCTGGTAGGGGCCCTTCCACCTCAGCTCCAGACAGGACTTTCTTATATGTTTCTTAATTAGCACCCAGTTCCCTGGGTTCAGATTGTGACTTTGATCTTGAGGCAGACTTGCAGTGACAGCTTCAACCTGTAGAGAAACAGAACATACCACATCAGCAATTCCTTTGCAGTAATCAAGTATCATGTCATCTGTAATGTTGACAAGTGCATTTGCAGGTACCGCAGGCAATCTCACTGAAACGCTCCATCAATATTTTATGAGTAGATAATCCTGTCTTCCTGTCACGTCTACTTCGAAGGCTCATCAACACCAAAGGCATAACATCAGGCCATTTCAGTGAAGTGGATGCACAGACTTTCGCCAACCTTAACTTTATCGTTCATTAAGCTGTTCAACTATCCCAGAAACCTCTGGGTGATAGCTAAATTGCAGTTTCTGCTCCACCTGTAATACTGTACACAACATCCTAAGGACCTAATTATTAAAATGAGTTCCTTGATCTGACTCAATAGAACTGGCATCCCGCACGTGGGTATTAACTCCATCAACCGCAGCTTTGCTACTGTGAAACTGTAATTTCTCCGTGTTGGGTAGGCTTCCACCCATTGAGAGAAAATGCACACTATAACCACGATGTATCTCAGCCCGTTGCAAACAGGCATTTCGATAAAGCCCATCTGTATTCTATTGAAGGGACCACCTGATCATCCTACATGACTCAGTGTAACTGGTATTCTATTTCCTTCATTCATCTGTTGACATGTTATGCAACAGTGACGCAGTTCTTCTGCAAGCATCCTGAATCTTGGCTTGAACCAGTTTTGTCTAAACAATCTCACCACTGCATCACTCCCTAAATCTGTGAGACCAGGGAAATGCAGTGTCATGGGGAACAATAAAGTGTCTGGAAACGCTTGTTTCCCATCTGCCGAAATCCAAATGTTATTTGCATTTTTTTCACATCTTGCTCTGATCCAACTTTATTGTTCTGCCTCTGAAATCTTTGCCTGCAATCTCTTAAGTTCATCCCATGTATCAGCAATATACATCAACATTTAAAAGGCAGTTCCCTCTTCAGAGTCATCTGTGAATGTTTCATTAAATGTGCTAGCCACAAGTGCACAGTAACATGCCACGTAGTCAGCATATCTGTTGCCTACCATGACATATTCACTTCTACTTCTGTGGGCTTCACATTTAACAACTGCAATTTCAGCTGGAAGCTATAACGCCAACAATCCTCTTATATGCTCGCAGTTTCTACTGGCCGATCCAGATGAAGTCATGAAACCCCCTTTGTGACCATAGCTTTCCAAAACCATGGACCACACCAAAGCCAAACCGACTATATGTAAATATAGACACTCTCATTTGAGCTGTTATACTGCAAGCTCGCATAAGGGCAATCAGTTCTGCAACTTGTGCCGAGGTAACACCTCTAAGCCATGAAGCTACTACAACTTCTTGAGTTGTATAGACAGCATAAGCTGCTCTCAGGACACCTTCATTGGTCCTCAGACATAAGCCATCCACAGAAATTATATAATCAGGCTCAATCAATGGTTCATCTTTTATGTATGGCCTTGGCTTGGTGCATAAGTCTGTGACATCTACACAATCATGCATTAATTAGTCATTTACATAGTTCTCAGTTAGTAGCAGTAGTGTACTTTGATTTAAAGTTTGGTACCTCTTTAATGTCACATTATCCAAGGCAAGTATTTGGTGCTCATATTTTGAAAAAGTCAGGAGTTTGTCATGTAATGTGTTTTTGTTCTGGTACGCAAAATTTCAGTGGATTGAGGGACCATATAATTTAAAGGATGTCCCATCACTATGCGATCACACCACTCTATGCTCCACCGATTTGAGACAACTGGGCAGCCCTGCAGTGAAGGGTCGAGGGTAATTGAAAAATATGCCACAGGTCTTCTTGACGCACCATGCATTTGGATAAGCAATAGGAGATTGCAGCCTTCTTTCTCACTGCAAAACAATGAAATTTTTTTACTATAATCTGGCATTCCTAGGACAGAGACGCTCTCTCTGCTCTAGAAAAGCTCTCAAGCATTCTTTGTCCGATGGAGGCAGATCAGGCATATTTGTGTTTCAGCCTCAGTAAAGGCTTAGCCACTTAAGAAAAGTTTAGCATCCACTGTCTACAGTAACCAACCATTCCCAGATACATTCTGACTTCTCTCTGCATTCTTGTTGGGTTCACCCTCAGAATGGCCTCTACTCTCTCTTGTGACACTTTTCTGATTCTTTTTTCAACAATATGTCCCAAGTACTGGACTTCTTTTTGGCAGCATTAAAATTTGCTTGGATACTTGTCCGTTCTCAGCTAAGTGGTTAAGCAGTCCAACGGATTCCTGTTTGCAAGCTTCCTTTGTGTTCGATGCCACAACTAGGTCATTGATGTACAGACAAGAAATGAATCACAAGGCATTTGTAGATACTCAAGATTTTTCTTTGAAATCTGATTAAAGATAGAAGAACTCTCTGTATACCCCTGTGGAAATAAGCACCATGCCCAAACCCTCAATCTGGATTCACAGTCTCTCTCAAATCAGAAGGCAATTCTTCTGTTCTCATTGGGTATAGCTAGGGCCACTGGAATTATGAGATTGTGCAGCAAGTTTTGCATAATTATATATTGGCCGCATTTGCCACATAATCCATCATCTTCCTCATAATCTGCAGAATTTTACAAAAACAATTGTTTCTAGCTCAAATGGTTCAAAAGTTACTTACAATGGAACAATGTGTTGCCATGAAGTGATGGCCCTTTGCAAAGCTGGAATGGTCACCTTTCTGTGCTTATTGCTATATTTCGATGTTAAACTGGCACCGATAAGGTTCAATCAATGCCCAGAGAGTGTTATCAAGTTTATAAGTAATGAAATAATGAAGTAATACTATCACAAAATGTGCTGCATTATGCTGCAGAATTTGCCTTTTCTTGCTGTGAAATTTACTCAACCCTGTAACATAATTTGACCCCTTCCTGTTGCATAATTCCAGTGGCCCTGGGCATAACCCTACAGTAGTTTGTTGAACTAATTATAATTCCACATCCTCATCATGAGTCTGAAACTCAGCTCCATTTGGTGTACAATAAATTGTGCAATTTAATTTGCACAATAAATCTCTACCAAGCAGGTTTACAGGACTTGAATCACATACAAACAAACTGGTGCTTTTCCTCAAATGAGTCTATTTTTACTGGAACTTCTTTTGAAACTGGATTTGCAATCTGTTTATTTGTAACGCCTAGAGCTTGGACCTTCTTTCATGTGAGGGGTAGGTTTGGGACCTCCGCTCTTCTAACAGTGGAATGGGTGGCACCAGTGTGAACAACAAATGACAGTTGGTAGTCATTTACCTCACCTTCTACAACAGCCCGCTCTGGTGTACCTCTAAGAGTGCGCCAAGTACATAATCTTCCTCCCCCCTCAGGCACCGTCATTGTGAATTGTCAAAGGCAAAGTTCTCATAGTCCATCACAGGGAACTGTTGAAATGGGTTCTGGTTCTGAAATAAACTTTAATTGACTCTGGGCATCTGATTAATTTCAAATTTAGGGTTACCCACGTTTTGTGGGGCCATTGGGGCTTGTGGAACTGGCATAATTGAAACCTGTGTCCGTATTGGCACTTGCATTTGTTGAAAGGGCACATTTTGCATTCACATTTGATTTCCTCCTTGCATTCTATCTGGATTCACTCCCTCTTTCAATGCCCGATCTTGTTACAGAAGTAACAAGTCATTTTCTTTAACTTTCCAACAGCAACACCAGAATTTGGATCAATCAGAACTCTTTTACCTCTACCCTACGCAACAACCATACCTTCTTGAACACCTTGCAATCAAGCTTGAAACAACTTCTTGCATGTTATTTTGAAAACTGACATCATGCATTGCAGCAACACTCCCTGCAAGAGGCTGATTATGAAAACTTTTCTGTGCCATTTTTGTCTGGGAGAACATAAACTTCTCTTTAAGCTTCCTATGCTTTATCTCCTGTTCATCACTACAATACTTTGCATATTCAGAATCTCATCTAACTACTTTGTCTCTCAACAAAGCACATTCTGATGTATATGCTGAAAAGTCTCAGGTCTCAACCCGATAAAACCTGTAAAATAAATAATCTCATTTCAATCAGCTCAGGATGCATTTGACCTGTGTGTTGCTGAAATGCCATCAATAAAAAAATCATAATACTCATGCACTGTCTCTCCAGTCCTGTAGAATTCTGTTCAGCCTCACATCATTCAAATCCTTCTGATAAACTCTGCCTTTCAGGAATGTAATCACCTCACTGTATTTCTTGATCACAATAGGCGATGGTGCATTAGTGTTAGAATGTCTTGAGGGCTCTGAATTTGGACAATGTACATCAATTTTGCATTCAGCCAACAACTAATCTGGAACAACAATGTCAAATAAGTATTCAAATCAATCCACAGCACTTTTGAATTGAAATGACTCTCTCAACCGGCATGTACCACTGCATAGGGTTCTCTCAGCTTTGGGAAATTGTTCATAAATGATGCCTAATCTCCCCTACACCAAGGCACATGAACATACTCTGCACCTGGTAGTTCTCTCAATGAATACACCAAAGCTTCTCCTTTATCCAGGGAACTTGCAGGTGGCTTCCTTTTCACTTCGGCCACCTCTGATTGTTTCTTTTCAGGTTTCTTTGCCCACTTGCTCTCTAATTTCCCAAAATCACCCCATTTACAAATGCATTTTACTAATTTAGTAATGTGAACCGCATACCTGAAGAACACATTGTCTCAATTGCTTCATCATCTATTTGCACTCTGAAACTTTTCTGCAATGGACACTTTTTGAGAGATCAACCTCATATTCAATCAACTTATCATGTATAACTGCCACTCACCTAGTAATTTCTCTGCGCAAATAGATCAATATTTTTTCTTGGTAATGATTCACCTGTTCAAGTCCTAAACATCCTCTAATTATTTCCTCAAGTTCTACTTTTAATCTCAGGACATTTGATGGTCTTTCCTTTCTTACACTCTGAGTAGGGGCTAAGCTTTCTGCATTGTCTTAGCATAATTTTCGGCAGCTCCTTCAAACCCTGGAGGAAAATTCTCATTGTCAATTAAATTTGTCTCTCTTTGTATTATTTGTATCATAAAGACAATCTTTCTCCCTCCCCCCCCCCATGATTGAATATTTTGTGGTGGTGTCCATACAACAATCTGTGATTTCTGAGAGGTAGGGATGAACCGTGTTGCAGGGGCTCCTAAAACAGCTCCTTGGGCTGCAGTATTTGGTACATAATTAGTCAGAGCATTTACTGTGCAAACCTCAACTGGCTGTGCTGTTATTACTTTTCTAACAGGTGCTGATAAAGGCATAATGGAAGCAGTAACACCTTAAGGTATCACTGCCAGAGTAGTCTTAACTCAGGTAGGCACATGACATCTCTGACACCGGATGTAACAGTATATTATTTTTGTCAACTGGCCTCCACTGCAAGAAAATGAACGCCATTATTGTGGTCTATTCTCAGGTATTCTACTTTTGCTAATGTTTTTTATTTCAATTAGTTTATTTGGGAAAATCATGGCAGAGCTACATAAATGACCACTTGCTAAATTCATAATTTTTCTACTTTTCAGAAATGTGTATCATTCTAGGATCAACAATGGTTTCACACTTCTTTTCCCCCAAAACTACAAACAGGCAGAAGTCACAAGAATAGAAAGTATTGACCACCACTTACACTAAAATATTTTTTTTTCACAACTCTGCCTAGTCTTGAAAGAAGGAAAGTCCTAGCAAAGCAACCCGTTTCTTGATGGCATTTTTTCTTGCACGTTTTACCTATTTTCTGTTATGCTCCTTTTGGCTATTATCATAGTTTCCTCCAGGGGAATCCACACATTTTTTATATTTAATATTCCCCAACACTTGAGGGGAAGAAAGGACACAAATTTGACCAGAATATCTTTTGTTAAAAAAATCTTTCGAAGGCTTAAACAAGACCTTCCTCAAATTTAACAATCGGCTTAGCATTCTAAGGGCTAAAGGTTCTGCAGCAAAGTACTGAATGCACTCTCTCTGATAATATCTGTATCTGCAGAAACTTTCTGCTACAAATACAAGTATTTAAGTGGACATTATGCAGCACTTTAGGAATGCCATGACTCATGAACTGCTTAAACACTGTGCTTTTTAAGGGGTATAGTTATTGATTTTCTTGATTTTTCTGGCATGATCATTTATTGGAAGGGTGTTTGATAAATATGTTTTGACACTAGTCCTGATGGTTTCCTGTGTCATGTGATTTTCCCCAAGATTGAATTATCAACAACAAAAGTGCTTTCTTCACTGTATAAATTGTCAGTGTTGAAATAACAATGGCAATAATAACTATTATGATATATCTCTGCCCCTGAACTAACAATCTAAACTCTATGTTTTCATTATTTTCTGACCAAGTTGATATATTTCACTGATCTCACATTGCACTGAACACCACTGTTAAGATTCTTCTTATTACATTTGTTATAGCATGGTAAAAGAATACTATTTCACTGTGTGTGTGTGCCATATGTGCTTCTTTCAGGCCTAGAAAATGTGGATGAATTTGAGTATATCGGGGGCATTGTGCCTTTAGAATAGCTCATTGATTGATTTCCTGACTAATGAAAGTTCATTATAAAAGAATACAAAACCATTGTATATACCTAACCATATACAAACTACAATGAAACAAATGAAATGTGTTTATTCTTTATTGCCTTTTTATTCAATGCTGTATTTTTATGTTTAACATGATTGATGGGTGTATGCAAGTCCCTAACAGACTTTGTGATAGGCTGAAGTCTTGATCCGATCTGTGTCTCTGTTCTCACGTGGCACATAGCATACCATCCACAGTGATAACTCAATTTCAAAGAGAGAAACCTTGGCTCACAATTGGTAGCTTAACCTGAACACAAGGAAGAGAAAATGTGTGAGAGGTGCGTGTGTAACAATACTTAAATACATCATGCAATACAGAACTTGGCATGCCTTCTCCTAGGTCAGACAAAAGGAATCATGGATCAACAACACTGGCAACCTTCTGAAGGTGTCTAAAACAGTCTACTAAAGGGGGAAGTACACACAAATCTTCACATCTCTCATTCTAAGGTCCTTCACAGAGCCCAGCTCTGTGGAGACATCTGTCCTTTGGTCCCAGTAGCTGCCTTTCTGTGATGATTTGTGTTGGACTTTTGCTTATGCAGGGTCATCCCCAGTCTTTTTCGCCTCCTGCCTCCTATTTTTTTCTGACATGTTGCTGTTGGCTTTTCAACTCTGAGCACTTTACCACTGCTAACCAGTGCTAAAGTGCATATGCTCTCCTGTTTAAATTGTATGTAAGTGGTGCATCCATGATTGGCATATTTGAATTACTAGTAAGTCCCTAGTAATGTGCACTAGAGGTGCCAGGGCCTGTAAATCAAATGCTACTAGTGGGCCTGCAGCACTGGTTGTGCCACCCACATAAGTAGCTCTGTAATCATGTCTCAGACCTGCCCCTGCAGTGTCTGTATGTGTATTTTTACACTGTAAATTCGACTTGGCAAGTGTACCCACTTGCCAGGCCTAAACCTTCCCTTTCCTTACATGTAAGGCACCCCTAAGGTAGGCCCTAGGTAGCCCCAAGGGCAGGGTGCAGTGTATGGATAAGGTAGGACATATAGTAATGTGGTTTATATGTCCTGACAGTGAAATACTGCCAATTTCGTTTTCACTGTTGCAAGGTCTGTCTCTCTCTCATAGGATAATATGGGGGCTACCTTTAAATATGATTAAAGTGTAGATTCCCCTAGAGAGTAGATGGACATGTGGAGTTTGGGATCCCTGAACTCACAATTTAAAAATACATCTTTTAGTAAAGTTGATTTTAAGATTGTGCGTTTGGAAATGCCACTTTTAGAAAGTGGGCATTTTCTTGCTTAAACCATTCTGTGACTCTGCCTGGTTTGTGGATTCCCTGTCTGGGTCAGTTTGACAGTTGGGTTGTTTTTCACCTCACACCAGACAGTGACACAAAGGGAGCTGGGGTGTGATCTGCATTTCCTGATTAGCCATCTCTGCTAGGAGGGAGGGGTGGAGTGGTCACTCTCATCTGAAAGGACTGTGCCTGCCTCTGACAATGCTGTCTCCAGCCCCCTGGTGTGTGTCTGAGGCCTTGCCTGGGCAAGGCAGGATTTCACAAGAAGGTGTGAGTCCCCTTTGAAGAAAGGTGACTTCAAAGACTAAAATGGGTATAAGAAGGGCACCCAAACTTACAAACTTTAGAAACACTTCTGGAATCAAGCGGAACCTCTGCCTGGAGAAGAGCTGATCGCTGAGGAACAAGTGCTGCCCTGCCTGTGACTGTGCTTTGTGGAGCTTTCCTGCAGTGCTGCTTCTGCCAGAGTAAGAGGGCAAAGACTGGACTTTGTGTGCCTTCCATCTTGAAGAAGAAATCTCCAAGGGCTTGATGTAGAGCTTGCCTCCTGTTGTTGAAGTCTCAGGGATAGCAAAGACTTCTTCCTGCCAGCACCTGGAGTCTCTGGAGAGACCCCTACTCTGCTCTGTGGTGCCCTTCCAGTTCCTGGGACCCTGAAAGGAGAGGCTGGCAGCCTAAGGACAAAAATACACGCACCGAGCGCCGTGCGGAGAAAAGATCGACGCGAATCCGATCGCGGCTGAGAAAACGACGCGACGCCGGTTCCGCAGCTGAGAAACGACGCCGCAGGAAACGCGACCGAAAAACCGACGCCCGGAGCAGGAGAAACGACGCGCAGCATCGCTGACGGAGGCTGAGAGATCGCACCCTGCGCCGCGGGACTTTCGGATCGTCGTGTGGCTGGCTTTTTCAACGCGCACCGCCGTGCCGAGTTGTTTTCGACGCACACAGCCGTGCAGGGTTACTTTCGACGCCCACCGCCCGTGCGGGGTTATTTTTGACGCAAACCAGGTACATTTTCACGCTAGCAGCGCTAGTGTGGTGTTACAACTACCTAAAGACTCTTTTTATTTTAAACCTTTAAAAAATCATAACTTGACTTGTGTATGTTGGATTTTTGTCGTTTTGGTCTTGTTTTGTCTAGATAAATATTTCCTATTTTTCTAAACTGGTGTTGTGTCATTTTGTAGTGTTTTCATTAAGTTACTGTGTGTGTTGGTACAAATACTTTACACCTAGCACTCTGAGGTTAAGCCTACTGCTCTGCCAAGCTACCAAGGGGGTAAGCAGGGGTTAGCTGAGGGTGATTCTCTTTTATCCTAACTAGAGTGAGGGTCCTTGCTTGAACAGGGGGTAACCAGACTGTCAACCAAAGACCCCATTTCTAACATTGGTGACCAGCGGTCGGGATTGGACTTGTATTTGTACTTGACATACAGTAATTAAGTGTACACTACTGTTTTGATCTCAGACCACTACGTGACCACATACTACTTGTTTGGTGATCTTTTGATTTTTCTCTTAAGGACTCTTTTTATTCTACTTCCATGATTTTGCTGATCCCTTGACTGATTCTTTTTACTTCATTGGGAAATTATTTTTTTCTGCCTTTTGGAACTTTGCACTTGTGACCATCATGTCTCAATCTGGAGATGCAACAGCTGGAGCTGTGTTTGAAATGGAGAAACTGAAGGAGTACTCAGTTGCTCAATTGAAACAGTTCCTTAAAGATCTTGACTGTCCCACTGAGAGCTCCACCAGGGAGGGGGAGCTGCAACAGGCACAGAGGGCCTGGGTGACAATCAAGAAGGCTGGAAGGCACACAGAGGAGGAGAATATGGGGGGGGAAGTGCAGAGGATACACAGTGGTGTAGTGGAGGAACCTGTTACGCCTGGGGGGAGGGTCCCCAGGAGGGGTGGCAGGGTGTCACCCAAGGGTCTGACTCCTGAAGAGTTACAGGACAGACAGGCAGAGAGGGAGTACCAATGGGAGATGAAAAAGCTCAATTGGGAGTTGGAAGAAAGGAGGAGGAACTTAGAGATTAAAAAAATGATTTATGCTTACGAGCTTAAATTGAAAGAGCTGGAAGTCATGAGGGCTGAGTCCAGCTGGAATGGTGGCAGCAACAATTGTATATCCAGTGATGCTGCAGAAGTGCACATGCCCAGAGAGGTGGTGCCCTACTTGAAGGAGGGAGTTAACACACGCCAGGAGGTTCAGGGGTATGAGGTAGCTCCAATGATGCACAGGGTCCCTGAGGTGGATTGGGGAACTGGCATGGGGAGTCATATTCCTACTGGTGGGAGGGACACTCTACTGACTCTAGGTGAGAGTGACAGGGAGAGGGGTTCTCCCCAGGTAGAAGTCCTGGTTATGGAGTGTGAAAACATCCCAGAAGAGTGTGGGTTGAGTGTCAGGGACAGTCAGGTACTGTCTCACCAGTCTCAGGAGGGTGATGTGGGGTGCTTTTTCAAGGCAGAGTCACTGGATGGTTGGGTGAAGGGTACTTTGGTTAATTCATGTGAGGGGCTGAGTGATGTAATTGCTGGAGAGCATATGTCTAGTCCTTATTTTCCAGAGCTATGCCAACACCAGGTGGAGTGTGAGTTCTCTGACCCCAGGGAGCTTACAATGGAGGCAGACTTCTGGGTGAGTACCAGAGAGTCTGAAGAGGCATTTGGGGGTGCTCCTGAGAGGAGTGGTCTAGGTAGTTCCCAACCAGGTGAGGTTGGGAAGGATTGTAGTGTCCCAGGTAGGTCCCAGTGTAGTGGGATGGGTGAGGGACCCCATGTCCAGTCTCAGAGGAGAGGGAATGGGGATGGGTTGAGGCCCAAGGTGCCCGAGATCCGGTCCCAGGTCCTGGAGGGTTCCCTGCGGGAACACCAGGAGGGGAGCCTAGCCTGTACCATAGGGCCATCTGTTGAGGGAGACCCCACAGTGTCAGGAGAACTTGGGGGGGCGGCTGTAGCCAGCGTCCCACCAGTTCTGGTGTCTGGCAGTACCACTCCTAGTGAGGGGGTGCAGAAGTCCAGACAGAGGGTTGAGAGGGGGTTGCGGACCCCAGTGGAGAACCTGGAGGGTCAGGGGTCAGCTCTGAGAGCAGAGCCCCCCATGAATGACCTTGGTAAGACCATTTCTGGGTTGGGGGGAATCCAGACTCTGTCAGATGGGCAGAGGTCAGGAGACCTGCGCCAGCCAGACTCTTGTGTGGCCCTTCGGGACAGTGTGTCCCTTGAGGGGGGTAAGTATGCCCCCCTGGAAGTCCTGGTGTGCCAGGCAATGGTTCAACCGCAGGGTGGTGACTCTGGGTTGAATGATCAGGTTCAGGGGGTAAACTCTGACCTGATGGGGGGTAAGTGTGCTCCCAAGGAAGTCCTGGTGTGCCAGGCAGTGGTTCAACCGCAGGGTGGTGACCCTGGGTTGGATGACCAGGTTCAGAGGGTAAACTCTGACCTGGTAGGGGGTAGGTATGCCCCCCAGGAAGTCCTGGTTTGCCAGGCAGTGATCCAGTCTGTGGGTACAGACCCTGGATTGGGAGGCCAGGTTAAGGGTGTCCCCCCTGACCTGGAGGAAGGGGCTACTGCTAACAGTGCCCCTACCATGTTGTCTTCTGGGGGGGCCACTCCTAGTTGGGTGGTCCAGGACCCCAGAGGAGAGGGCAGGGGAGGGAAGCCTCACCCCTGGCCCTGGTCCAACCTGAAGGTACAGACCCCAGGTTGGAGGATCAGTTGCAGGTTAACATCCCTGCACTGGTGGAAGAATTGTGCAGGACTGCTTCTACAAGCACCCTGACAGTTTTTGACTCTGGGGGTGCCGCGTCTGCCGGGAGGTTACAGAGCCCCAGAGGGGAGGACCAGGGTCAGGTTGTCATCCCTGACCGGGTGGAAGGGAGAGTGGTCAAAGGGTGCCAGGCACCTGGGGCTACCACCCCCCACTCTCCACAGTCACAGTGGTTAGAGAGGCCTGAGGTCGGGCTCTCATCCCTGACAGTTGTCTGGGGCCACTGTGGCTTGCTGTCCTGGTGGACAGAGTTGCCCCTGGGGGGGGGGAGGACGAGAGTCACACCCCGGGAGTGGAGTGGGCAACACCACTGTGTTGGCCCTGGTGGTACTATCTGCCCATTGCAATACATCTGTGAGCAAAGTAAAGTTAGGTGTTGCACAGATGGTGTCTGTAGATGTGGAGAAGGGTTCCCCATGGGTTAGCTTAGTGGGCCCTGAGAGTATGGACAGAGGGATCCAACTGGAGTCAGGAAGGCGTAGAACTGGAACATGCCCCTGCTGTTGTGGGCCTGGGTCCCTGTTCTATCGCCCCAATCAGGGAAGTACATCAAGGTATTGATTGTTCTCCCCTGGCTTTAGGCTGGTAGGGGGTCGTGTTGGACTTTTGCTTATGCAGGGTCATCCCCAGTCTTTTTCGCCTCCTGCCTCCTATTTTTTTCTGACATGTTGCTGTTGGCTTTTCAACTCTGAGCACTTTACCACTGCTAACCAGTGCTAAAGTGCATATGCTCTCCTGTTTAAATTGTATGTAAGTGGTGCATCCATGATTGGCATATTTGAATTACTAGTAAGTCCCTAGTAATGTGCACTAGAGGTGCCAGGGCCTGTAAATCAAATGCTACTAGTGGGCCTGCAGCACTGGTTGTGCCACCCACATAAGTAGCTCTGTAATCATGTCTCAGACCTGCCCCTGCAGTGTCTGTATGTGTATTTTTACACTGTAAATTCGACTTGGCAAGTGTACCCACTTGCCAGGCCTAAACCTTCCCTTTTCTTACATGTAAGGCACCCCTAAGGTAGGCCCTAGGTAGCCCCAAGGGCAGGGTGCAGTGTATGGATAAGGTAGGACATATAGTAATGTGGTTTATATGTCCTGACAGTGAAATACTGCCAATTTCGTTTTCACTGTTGCAAGGTCTGTCTCTCTCTCATAGGATAATATGGGGGCTACCTTTAAATATGATTAAAGTGTAGATTCCCCTAGAGAGTAGATGGACATGTGGAGTTTGGGATCCCTGAACTCACAATTTAAAAATACATCTTTTAGTAAAGTTGATTTTAAGATTGTGCGTTTGGAAATGCCACTTTTAGAAAGTGAGCATTTTCTTGCTTAAACCATTCTGTGACTCTGCCTGGTTTGTGGATTCCCTGTCTGGGTCAGTTTGACAGTTGGGTTGTTTTTCACCTCACACCAGACAGTGACACAAAGGGAGCTGGGGTGTGATCTGCATTTCCTGATTAGCCATCTCTGCTAGGAGGGAGGGGTGGAGTGGTCACTCTCATCTGAAAGGACTGTGCCTGCCTCTGACAATGCTGTCTCCAGCCCCCTGGTGTGTGTCTGAGGCCTTGCCTGGGCAAGGCAGGATTTCACAAGAAGGTGTGAGTCCCCTTTGAAGAAAGGTGACTTCAAAGACTAAAATGGGTATAAGAAGGGCACCCAAACTTACAAACTTTAGAAACACTTCTGGAATCAAGCGGAACCTCTGCCTGGAGAAGAGCTGATCGCTGAGGAACAAGTGCTGCCCTGCCTGTGACTGTGCTTTGTGGAGCTTTCCTGCAGTGCTGCTTCTGCCAGAGTAAGAGGGCAAAGACTGGACTTTGTGTGCCTTCCATCTTGAAGAAGAAATCTCCAAGGGCTTGATGTAGAGCTTGCCTCCTGTTGTTGAAGTCTCAGGGATAGCAAAGACTTCTTCCTGCCAGCACCTGGAGTCTCTGGAGAGACCCCTACTCTGCTCTGTGGTGCCCTTCCAGTTCCTGGGACCCTGAAAGGAGAGGCTGGCAGCCTAAGGACAAAAATACACGCACCGAGCGCCGTGCGGAGAAAAGATCGACGCGAATCCGATCGCGGCTGAGAAAACGACGCGACGCCGGTTCCGCAGCTGAGAAACGACGCCGCAGGAAACGCGACCGAAAAACCGACGCCCGGAGCAGGAGAAACGACGCGCAGCATCGCTGACGGAGGCTGAGAGATCGCACCCTGCGCCGCGGGACTTTCGGATCGTCGTGTGGCTTGCTTTTTCAACGCGCACCGCCGTGCCGAGTTGTTTTCGACGCACACAGCCGTGCAGGGTTACTTTCGACGCCCACCGCCCGTGCGGGGTTATTTTTGACGCAAACCAGGTACATTTTCACGCTAGCAGCGCTAGTGTGGTGTTACAACTACCTAAAGACTCTTTTTATTTTAAACCTTTAAAAAATCATAACTTGACTTGTGTATGTTGGATTTTTGTCGTTTTGGTCTTGTTTTGTCTAGATAAATATTTCCTATTTTTCTAAACTGGTGTTGTGTCATTTTGTAGTGTTTTCATTAAGTTACTGTGTGTGTTGGTACAAATACTTTACACCTAGCACTCTGAGGTTAAGCCTACTGCTCTGCCAAGCTACCAAGGGGGTAAGCAGGGGTTAGCTGAGGGTGATTCTCTTTTATCCTAACTAGAGTGAGGGTCCTTGCTTGAACAGGGGGTAACCAGACTGTCAACCAAAGACCCCATTTCTAACAATTTGCTAAGTAAAATGAAGGTTAGCTCTCCAGCAGTTGTGTTCACTGATCACCTCTGGGTGTATCTGACATTAGTCTTCTTAAAAAAGAATTGGACATGGCCAAGTAAAGCAGGACTGTGTATTGACCAACATGAACTTCACAATAAAGATACTTGGGCCCTGATTTATACTTTTTGGTGCAAAACTGCACCAACTCAGTTTTGCACCAAAAAGTTTAGCACTGGCTTGCTCCATTTCTGTGCACCAGCTAAGCACCATATTTATGGTAGGCTAGTAGCAAAAAAAAAAAAAAATGACTTTAGTCGGGTTGGGCTGGCAGTATGGAAGAAAGGGTTTTTGCACCAATAAATTACGTTAGGCAGGTTAGAGTAAAAAAATGACTCTAACCTGCCTAGAGTCATTTTCTGACGCAAAACTATCCATACCACATGACTCCTGTCTTTTAAAAGACAGGAGACATGCCCAACCACCACGAAGGCCAGCACAAGGGACCAGGGTCCCCTGGCATGGCCAATGCACCCAGTGCCATGTAGGGGTGGCCCATTTCAGGGCCCCCAATGACACTTTAAAAACTCAAATAAAATACTTACCGGTACTTACCGGGGATGGGTTCCCCCATCCTCTGCTGTCCCTCTGGGCTTTTTTTATGGTGTTCCACCATGGAAATAGGCCCACAGGTCCCCTAACACCTACCCTGGCCCAGGTGTTAAAAAAATGGGGCAAAGCAAGCGTTGCACCATTTTTTGAGCCATCCTGTGCACCATTTTTGCACGGGAGTATAAATATGGTGTTAAAGCCATAGAGTCATTTTTTGCATGGGAATACCTACATTGCATCTCATTAAGGCAAGATAGGTTGCCACTTCCAAAAAATGACTAACTCCATAAATTTGGCGCTAGACAGGTCTAGCACCAAAGTATAAATATGGAATTAGTTTCGCACTGAATTAGAGTAAAAAGAATGACTAACTCGGTGCAAACAGAGTATAAATATGCCCCTTAGTCTACATAATTCATCAGTAAGTATCAGAAAAGCCTATACACGTGCTAAAGTGTGGAAATCGTTACCATGAAAAAGAGTTGTCAACTTAAAGAGTTGAATATAAAATGGAGACTACACACAAACCATGCAAAAGTCAGAGTGGAACTACTTGCAAGGCTAGATCTTCAGCTTCTTGCAGAGTCCAAAAAGTGATAAAAAGGCTCTCATATGTAGTGGAAGATCGTTCCACCATGTATGAGTGACGTAGGAGAAGGCTTGACCACCGGAAGAAGGCCCAGATTTACTGGCGTTACGCAAGTTGACACAAGCGCAATGCAATTAAGTCAGATTTATGTTGCTCCAGATTTACCAGGCCACGCAGTGCCATGCGTGGCTTGGGAAATTTGGAGTAACGCAGGCAGTGCAAGTCACTGCCTTGTATTACTCTGCATCAGGAAGGCATTACATGCCCACCCATGTTTTCACACATTCCCAGATTTACCAAGACTGGAATACCTGAGAATGCATCAAAAGTGTACGCTCACCCCATGCAGGTGCAACAAGAAGAAAATGACTTAAAAGATTGTTTTTGTGCAGGAAAATGTTCCTTCCTGCACAAAAGCAACCCTGCCTCCAACAGAGGAACCTATGCACCATGACACAAGTGTGTTAGCGCAAGGATAGAGCAGGAATATGACATATCTGGATAGATATGGCACATTCCTGTCCTCCCCATTCAACAGAGCGCAACACAACAAATTGTCTTGCTGAGTTGTCTGCCTCAATTAATGATGAATCCGGCCCCAGGTTTTCCGTGTGTGTGAATTTGTGCAAGTAAGAGACCAGACCAGCAGAGGTGCCTGGAGGATTCGTGAAAGCAGATGCGATTGTTGCAGTATGCTGGGCCAGTGTTATGTAATTCCTTGACAGTGCGATTGAGGAATTTCAATTGTGCTTGTTTCTGAGGGGGGAGCCGTTGTAGCTCCTTCAGGTGAGGCATGATGTGAGTGCAGCGTGGAAGGGTGAGAGTGAGTCTGTCTGCCTAGTTCTAATGGTCTGCAGCCTTTTTGTAAGTTTTTTGTTGATCCCAGCATAGAGGGTACTCCCATAGTCCAGCTAGCAGGGTGTGCCTGATGGTTTTCTTGGTGCTGATTGGGAGCCATTTGAAAATCTTCCTCAGCATCTTCAGGGTAGGGAAGCATGAGGTTGTGCTGGCAGTGACTTGGGCAGTTTTGTTAGGTTTGCTGTCAATGATGATACAGAGTTTCTTGGTGTAGGTCATTCCTAGCTCTGTTGGTCACCAGCTGAAGTGCCACAGTGATGTGCTCTTCTCGAAGATCACGATTTTGGTCTCACCAGTGTTCAGCTTAAGACAGTTGTCAATGGAGAGTTTATAGGACATTTTTATATAACATCACACAAAAAGATAATTTTTGCACACCCAGTCCATGGTCAGTGTAAAAGTCATTCATCATGGCATGTTTCTTTCTTTTTTTTTTTTTTAACAACGCTAGGACCACCTTGTTCCCCGGACTCCGTATTGAAAAGTAGAGGCCTTACCAACTCATTATGTCATAAATGGCACCAGCTGTTAATATTTATAACCACTCCATGCTATTGTACTGTCACAACATGCAGTAAAGCAGGCCTGCAGTAGCAATAACGCACTGAGTTCCATGTATCCAGTCCCGGAGCTGCTTCTGGTGAATATATAATATGATGACAGGCAGCCACACCACACAGGAATCTATGCACTTATGTATGTCAACGGTCAATGCAAACATTCATTTCAGATAACAGCAACCTTATTTTAGGATGTGCAGTGGTGGATATGTGCATTTTCAGAGGATTATGCTCTCATTAAGAGATTTCATATTAGAATACTGTTAGGGTGGGTGATAGGGAAAATTCTAGTTTGCTAATTTGTTAATCTAAAATAATTTATGAATACAAGCGTAGTCATTAAAAACATTTCTTTAAAGTTACTTTATCATTTCATATTTCAATTTCTGAAGATAAACTTAGCAGTAATTCTAAATTGTGAGATGGACAGCAAGTTAACTTCTGTTTGAAAAGAAAAGTAGAAATAGAATAATATTAGATGGCTATATCTGATAATATACTGAAAAAGCAACATTTAATTTTATTTAGAATATCTGTCAATCCATAAGCATTCAGGTTTTAATCACAATTACATGTCAACTTTTTGAATGTATAGATGATACTGCTACAGCAGTTTTTTTTAACTCAGTGGTACACAAATGACAAAATTATATATTTTCCAGATGTGATCCTGGACTCCTGCTACTGCAGGGGCAGAAATACTGTTGCTGGAAAATTAAATCTATGACACTGTTAAAATACTTGTAATATGGCACTGATTTTGAGGCACTGAAAAGACACTGTGAAAATCTGGCTCCTTGAAGACCTTATGGTCCGTAGTCTCTATTAAAGTTAGAAATGAAAATTGTTCCTATAGAATTTGAGATAAATGTGTGTCCTAAATAGATATTACATTATTAAAGGAATATGTGAATTATTAAAGTGAAAGAATATCCCTTTTATTGAAGCTTAATGATTATGAGAAAAATAATTTTACTGTAATTGGCACATAACATATACTATGTTTATTAGCAGAACTAGATTTACTTAATAGCTTTTTTGGGTGCTTTCAATAAATCTGTAAGAAAAGGGATCACTCTACAGAACTTGCATAAGCAACACAGGAAGGAATAATAATAATGGCAACTGAAGCATCAGAGTAGCTAGAATAGGTTGCCCAGACAAAAAGTAGAATGGATTAATTAGAACATGTGTAGACTCTATGTCAGCAGATTCTGAATTTGTGTTGTTGAATGTTTTGAACACAGGTAAGATGTGACTGAACCACAAAAAGTTTAAATTTAATTTATTTCCATTACAAGGAATTTGAAGTAAATGTTCAAATCCAAAGGGATAGCTGATTTCTAATGTGTTCAAGATTAAGCATAATGAGCTCTGCTACAAGTTCCACAACATCTCTTCAAAACAAAGAACTGGAGGTAAGTGGGAGCAGCTTAAATCCCTTTTCAACATATTGACATTACCTATAGGTCTTGAGTGAATTTTGTTACATGACTGGATGCTATCATTATGCAATAACCTTTTATTGCTGCCCCAATGCATCCCTTTAAAGAGCTTAAAAACATCACAAAGGGAAAAGTTCCATTCTCAAATCATTAGCACTGTATATGTGTCCATGTCACAGCTACATTCCTCTTTTTATAGGCTGCTCCTTGTGGGATCAGTACACTCTTATTTCTTTGTAGCTTTATCATTACCCATAGGTTTATTGTTACACTAGTAATTCCAATCTATGGATTAACTTACTGTTTTGATAAAATATTTAATGCTGAAATTATTGCTAAACAATTTTTACTAGAGGTGCGCATGACAGTCAAAAACATGACAAAAGTTATTTTGAGTACAGTACATACAACTTGACTCTACAGAGACATCCTGGTTGTGTTTTGAGGCCGAAATTGTGGCATGGGTGTGGGTGGTGGCATTGCGTGATATAGGCATGCCTTTGAGGTTAGACTGCGGAGTCCAGGTTTTCTCAGGTGCATGACTTTGGACTATAAGGCATACAGATTGCCTCAACCGAGGCATTCATGTTATGTTCTAGTGGCGGAAATCACCCACGTCGGCCCAGTTTCTTTTCCTATCACCAAGTTGTTTTTGAAGCGATAAGGGATTAAATGTGCCTCTACTGATGTGTCTATATTATTATTTGTTTTATAAATCTCTGAAATTGCCCAGCTTACCAGTGCTTTCCTCCCGGGAGTGCGGTTTCACAGTGGAGCACTGCTTCGGGTAAGCACTCTGAGTGCCAGGAGGTGACTGCAGACACTGTTGTTTTTCTGCACCATATATTCAGGCAAGCGCAGATTTCAGCCTGTGGGAGGACTGGGTTTTGATTGCGGTCTGAGCGTGCTTCTCTCAACATGCGGACAGAGGTTTGTGGGAGTGCACAACGTCCCTTGTTGTGGAGCTGTTGCTCGAGACGAGCCTCTATGAATGGGTATTAAACAAGGTGTCCTCATAGAAAGAGGCTACAGCCCACCATTTTGGATCAGGGTAGAGGCTTTCTAGTGGGGTTACCATGAAAACTGGATGTGTTACAAGATAACAGTTTGTTTTTATTATAACTGAACTTTTGCCCTCAGTGTTGTGGGAGGTGGAGGTGCTTATTTAACAGCAATGGTTTTTCCCTCATCTTCAAGATTTGGAGTTTTCTTTATTTAGGTTTTGAGGCGTGCTAGGTCTTAGTGGTACTAATATCTATTATTTTAAAAAACGTGGGACAATGGTGGGAGACTGAGGCACTACCCAATATGGAGGTGAGTAAATAGATGTTCAAAAATATTTTGAAGACGGTTTAAAGACCTCCATTAAGGAAGTGGTAGGTGCTGCTATATTTAAACATAAAAGGAATGCTCCTTTAAAGAAGGAGTATTTCTCACTTTCTGAGGAGGACATACCCATTAGTAAGGGGGGAAAGGCTCGAAAAAGACAAGGCATCTTGCCAGAACTTATGATAAATTGGCTGGTTCATGCACGAGGGAAGAACCTTTGTCCTCTATGAGTGCTAGCCTTCAATCAATCAGATATTTTTAGAGCGTGCTACTCACCCGCTAGAGTCTCAAGGCACTGATGGGGGGCAGGGGTGCTACTGCTTGAATAGCCAGGTCTTGAGACGTTTCCTGAAGGTCAGCAGGTCCTGGGTCTGTCGCAGGTGGACGGGGAGGAGTTCTAGGTCTTGGCAGCGAGGTGAGAGAATGATCTGCCGCGGGCTGTAGTTCTACGGATGCGAGGAACAGTGGCGAGGGCGAGGTTGGCGGAGCAGAGTTGGCATTTGGGAGCCTAGAATGTGAGATGCTTGTTGAGGTAAGCAGGGACGGTGTTGTGGAGCGCTTTGTGAGCGTGGGTGAGGAGCTTGAAGGTGATCCTCTTGGGGATGGGGAGCGAGTGTAGATCTCTCGGGTGGGCTGAGATGTTACGGCATGGGATGTCGAGGATGAAGCGTGCCGAGGCATTCTGTATACGTTGTAGTTTTTTCAGTAGCTTGGCCGTGGTTCCCTCATAGAGAGCGTTGCCGTAGTCCAGTCTGCTGCTAACGAGGGCCTGGGTGACCGTCCTTCTGGTTTCTGTGGGGATCCACATGAAGATCTTGCAGAGCATGCAGAGGGTGTTGAAGAAGGAGAATGCGATGGCGTTGACTTGCTGGGTCATAGTGAGCGATGAGTCCAGGATGAAAGCTAGGTTGTGTGCATGGTTGGTGGGTGTCGGTGCGGTTCCTAGGATGGCCGGCCACCAGGGCTCCCACTAATACATTTGAGAGAGCTGAACAAATCTCTTGCTTACACACTTCAAGATGGAGGGAATTTATCTTTTGAGAGCTGTTTTGCAAAAAAAAAAAAAAAAAAAGGATTGGCTAGTAAAATTTGATTTGAAGGATGAGTATTTCACCTATTGAAGTGATCTCACAGAAATTACTCTAATTCAGGTGGAGAGGAGCATTGTATCAGTTTTGTGGTCTCCCTTCTGAGTTATCTTCTGCTCCATGGTGTTTCACCAAAGTGTTACAGCCGGTTGTGACCTTTCTAAGAGAATGAGGTGTGCATTTAATCATACACTTACACAGCATTTTGTTAATGTCCCAAGAGAGAACGGAACTACTGGAGAATTTACAGTTGACAAGGGATCTTCTGGAAGACCTAGGCTTCATTGGGAACACAGAGAACTCAGTACTAGTACCGAGTCAGATCATGGCGTCTTAGGTTTTCAGGTAGGCACCTTGCGAACTCAGTTACTTCTTCCTCAAAAGAAAATTAGAAAGGAGGTGAGGTCTATCTTACCAGAAAAAGTATCTTTTGTTAAAGCAGATATCTTTGAAGCGAACAACTCTTCTATGTTTAAGATCACTTAGAAGGGAATGAGATGTTCAAGCTCTAGAGACTTGTAACAGATTTTACTCCCCAGATGGTGTACATTTTCATATTTGGAAGAGAACAAAGTCTATGGCCCTCATTATGAGTTTTGCGGGCGGCAGACGCCGCCTGCCAAACTTGTACCACCACCTGACCGCCAGAACAATGCCGGCCCTATTACGAGTTTGCCGCAGGGCCTTAACATTGATGCCGGCTCATAATCGAGCCGACGGCAGTGTGGCGGTGCGGTGGGTGCAGCAGCACCGTCACACTTTCCACTGCCTGTAATTCAGGCCGTGGAAAGCTCGATGGGGCTGACCATGGGGGCCCCAGCACTGCTCATGCACCTGGCATGGGCAGTGCAAGGCCCCACAATGCCCCCATTCCGCCAGCCTTTCCATGGTGGTCCAACTGCCATGAAAAGGCTGGCGGATTGGGAAGTCGTAATCCCTTGGGTGGCGCTTACTACCGTCAAGACCGCTAAGCTGTTGACTGGCGGCAACCTAACGGTGTCAGCGGTCGGACTGCGGTGGGCTCTGCAGCGGTCGTAACTTGCCAGTTGGACCGCCATGACCGTGCCGTTCTGACTGCCACCGTGAGTCTGTTCAGAGCCTATGTCTGAGAATAATTTTTATCCATCATTTTAGGATTGCACAAAACTATGTTGGGAGTTGTAGAGAAGCGCATGGACAAAGAATGTTGGACTACAGATCAGATGGTGAAGTACAATTGTTGCTATCCTATGTCAAACTGTATAGACTGGTATCAACCGCTTCAGTATCAAAAAGGGTTCGATCAATTGCGATTGAAGCAGGTATACATTTAAGCAAGTTTGGTGCATGTTCAGCTATAGGGGCAATGACTAAAAAGGTGTCCTGGGCAAGTGGAAAGTTTCAGAGTTTTTGAAAGTAGCTGACTGCTCAAATGTTAGTACGCTTGCAAATTTCTAATTGAAACCAGTTAAGCATGTAAGCAGTTTGGTTATGGAAAGCTTTAAACATGCATAGTGATAGCCTCCGGTCTTTTAATGAAATGGCAGTTCTCCAATTAACATGCAGAAAGAATCTTGATTTCCTTAAAGACAACACAGGTTATCATTCCACCCACCTCGCCCTATAAATATATTAAGGTAAAAATAAATAGGGTTATGTTAAAAATAAAATAAAAAAAAGAGTGATATTTATTAGGTTTTGTTTACAAGTTTTAAGTTTCATGAGTAAGAATACTAACTTCTTCATAGCAAATATGTAATTTGCTCTTAACCCCTTTAATGCGGGCAGCGTCCACTGGCCGACCCCCGCACTACCTCCCTGGTGCGGGTCACGACCAGTGGCCGACACCAGAGAGGGGGTTTCAAAATCCTCAGGTGCATCGCACCTGAGGATTTTTTTTTTTTTTTTTTGTTTTATCCCTGGGAGAGACAGAAGAGCTTCTGTGTCTCCCTCCCACCCCCCCACCCACCCCTTTGTGACCGCGCTGAAGTCACAGTGTTGTTTTCGGCCGCTTCCTGCTCCGATGGGGAAAACGGCCCCAAACTGCCTTCCCCACATTCGGGAAGGCATCGTATGAAAGGGGAGACTCTCCCCTTTCATACGAGGCCTTCCTGAACGCGTTTCCTGGCCCTCGATCGAAACACCACTAGATACCAGGGATTTCACTTGGGGGGGTCGGCCCGCTAGGAAAATGGGCCACCCCCCCCCAGGCAATATTTTTAAATTTCAATGTTGGGGCCCCCTGGGGGGGCGCAATCGTGCCACCCCAGGGGCTAATTATTATTATTTATTTTTTTAACAAAAGTGACAGGGGGTCGCCCGTAGGCAGGGCGACCTCCTGTGGGGCCATATTTTGACATTTCAATGTCGGGGACCCCTGGGGGTGGGCGCAATCGCGCCACCCGCAGGGGGTAATTTTTTTTTTTTTTTTAAAGTAACAAAATTGACAGGGGGTCGTCTGTAGGCAGGGCGACCCCCTGTGGGGGCAATTTTTTTTTTAGTAGTTGTAGGGTTTCCCTGGGGGCCATTTTGACCCCAAAGGAAACCCTACAACTACCACAAAAAAAAAAAAAAAAAAAAGCTCTCTCTATATATATATATACTTAGATTTATATATAGATATATCAATCCATGTAGGTAGATATGTCTATCTACAAGGATATATCTATAGATCGATCTCTATATATATATATATATATATATATATATATATATATCTCCATGTAGATATATATATATATATATATATATACACACATACACACACACACACACATCTATATATATATATCTATATAATGAGGGAATCCGAGGTGGACATGGGAGTGGGAGCACCAATAATGATTGTTGGACTGGGCGCAGGAGGTGCTAAAGACTGTGACGAATGGTATGTGACAAGGTGTTTGAGTGTCTTGAAAGAACGTGCTGATTGAGGGAAGAAGCGCAGGTAAGGTGGCCTCTACTGTTGCACATATCAGACGCACACACCAGCAATTTTGTGACTGTCTATGTAGGCTAGTGTTTTAGAGCGACAGTTTAGCCAATAGCAGAGATGGCATCTTAATGGATGACTGCTGCTGACGTCACTTTGGTTATAGAGGACAGCTCTGACATAGGATCAGAGACTGAGACAGCAGATACTGAGACAGCATCTGAGGGATAGGATAATGGCGCAGACTCTGGGAGTGATTTTTCAGTTGGAGGAGTCCCATTGGAAAACCCCTTCCAGTAAATTGTGAGGGAGGTGATGAGGGCAGTCCTGTTGTCCCTTTGCAAGCACAGTCTGTGCAACAGGGCAATAGTGGGTTAGCCTAACCCAGAGAGCAGGTGAATGCGGGGGCAAGAACAGAGGGTGCTCTCTTGGGAGCTCCCCAATTTAGTTCAGCCCCAAATTCCACTGCCCAAATTGTATTGTGGAGACATCAAAATTATCTATCACAAAACAAACTGGTTTTGTAAGGCAGGCACCTGTGTTTTTGGTCCTGGGTTCGGCGGCTATATAGGGAAACATACTAAACCCAAACATTTCTGGAAACTAGACATCCGGGGGAGTCCACAGAGGTGTGACTTGTGTGGATTCCCCAAAGTTTTCTTACCCAGAATACCCTGCAAATCTGAAATGTTTAATAAAAACTCAATTTTTCTTGCATTTCTGTCACACAAACTACAGGAATATGCTGCGATCCACAAAATTCCTACCACCCAGTGATTCCTCACCTGTCCTGATAAAAACACTACCCCACTTGAGTGCCTATACCTAGTGCTTGAGTAACAAATTGATCATCTCAGGGACAACAGTTGCCTCATGTAAGTACCAACATTGACCGTTGTGTGATCTATTCCTGTCGCGGGCACTAGGCCTACCCACACAAGTGAGGTACCATTTTTATCGGGAGACTTGAGGGAATGCTGGGTAGAAAGACATTTGTGGCTCCTCTCAGATTCCAGAACTTTCTATAACCGAAATGTGAAGAAAAAGTGTTTTTTTCCCCCCAAATATTGAGGTTAGCAAAGGATTCTGGGTAACAGAACCTGATCAGAGTCCCACAAGTCACCCCATCTTGGATTCCCCTAGGTGTCTAGTTTTCAAAAATGTGCAGGTTTGGTAGGTTTCCCTAGGTGCAGGCTGAGCTAGAGGCCAAAATCCACAGCTAGGCACTTTGCAAAAAACAGCTGTTTTCTTTGTGAAAATGTGATATGTCCACGTTGTGTTTTTGGGCATTTCCTGTCGCGGGCACTAGGCCTACCCACACAAGTGAGGTATAATTTTTATCGGGAGGCTTGGGGGAACGCTGGGTGGAAGGAAATTTGTGACTCCTCTCAGATTCCAGAACTTTCTGTCACCGAAATGTGAGGAAAAAGTGTTTTTTCCCCCCAAATATTGAGGTTAGCAAAGGATTCTGGGTAACAGAACCTGATCAGAGCCCCACAAGTCAGCCCATCCTGGATTCCCCTAGGTGTCTAGTTTTTAGAAATGTGCAGGTTTGGTAGGTTTCCCTAGGTGCCGACTGAGCTAGAGGCCAAAATCCACAGCTAGGCACTTTGCAAAAAACACATCAGATGTCAATGTAAAAATGTGATGTGTCCATATTGCCTTTCCTGTCGCGAGCATTAGGCCTACCCACGCAAGTGAGATACCATTTGTATCGGGAGACTTGGGGGAACACAGAATAACACAAGTGTTATTGCCCCTTGTCTTTCTCTACATTTTTTCCTTCCAAATGTAAGACAGTGTGTAAAAAAGACGTTGATTTGAGAAATGACCTGTAATTCACATGCTGGTATAGGCACCTCGGAATTCAGAGATGGGCAAATAACCACTGCTGCTCAATACCTTATCTTATGCCCATTTTGGAAATACAAAGGTTTTCTTGATACCTATTTTTCACTCTTTATATTTCAGCAAATGAATTGCTGTATGCCCGGTTAGAATGAAAACCCATTGCAAGGTGCAGCTCATTTATTGGCTCTGTGTACCTAGGGATCTTGATGAACCTACAAGCCCTATATATCCCTGCAACCAGAAGAGTCAAGCAAACGTAACAGTATATTGCTTTAAAAAATCTGACATTGCAGGAAAACGTTACAGAGTAAAACGCTGAGAAAAATGGCTGTTTTTTCAGCTCAATTTCAATATTTTTTTTCCAGCTGTTATTTTCTGTAGGAAAACCTTGTAGGATCTACACAAATGACCACTTGCTGAATTCAGAATTTTGTCTACATTTCAGAAACACTTAGCTTTCCGGGATCCAGTGTTGGTTTCACAACTATTCCTGTCACTGGAAGGAGGATGAAAGGACCAAAATACTAAAAATGAAGTATGTCCCAGTAAAATGCCAAAATTGTGTTGAAAAATTTGGTTTTCTGATTCAACTCTGCCTGTTCCTGAAAGCTGGGAAGATGGTGATTTTAGCACCGCACACCCCTTGTTGATGCCATTTTCAGGGTAAAAACCACAAGCAATCTTCGGCAGCCCTTTTTTCCCATTTTTTTTAAAAAAAACAAGATTTTAGGTGTATTGTGGCTAATTTCTTGGTCTCCTCCAGGGGAACCCAGAAACTCTGGCTACCTTTAGAATCCCTCGGTTGTTGGAAAAAAAGGACACAAATTTGGCGTGGATAGCTTATGTGGACAAAAAGTTATGAAGGCCTAAGCGCAAACTACCCCAAATAGCCAAAAAAGGGCTCAGTACTGGGGGGAGGGGAGGTGGGAGGCCCAGCAGCTAAGAAGTTAATTTGTTCAAAACGTGGATATGAGAAGTTTATATCCTGCTTTTTATTCTCACTGATTTGTGGAAGGAGTTACTAATTACATTCTATTCTGCAGGAATCAATTCTTATTGGTAATTTGTCATTGAGGGAACTGCTGAGGAGTTTGAGATGTGCCAAGTTTTAATTCATGTCGCAGCCTAAAGAGGAATGTAGCTGTATGACATGGACATATATGTTCTGTGTTAATAATTCCAGAATGGAACTTTTTAGGTTTTGATGTTAAGTTCTTTAAAGAGCTGTATTGGGGCAACAATAAAAGGTTATTGCGTAATAATAGCCTCTGTTGTCTTTAATGAAATCAAAATTCTCTCTGCGTGCTAATTGGAGAATCACCATTCTCTGATCTGACGGACAAAAAGAATGACATGGACATCAACCAGTGAGTGTTCCTGTATGATGGATGAAATACGTGAAATCGAAAAGTAGATTTTATTCTTTGACTGCCTGAATACCGTAGCTGAAATTTCTGTGAAAGCTTCCATGGGCAATTGCAAGGCATTGATCTGACTTCTGCCTTTGGTAGGAAGTACAAACCTTCAAAGATCAAAATGTCTCCTATCCATAAGAAAAGCAGATTGAGATATAGTAAGTGTTGTGCAATGCTTAATTTGTAAATAAAAATGTGCCGGTGCCCAAAGCTCTACTCTGAAAAAAAGTGGCTAATGCAATTAAATGTGCGAGCATGGAACACTGATGCAGCATAATCCTGAAGCCATCTCGGGTCTCTTTAATCCATTTACAGACACTCCTTGTCCCTTCAACTCACTCTTGCAACTTTCTTTTTTCTCTTTTTGTGAAGCCTTTCATTTTTCTCTTCCTCCGTCTTTCCCATATGTGTTTTTTGCTCACAGTAAATGCTTGAGGCAGAGAAATAAGTGCCAGCCCTAAAAGATAAGTGCTGGTCCCCCGCACCGGAAACCGCCAGCTCAAATTAAGCACTGGTGGTGTGGTACCTTTTAAATAAATGTTAGTAACGTTTCACTGCAAGAGTATAGCAATGACTGAGGAATAGTTCTGATTCTCAATGACATGGCTGAAAAAGAGAGGCCCATCTGTTCATGCAGTGCTTAGCACTTCATGGAAATTTTCGGTTATAGCATTGATTTAGAATGAACCCATGTTAGGTGATAGGACATCATCTATACATGACACAACATGACACATGATGACCTATAATCTAAGGTATAGTACCACTCCAACTATGCTAATTACCTCTCTACTACTACTACAAAAAAAGTTGTCTCTTCGCATATTGTCGTAGCAAAATGATGCGACCAATCAATGCTTTCTTACACAGAATCATTCATAATAGTAATTGTTACTGATGTGTGAATCGCAAACAGCTAAACCCCAATATCTCCCATGGCGAAGCAGAGGGCCTCCTACAAGCCTAGGAGAAGTGGCTGACCTATGGACATCTTCCACCTATAAGCCATGGGGACCAGTCATGAGCGGTACACACTACAATAAGTGGGGAAAGTTTTACATAGCTCAGCCAATTGAGAAAGAAAGTAGGCTACGATTTACATTTATGAACCATAATGGTTTGTAATGTATACTTTAACTTTGTTTGCCTTTACTAGTGTCTATTACAATCATTGTGGGTACAATCCATATTTTCTAAACGAGGACAGGGATGAAAAATTTCAAACAGTATCATTATGTTTTGTGTGTGTACTAATTCGCAGAGGCCTAAAAAACAGGAGTAATCTTGTAATCACTGCGAGTCACCGGTCAGCTCTTCACATCTGCGTACCCCGCAGAAGGTGCGAGAGATATCGGTTTGGTTTGCTTCTCAGCAGGGGAAAATGGATAAACCTAAAACTCTGGGGGCTGAGAAAATCCAACAGGGTGTGTGCCCCAGAAAAACAGGTAATGTACATAACATGCGGTGTCAAACAAGGCAATCCAGTGATATTGTTGAAATCAATCGTCTGTGGTCTAAAATGAAGCCTATATAGCGCTGAGTGTGTGAACAAGAAACCAAGAGGACATTTCTATGACAAATATTTGCTTGTAGCGAAGTCAATGGTGAACTCACTCGATATCTAGCCAGTTAGTCTTACCTAAAAGGAAAGAAGGGAAAGGTAGGAGAGTAGAGGGGCTCTGTTAAGGGGAAACGGAAGAGCTCTTTCTTATCTTTTGTACTAATCTAGTTGCAACCTTTTGAGTTAGGAAGAATGAGATCCACAAGCGGACTACAGAAAGAACAGATTAAATACTAAACGAAAGACTAGAAGGTACATTTTGCCGAAATGCGTTTTAATTGTTCTTGGCATTAAAGATCTTTGTATAAATTACAAGTAAAAATAGCATGAATTAAGATACCTCACTATGAGCTATTTTATTTATTTAATGCTCTTGCTTCAATACAATCAGTTAATAAACCCTTCACATATGGCATTTGTGGTAATATATAATGCTTAAGAATAAATAAACTTCTTTAGAAACAAAGTCAGCATGGAACTAATATATGTAAAAGGTTTTTCTATGTAATTTCCCAGAAAATAAAAAGGGATATAAAGCATTTTTGGCAATTACTTATTAAAAAAAAAAAAAAAACATTTCATACCACAAACCTTTCTAGTAAAATACATTTGTTTTAATACATTTCGCGCTTTCAGCCAGGTATGCTTTGTCTTTGCATAGTCCTCCATCGGTCTTTTAACATTACATTGGTCCGATGAACGAAGTTATAATGAAGAAGAATTTGCTTCCACTTTCCCACGCCAAATTCTTCCACGCCTTTCACCAGTTGATCATCTTCTTCTTGCGTCCAAACCTGAGGAGAAAACCACAGTCACACTGACCTTTTTGATGGTAATAGCAAGAAATGAAAATAAAGCTCAAAAGTAGCATAAAAATCATTTGCGAAAAATAATGGTACCCACACGCGCTGCACATTTTTTGAACATTTTAGTGAACTATGGGAGAAAAAAATGGAGGTGAGTACGCTGTAATTAGGCAGTGGCAACCCTGTGCCTCGGATGTTAAACACGCAAGGCTGCACACATGGTCACCCTGAAGACGGAGATGGAATAGATATGTTAACTTCAGTATGGACATCTGTAGATAACATTTCCACTTGTGGGATGCAGTAAAGCTTTAAACTAACCAGATATTTGTGTCTCCAAATGACCTGAGCGTGGACAGCCAATACCATCGTGCACTTGGACAGTGCTACCCTGCAAAAATACGCACTCGCAGAGAGGAAACAAGCACACTGCAATTTTTCCAATGATCATCTTCATACTCTCAACCCCCTTGAACAGTACGACCTCTATGGCAGTTAACAGCTGGCATTACAGCACAACATCTTCATCCGTAAAAGATGCAAGACCTTCGGCATCCTGAGGAGCAGGATACTGGCTGCAGCCTGAATTGCCGCCATGGGGATGAACACTCCAGTGTTGAGTAGAATGAGGCCTTTCCCTTTTTTCCAAGGGAACCACTTAGTAGCACACGGTGAATAGGGTTACCACGACTGGGCACGGTTTCACGATCTTCGCAAGTCTCATTCGCTGGAAGAATGCATTCCAGTCATCGGGAGTGAAAACGAACCACACCAGTGGCGCAAGTGTACCTTTCTGCCGCCTCACGCGCTCACGTTTATTACCTAACGCGACTGGAACCTGGTGGCCACATACTCACGTGCAGGAACCAACCTCCGCTGAAAATGCAGCACCCTTTAGTTTTCTAGACTCAGCAAAATTCAGAAACGTTGACTACTCCCATGTTTAGTTCAAAACAGAATTTTAAAGATATATAATAGATGACGTTCTGGAATCCTTGTATGAACAGCAATCTTTAATTTCTTTATAATGGCGAATTGTGATACATGCAGTTGCCGATAAGAAAGAAAAGACGCTCGGACTTAACTATTCAGTTATTACTGTTGAGTTCTGGCGTCACAATACCTGCTGCCAGAACCAAAAAGCAACGAAAACAGAACATTGCTTTTCTTTCTTCTGCTCTAACTGAATAGCTTACAGTGAGAAGCAGAAAGGAATCTTTTTTTTTTTTTTCACTCCAAGACAGAGAAAAGCTACAATCTTTCTGCATGTTTCTATACATTCCAATCCACTGCAATATAGGTTTCATTTTTCTTCTTCATGTTTGCATGCCTGCTCTTTCGAATGAATAAATATAAAAGAGCTACACACCAAGGTTGTAAGTGGTTTGTGGGAAAGGTGATGGTGTGACTACGTATTATATGGGATAAAGTACCACTTAACGTACATGATAAGGGCATTACAAGTCATCTTGGAGTTTCCTAACCTTATAATGGAACTTGGATTTCGACCTCATGCCTTAATATGTTTATGGAACTCCTCATTGACTTGCAAGATCCTTACAATGTACGGCAGTGGGTCCTTTATATATTAAACACCAACCTATGGCACCTTTTTAGGTATGGATAGTACAGAGTTCTCATTGAAAAGGGATTATTGTTTTCTCATTACATTTGGAGCAGTTCCACTATTCTGTGTACATTTATCAAAACAACAATACATCAAACTTTGGGTTCTTCGAAGGCAGAATTTTGAGCATTATAAGTCAAACGGAGGCCAGAAAAATCAGAGGGCAAAAGTGACATTTACCATTCTAATTTCCATAGGATTCTTTGCTTCTCAAAACAGAAAAAATGGCTAAATGGAATTATACCAAATCTGGCATGAAAGTAGAACTTCACTTATGTCCCAGCGGTAAAGTGCATGTGTTCTCTCCCCTAAACATGGTAATATTGGCTCATCCCTGATTGGCATATTAAATTTACTTATAAGTCCCTAGTAAAGTGCACTACATGTGCCACGGGCCTGTAAATTAAAGACTACTAGTGGGCCTGTACCATTTATTGTGTCACCCACTTAAGTAGCCCCTTGACCATGTCTCAGGCCTACCATTGCAGACCGTGCATGGGCAGTTTTACACTGCCATGTCGACCTGGCAAAATAACCCTTTGCCAGGCCCAAACCTTCCCTTTTTACGCAAATAGCATCCTTTGTGAACTGACCAGCCACCTCAGCTGAGCAGCACATCTAGAAGAACCCACACATAGCCACTGCTGCATGGATCGGACTAGACTCATCACCTTTGGAACCACCACTGTGTGACACTTTTCCCCAGTGCAAAGTCTGAGCATCTAGTCGACAGCAACCTCAATGACAATGCTGGAACTCTGCATGGCATCTTCCAGACTCATCGGAACCAATGCATTGCCTCGACTGCGCAATGCATCCCCGCCACCGGCCTTCGAAACCCAAACCCTGCCAATAGGATCCTTGACGCAACAGGATCTCACACTGCAGCCTTGCCACATCAGTGTAACATCTCTGCTGCACAACGCATCTTCAATCCGTATCCACGCATCCTCAAATAAAGGTACTTTTGTCACAATGGGCCTAATTGGGTCCCTGTACCCGTCCCGTGCTCCATCGCGATCAGCCTGAACTTTTGACTTTGTCCCGGTCCGGTATGATCAGATGAACACTTTTAGGGCGTTACACTTCTTAATGCCATTTATACCTAAAACCTTTAAAAATCAATATTTCAAGGTCTACTTACTGTATTTTTGTCATTTTGGTGTTGTTTGATTTAATAAAGTTAGGTCTATTCTTCTAACTTGGTGTTGTATCTTTTTGCGTGGCGTTTTCACTGTTTAAAGTGTTACACAAACACTTAACACACTGCGTCAAAGTTAATCCTGACTGCCTTGTGCCAAGCTACCAGAGGGTGAGCAATGGTTAATTTAGGGTTTGCCTGACACTTACCCTGAATAGTATTGTGATTACTGTTTGAATAAAGTGTCTATCCAAGTCAACCAACAACCCAATTTGTAACAGTGCGTGTGAATCTGCTTCCAGTCTGCTTCCAGTCTTTTTACAGCCAACCATCTTCATCCCAAGTGCCCCCATCTACACTGCAGTTCAAGCGCTCTTAAACTGCCCTGTAGCCTGTGTGCTGTCTTGCTTCAACTCTACCGCCCCTCTATGTGCCTTGCCCCACTGCAGCCCTTCTATGTGTGGCCCCTGTCCCACAAAGGCCATTGTATGATCCTGCACCCCTTCATTCTCTGTGTGCTACCTCTGTATGTCCCCACCTCCCTAGCAGTCCTCTATGTTCCCCCCCATACTGTCTGCAGCCTCAGTGTGCCACATGGTACTGCTCCTTGAAATCCTTCTTCGTGAAGTAGTCGGTCTGTGTTTGCTAGCTTTACCTGTACAGCCACTCACCTGTGCAGCCACTCTTAGTGCTCAACAAGCATTGCACCCCTAAGTGTCCCTTGACTCCCTTTGTTGTGCCCCCAGCATCTGCAGCCCTTTGGTGCATCATATCCCCAGTGCAACCGATCTATTGCCCTGCCCAATCCCCACTGGCCCTCTGTTGATCCATTCATGTGTCTGCAGCCCCTGCCCGCACTTCTATGTTTCAAGCTGGCCTTCCTCTTTCAATCCCTCTATACGCCTCTCCCCCTTTGCAGCACTCTTACTGGGCATAACCTCTATTTGCTTTTGTTCCCTGTAGCCCTTTCTCTGTGTCCCTCTGTCCCATACAGTCCCAATGCTCTGCACAGCCCCTGCAGCCTATGTGCTCTTTTTCCACCCTAAAGCCTCTGAGTGCCCCCAATTTCCCACAAATCATCTCTTGCAGCCTTCTCCTCTCTATTGCCCCTTACAAGTGCTGCTGTACCTCCTATAGCTCAGTATCCCGCCCACCCTGCCCTGCTCAATACCTATGTGTCCTTGTACTCATGCAGTACCTGCTGGCGCCATCCTCCCTTAATGCGGTAGCCCCTCTATGTGCCCCATGCACCTCATACAGCTACATGCTCAACATGGCTTAAAGTTACTTGCATAGAGAAGAGTGGTGTGAAATGTCACAGAATGGAATGGCGAACAGTGAAGCAGTGTAACATAATGTTGTGTAATCGAGTGGAGTTGAATGGAGTACAACTGAGTGGCATGGAGTGGACTGGTGTAGAGTACACTGGTGCAGAGTGTTGAAGGGTATAGTGGCATAGAATGCAGTGGCATAGAATTCTGCGGCATACAATGCAGTGTTATAGCATGCAGTGGGATGGAGTTTTGCAAAGTACAGTGTAGTAATGCATAGTGCAGTGACACAGACTGAAGCGGTGCAGAGTGGAGTAGAGTACAGCAGTGTAGAATGCAGTGCAGTGAAATAGACTGTTTCAGAGTAGAGGGAAGTGGGGTACAGTGGAGTGCCGCAGGGCAGAGGTGTAGAGTGTAATGGCATAGAGTAAAGTGCAGAGTGGCACTGAGTAGATTAGAGTGGCGTACAGTGGCTCGGCGTAGATTACGGGGGCGTAAAGTGGTACAGAGTAGAGTGCATTGGCATACAGTGTATTGGCAGAGTACAGTGGCGTAGTGTGGCAGAGTGGATTTGTGCAGAGTAGAGCAGTGCAGGCTAGAGTGGAGTGGTGTAGAGTGCAGTGGCACAGAGTGCGATGGCATAGAGTGGTGCAGAGTAGAGGCATAAAGTGCAGTGGCTTGAGTGAAGCGGTGCAGAGTGAAGTACAGAGCATGTGGCGCAGAATCCAGTGGCGTGGAGTGCTTCAGAGTAGAGCGGCGCAGAGTGGAGTATGCGTGGTGTAGAAGAACACAGCCACTATAAACAACACATTTTCAATTCAAATGACCATTACATTCCCACAGACATGCAGTTTTACTGATAAAACTTTACAGGGCACAAACGATAATGTGTGGAAAAGGCATCACCTAGTGTATTGATTTGTTTTGATCTTGTTACATTATTTGTTTCCAACACACTTCAGAATTAACAAAAATGTGCTTCATTTGTGAATTCATAATTCTGATTTATTCTCAAATACTTGCACACTACATTTAAATGATGTTGTGTGCTAGAAGAAAACAACTTTCTACCCCAAGTATCCAGCAATATTCTCACATTAATCATTTCACTTTGTCATCGGAGGTCTCTCAGAAGACAGAGACTGACATTGGACCTCTGTCTTTGAATGCACAGCAAACCAGATAAGATCAGAAAATGGTTGAAAGAAAGAGGCACTGGTGGAAGAATGCAAGGATAGGTAGAGTGAAAAGGCTTTGTTCCTTGAGAGGGACGAACTGAAGCTGGACAGGATTAAACAGAATGGATTCCCAGGGAATCTTTCTGAACGTCCCCAAGATGCCTTTAGCAAACCAGGTAGTTGTGCCGTCTGGTAGGTTTCGACCTAAAAGCAGGTCTGGCTTGAAATAAAATTTAACAAACATTATCCTATGGATAAAAAGATAGTTCTTTCATACCCTCCAATTGGCAGGCAAACCTCTTCCGATTTGGATCTTAGACCTCTGCCACATAAAATAAGAGAGCTATCATAGTGTTTGCGCAGTTATCACCGAGAAGTTACCAAACTGGATACAGATTATTATATGCTTTTGAATGTTTGAAATTCTTACAGAAATAGTCTGTCGTCATTTTCAAAGTGATTACATGAGTTGAACATAACTTTTGCCCTGATAAGTCTGGGTTGTGAAACACATTTTGGCAAAAAAAAAAAACTATATTTTTTTGCAAGTCTGAAAGAACATTATAAACTGTAATTCGAGATATAAACCAATTATTTGAGCATTGTTAATCATTATTCATCATAAGAATTGGTAACAGGGAGCCTTTTCCATTTTGATCGATCAAACTAAAAGTCATAGAAATTCATCTGTTATAGTAAGATTTATCTCAAGTAACTATTGTGCCCTGAGGGAACTATAATTCACGCCCCCGCCATGTACAGTTTTTGTGACAAAACTTTTACTGCAAATATTACACTGAGATTATCAATGATGTTATCAAAGATGTCACGAGTGCTGTAATTTGTGGGGTAATTACCAGTGCATGGGGAGGGTGTGAGTTATAGTTACCTTAGGGTACTAGTTATAGTTACTTGAGGTAACTCTAGCTATAACTGGTGAATTTCTATGGTTTTGTACGTTTAAAATGTGAGCCTAACTATAACGTCCCTGTAACCTTGGTTTGTTAAGTGAATATCTATGTTTTTATTTTTAATTCTATTTTCTAACTATAACGCCCCTGTAATCTTTTGTTTTTTCACAGATTTTTTTAATAACATAAAGTAATTGTAATAACTATACGTTAATTCAACCACCACCGTGCCCGGCCTTGCATGGTGAGGGTTGGCTTCAAGGCTTGGCCTGTAGCCAAGACCCTTCAGCCAACCTCCTATAACCATGTGCAGTGGGGATTGGCAACAGGTTCTGGCCTGAGGCCAACCCCCTATAACCACCCAACCCGGGCCATGCACGGCCTAAGGGGCTGGCTGCAGGGCCTGCCCTGGGGTTGTGTGGTTATAGGGGGCTGGTCGCAACCCAAAGATTTTGTTGGGAAAAAGACTTCCATGTTTCATCACAAGGAATGTTTAACATTCAAAGTACTAGTAAATAAACAGACATCACCAAGAGATAGGAGGATTTGAACCCTCAACCTACTGAGTTTCAGCCCAAGAGCTTTACCAGTAAGCCACAAGTGACTTGGCTGTACTGTGCATCAAAATTCGAACACCTTGCTAGTGCAACACTTTAAAATCATTGTGTATAGAAACCAATGCAATATCAATCTCTCTTGCTCCCTTTTCTACCCTATTATGGGATGGCGAGAGAAAGTGAGAGACAGAGAGACATTTAGAGGAAGACTTTGACAATAAGAAAATTGAGAGAGCGAGACAGGGAGAGTTCTTCTAGATTTTGATAAATGATATTCTCAGAATTAGATATTTTAGGACAAATTGAAAAGAAAAAAATGTATTTGTCAAGTAAAAAGAGTGCAATCACATTTTAGTGTATACCTTAAATGTTTGAATTTGAAAAGTAATTAAAGCAGGAATGTGACTAGTGACACACAGACTGGAACCTCCAACCTTCAGCATGAGGGACTGAGATGATAACCTTTGGGCCACAGCTGACTCTTTGCTCTGCAGTTCTCAGACATAGATATGACATTCCATCCAAAGATTTTGATTGAAGAAAGATGAAACACTTAACAGTCAAAAGACTAGTAAATAAACAGACACACTGCCATGAGACACCAGGATTTGAACCTTCAACCTACTGAGTGACAGTCCAAGAACTTTACCAGTAGGCCACCAGTGACTCTGCTGTACTGTTCATCCAAACTTAGCTATAACATTCAAACCAAACGTCTTGCTTGTGTGCCGCTTTGAAGTCATTCTATGGAGACGCTATTGTTATTTCAATGGTCTCTCCATAGAATGACTTCAAAGGGACAGACAAGAAAGATGCTTGCCACAAGGAGAGGACTGTGAGGGAAGCCTGACAGCCACCGCAGTCCTAGCTGGCTCCCGACTCCTGCAGCAGCCGGCATTGCTCCTGCAATCAGGGAACTGCTTTAAGTAGCAGCTCTCTGCTTGCAGGAGCATTGTTTTCATCTGTTTCCTTGCACGTATATTTGCATGCAGGGAAACCGATGAAAACTCCACTTTCTGCAAGCATTGCAGAAAGCAGAGTTATGTGTGCTTTTGCTTGGTGGGAGCTACTAGCTCCCACCAAGCAAAAGCTAACAGCTACCTCCGGAGGGTGGGCACCTCAGGAGGTATCATGAGCTGGCTCTTGGGGGAAGGGGGAGGGAGGGGGCTGTCTCCAGGGCCATTCAGAGCTCCACAAAGGGGTGCCCCCTCCAATTTTTGAATTTATCCCCAGGGAGGTCGTGGTCCCTCGGGCTCCACAATGGACCCCCCGTTTGTTCGTTGACGCCAGAGGAGGTGGTAGTCGGGGGCTGTGTGGCCCCCTCCATATATTTTGATTGCCCCAGGGAAGTGGCAGTCCTCAGGGCTGAGGATGGGCCGAGCAGGCCCCCTGCATTAATGTAAATACATTTGCCCTGGGCAAGTGGCATCCCTAGGGGGTTGCCACGCAGCTCCCCTGCGTGTATTATTGTACTTTGCCCCAGGGAAGTTGTGGTCCCTAGGGTGGGCCACACGCCACCCCGCACACTATATTGCACTTTGTCCCAGGGAGGTAATGGTCCCTGCGGTATGGGCGGGCCAGGCAGTGTCAACTCACATCAATTTAACAACTTTTGCCCTGGGGAGGTTTCAGTCTCCGGGTCACAGGGATGCAGCACAGGTACCCCTTCCCCCAATTAGATAACATACAGTGCCCCTGGGAGGTGGCAGCTTTGATAAGCCCTAGGTGGGGATCCCCGTGCACCTACCTGCTATTTTTCCACAATGCCTCCCGGGACCTGACCCACCTGGGGGCAATAGTAAAAGCAAGCACAATTCACAAATTTGCTGCACTTTTGCCGTGATGTTAAATAAATGATTTTAAGCCTTGGGGACCCCTGCACTAAGAAAAGCGGGGTAGGGTAACATCACCCTGCCTCCTTTTCCTTTTTTTTTTTTTTTACACTAGGCTGAAGATGAGGCTCAAAATGACTGCCAACAGATTTCTGCACAAGATCGGGGGTATTCGCAACGCCTTTGCGCCTCCAGATATACAAATTTAGTTTTCTTTTAATATTTCAAAAACTACTGAACGGATTTACATTAAATAATATAAAACACTCTTTCTGGACCAAGAGATAGATAGATAGATAGATAGATAGATAGATATATATATATATATATATATATATATATATATTCACTTAAAGGTTACAGGAACGTTATAGCTAAGCTCACATTTTAAACGTATGAAACCACAGAAATTCACCAGTTATAGTCGGCCCATGACGTGTGACTTTTGTATTTCAAACATGCATGCCACTGTACATCTTTGCAAATGCTGCCTTGCTCATGTTATTACTGATGGGGTCCTTTATTATGCTCATGTAATAGCTACACATGATCTACATCATATGCCAACATCACATTCACTTTCATATGTTAAACCAATTGTCATAAACCAACGCACATACTACAATACACTAACACACCCAGCATTATACACCCACAAACCAATTATCATATACCAACAGATCCACCATTACACATCAACACAGACAACATTAGAGGCCCACAATTCCATCCAATGTCCACAGAATCAACATCAGATTCCTAAACCCCAGCACCATGCATGCACAAACCAACACGTACACCAATACGCTCAGAATAATACATACCAGAGTCAATATCATGCAGAAATACACCTTTGTATGCCATTAAAACTAATATTGTAGGTATCTCATTATACACGACAACACCATAATTAGTACGAACACATCAATCATCATATGCCCATAACTCACATCATGCCATCACATCCACCTTCGTACACCCACAGCCACCAACTTATGTACACACCCATCATCATAAACCTACACAGCCACCATCATAAGACAACAGGCCTGCCATTGTGCATCCAAACAACAACCATCGTACAAGCACACATCCAGCACCACACACCCACCTTCATATGCCAATAAAACGACCATCAAGAAACCATACAGGTGAGCCATACAGCAAAGGTCGCACCTTAACTTGAGTATTATTTTACTTTCTTTAATAGGGAAGCCCCTACATACATATCTGTAAAACTTTAGTTTTTATCAGAACATATAACACACACATGTGCTACTACAAGATTGTACATACCCTTAATATCTGTCATAACTACTAAACATTTTCCATTGTCAGTTTTCATTTATATGAATAAGTGCTATTTTTTACAGTGCACATCTAACCTGTTTTAAGCTTTTCCGCTTCTGTATCAAGTAACATTCTTATAAAAGGACAACACCTACTACCTTTGTAAAATACTACGTTGCTTCTCTCATCCGGACTATTCAGCCCATCCACCTGTTTGGTATCACATTCTGCATTCTAGACATTTTGAAACCTTAAAGATATAGATATGCAACATGTGCCCCTCTATTAAAAAAAATCATAATCAGCAATACAACTAAACCCAATAATACATGCAAACACATCATATTAAAAATCAAACAAGAAATCAACAATTCACTAAATCAAATAATTACTTTCCTCATATATAAAAGTTGAATAATGATTCCCGATCATTGTGGACCCTAGTGTAGCTTATGTGGCAGGAAATCTGCTATGCACTGCTTACTGTAACTATAAAACAAATATGTAAATCTACGTACACAATGAACAAATTACTTAGCTTTAGAAATGTCGTATCTGGTAGAGACCCTATCTAGCCACAGATTCTTACCCTAGAATATTCCCAGACGACAGACGGGATACAAAATGTTTTTTTTTTTAGCAATCCCTCTTGTGAGCCTGTAGGTGCTGTGGTTCGACTCTGTGTGGTGTCAATGGCATCATCCGTGCCAGAAGTGACACGAGTGGAGCATACATAGGTGCCACCCCAGAGCGCTGAGCTCAGTTCTTGAATATATTTTCCACACCCAAAGCACGGAGCTCAGCTGAGGAGGAATGAGGTCCAACACTGCCCTCCTGTTGCGCAATAACAATATTTGCTGAGGTGGGTGGATCACTAATTGAGGTTTTGACCTCCTGTGCCTCAGATTCAGTAACTTGTGAAAATAAATGAGTCTGCCCAGAGGCAGTAGTTGAAATGTGATTCTTTGGTTCGTTCAAATTTCCTTTATTTATTGTAAAGCAGTTTATCCAATTGTTCATCAGTGCAAACAGTACCATAAAACACAGCTGACCCGTGTTTCGCCCCCTAGTGGCTGAAAGCCTAGGGCTTTCTTAAGGCTTTAAACTCAGTAGACAGGGAATGTTTCTCTCACAAAATCCACTGGCAAGATTTTATATTAGAAGAATATTAATGTAATAATTGTATTTAGAGCAAACTCATATCCATGTTTAATACATCATACTGATCATCATTTGGTGTCACATGAGACCCTGGGGGGAAGTAATAACTAAAATAAAGTTACATTGGGGCATAACGAAGGGCTTAGGAGGAAACATATGCTGCAAACTTTTTTTGTGTTCAAAATATTTTATTGGCTTTTCAAGGATATAAAATTAAAACAGTCACGGTGTATACAATGCTTACCTCATATATGTGACATAGAAACACTATAATTAGTCTTAGAAGAGTGACATAAGTGCACACTTGAACAAAGCACTGTTGATTGTCGAAATAATATGAATAAGTGTAAAATAATACAGTCAAGAAGAGGGAGAGGAGTATAGGGAAGGGGGTTAGGGGAGATGTGGTATGGGTTGTGCTAAGCAGCATGCAAAAAAGGGTGATAATAGTCAGTTTGTTGCACTGTTTGGGAAATGTTATATTGCTTATATGAGACTTATTTGTACCTGCTTGTTTGACATAGGTGAAAGAAGGTGGTAGAAATGTATGTTTGTGGTGGCCTTGCTTTTTGGATACATAAATCTATTTTATTCCATAGTTTGGGCAGGTCTTGAGGTTTAAAGTTGCTGTTCAGCAGTGAGTTGTCTGAACTTCCTGTGGAGCAAACCCATAACCACCACATGGTGGGATAGACTTTGAAAAGATTTCCATTTTTAAAGAATGTTTTTCAATCCTATTGTTAATAGTAGGTCTAAAAGACATGTGTCCTGGGAGTTCAGATGCAGAGTAGATGCATGGGAAATGGGCCTGTAGTTTTTGACTTCTAGAGGGTTCTTCCTGTCTTTGTAGATCACTGTTATTGTGGCTTCTGAAGCCGTACCCAATATCTTCCCAGTGGTTTTGAAGTGGTGGAACAGAGATTCCATGCAGTGGCATAACAAAGGCACCCACAGTCCTGTGGTTGGGGGCTAGGCTGGAGCTTCAGGGGGCCTCCTCAGCACAGTACTCTGACTTGAGAGCTCCTGAGTGTGTCTCGAGGGAGGTGGGGGGGGGGAAGGGAGCAACACACCACTGATTCCATGTGGGGGTAATGGGTTGTCTTAGAAGATTTTACAGAAGCTGACCGGGAAGCCGTCAGGCCCTGACGCTTTTCCTAGCTTTAGAGTCGATTGACTGCTTAATTTCAGTGGTGGAAATGGGATGACTGAGTGTTATGGAGTCATTATGGGTTTGTTTTTGTAGTTTGTCTAGGTATCTTTGACAATTGCTAGATGAGGATGTTGAGTCTGGATTATATAAATGTTTGTAGAATACTTGAAAGGTGTTGACAATTTTTATTGTGTCAAGAATTGCATTTCCAAATGTATTCGTAATGGCAGTAATCAGGTGACTGTTTTTTAAAAATGTAAATAGTTTTCTAGATTTCTGCCTACTTTACTAGAATCTTTAAATGTCTCCATCTTATCTTGGACCCAAATGTGTGCCTTGGTGCTGACTATTTTGTTGTGTTCGTATTTTGAGGATTTCAGTTGGGAAAGGAGCTCTAGATTTCTTGAAGTAATAAAGTTATCTTCTAATTACTTTATGGATAGTTCTAGCTTGTTTAATCTTTTATTTGTATTTATGTTAGACACAATGTTAATGAGTTCTCCTTTTATTGTGGCTTTCATAGCGTCCCATAAGGTTTCTTAGGGCATTCAGTTAGTATTTTTTTTCATGAAATAAGTTTTTGATAGCGGTGCTAATTTCATCTTTTAATATGGAGTCTTGCAGCACCTCTTTGTTCATTCTCCATTGCTTTCTTTTGAGAGTATTATGGGATTTTTGTAGTTCAAGGGTGACGCATGTGTGGTACTATTATTTGATGGAAGGATTTATACCCTTCGTGTGCGGATGCTGTTAGGAAGTATGTAACCAATTCTGGAAAGAGTGTTATGCGGATGGGAGTGGAAGGTAAACTTGTTTCCTGCGGGATTTTATAGACCCCACATTTCATTCAGGCAGTACTTTTTGTACTGGTCTCTCATTTGTTTGCGTAATTTACTGGGTCTGTAGCTGCATGAACAGCTTCTATCTAGCAAGGTGTCCCAAGGGGAGTTAAAGTCTCCGGCAAGTATCATGCCCGAGTCTTTTGGTATTTTTCATAATTTTTTGTTTAAGGTGATCCAAAATTGGGCATCATCAGGTGTAGGGGCATATATGTTAATTATACAGCAGGTTGAGATGTTAATATTAACTTTTGTAACTAACCATCTGCCCTGAATGATATGGTAATGGTCCGTGACAGAGAGCCCTGCTTTCTTTGCTATAAGAATATGTACTCTATTTTTTTTTTTGACTGCTGGGCAGCAAGTTGTGTTGTAGATCCAACAATGATGCAGTATATTACATTCTTGAGGCCTACTTTTTGTCTCTTGTAGGATAAGTAGGTCACCTTCAAGTCTGGCACAGTACTCTAGAATTTTCCTACGTTTGACAGGGTGGTTAGTACCTTTTGTACTGAGGGAGAGAACGTTCAATGTGCCATTGGCAATATTACAAGGGAGGTGAGTCAGATCTAACTTTGGTCAGAAAATATGTATTGTTGGATGTGTCCCCTGAGATGGATGGTATTGATAATTGCATAATATGATAATTCATCCTGTTGTGTTCAGGAATTAGCACATTGAATGTTGGGTTTCCTGGGTATATTGGTAGAGATGGGGAGAGGAACTTTGCGTAAATTATAATGTAGAGGTTTATGGTGTTGCTGGAATATGAGGCCCTTGAATTGTATAAGGTGTGTCTGCAAGAGTGATGAGAAGAAATATGGAAAGCTCAGAGATAAGTGGAGCCACTCAGGGTTAGTAGATATATAGATATATAGACAGCAGAATTGGTAGAAGGCTACAGGAAAGTATGGAAAAATAAAGGAAAAAAACCAAAACAAAGACCCACATCCCACCCAGACTAAAATGTTCTGGGAGTAGATGAAGCTGTGGAGGCCCCAGGAGGCCAGGACCTGTGTAGCTCACTGCAGAAAGGGGAGACATTGCAGTGAGGAAAGGGTCGACGAAATTGAATAAGGTGTACAACATCTTGGTGGCAATCGAACGTGGACTGTAATGGATTGAGTAAATAAATAATATTAATGTTTCAACATTAGCTGAGTTATCAATCCCAGTGGCTTACCCTTGCATTGCAGTTGTCCAGCCAAGGTTAGTTCATGGTATATCACTGGAATAGCGTTTTATTATAGAAAAAGGCAAATCACAGATATAACAATAACATTTAATTCATTCAACATTAATAATATTCAACATTGCTTAGAGACAGTGGGAAAGCTTGCCTAATAGCATATATCCTGAGTGTATTACGTGTATATCATGCCTGTGGTACTAGTGTGACATGATATGTCTCAATATTACAAACCATGGACTTTAGTATGACTTGTGTATCTCACTATATCCCACTATATGACTTGTATTCTCATTATATGGCTTGTTTATCTCGCTATAAATATGCCTTGTATGTTCACTATGTTAGTGTATCAATTCATCAATATGACTGTCCACCGCTAGAGTGAGATACAGCGAAGCGTAATATGGTAGTGAAATATAATGTGACACTTCCATTGTATTCCAGTTAGTGGTATACTAGTAGGGCTGTGAATTCAGCATGGCATGCCACTCATCATACCCCGTGTACTGTGAATCATATTTTGCTTATGATTCATTCACTTTGCAACACTGACTAATAATGTTTGGGGAAAATAATAGAATTAAGTAGCGATAAGATAGTATTGATGTGAATGTGAATAGTTACTCTGAGGTGAGTAGTCATTAGCTGTTTCTATAAGAGTAAAGATTTATGACACAGTAGTTGAGGTTGGTTGGCCTCGAAATATGTGTCAAAACATTACGGAGGTATGATAGGTTAATCCAAGTTATATAAGTAAACTATGTTAGTTGATGAGGCATATTAGTGATGGATAAATTGGTTCCAATATGGGGATTCCAATATTGGAATGCAGAGTCCATTGACTGCTGTGGTCTGCTGTTAATTAGTGGTTAGTAGGTTGTGTTAACCTTTAAGGAATCTTATCACAACAGGTTACTTAAAAAAAGGAAGGTTGAGCCAGCAACTGTAGAAAGGCAGAAATGGCAGACAGATTTCCTTTTACTGTGCCCAGAGCAAAGCCTTGCCAGCCTGGGATCAAACGAAAAGGAGAACCTCAGACAAAGGTGCAGAAAGAGGATCAAGTGACTTAGAAGTACACCACATCATGAACTTGCCCCATTGGCAGGCGTAGATGGTTTTAGTAGAACACCTGGCTGCTAGAATGACATCACATACTCAAGGTGCGAGTTAAAACACCCTTACTTTTCACCACTCAATCTCCAAGAATGAAGATGGAGAGTGAACAGACATCACTATTGCTGTGGACAACCCCATCAACTCCACTCAGAGAGGAATGATGCCATCTACTGGCATGCAAGGATGATTGCTAAAAAAAAATCCATATCCAGTCTGATGCCTGGGAATATTCTAAGGTAAGGAACCTGCAGGTAGAAGTCTATTGGATAATAATATATTCAAATAAAACAGTGCAGTGTGTACCATAGATTACCTACCCCAAGACTAAAAAAGAAGTGAGCTATGTGTGTTACTATGATTCTCATATTACAATTTCAAGGAAGCAAACATTGAGAACTTTAAATGTGGATGAAATCCTAAAAATGAAAATAAGACATCAACCACAAATGTAAGTCTAGCAAAGTAAAATAATTCAAACAAACACTTGTGTTGCAATTCTCTTCTGCATGTGCCAAATGAGGACATCAAGATGCATTTAATTCATTTGGAAGAAGGGATATGAATTAATATGTCTGCATGTTACTACATTGTAACACAAGGCATGTTTTAGTACTTGGCTTTTATTTACCAAGTCAATGAAAGTTGTAGAACTTGATACAACTAAGCCAATGTACTTGACCATTATATGCAAAGGGAAAAACCAGGACTGGGCTCATACAGTGTTTGGTGTCAATGCAAATCCAAAGGAAGCATACACAACATCTGCAGAAATCATCCTACAGCGAGAGGCAAACTACTTCATATTAAAAGACTGAACCCTGCCACCTCTTCTATATCCATGAAGAAAAAAGAGAAGAGGACATGCCTTCTCGTGTAGGCCATCCCCCAGCATCTCAACCTTGGAGACATCGTGCCTACTTCAGTGTCCTCCAGTCCTGATGAAACTACCACTAACCCAAGAGGGAGTGAAGCATGTCGATCTTGACATAACAGATGTTCATACATGTGAAGGACAAGTTACTTACCTCCAGTAGTGCCTGGTAGAGACTATATCTAGCTGTAAACTACTTACCTGTGAATTCTCCCCAGGTGTAAGATTGGATCCAGAAGATTTTTTGTGAGCAGTACCCCTGCACGTGGTAGGTGGCATTGATCGGTTCAGCATCCATCGTCGGCATCTCCAGTGCCAGAAAAGATGTTGCGATTCCTATAACAGCTGTCAGTTTCTTTTCACGACTTTCCATGCCAGACACGCAGAGTCATGAAGAACACGGACCATTGGTGTGTCAAAACTATGGCACTGAAAGGAAGTCTCTGCCCCTAGAAATCAGTTTGCAGGGCAGGGAGGCTAGGTGGGTCACAAAGGAGTCTACAGCTAGATATAGTCTCTACCAGATAAGGTGTTGCCTAAAGTAAGTAACTTGTGGACCTGATAGAGACTTCAAGCTAAAGATTCCTTACCTGTGAATAAATTCACAAGCAACACCATCCCCAGAGGAGGGTCTGCGAACGAACTTGAAATGAGAAAGTCCTACAGGACCAACGGGCAAAGTGTCCATCTCTACAGCCCTTACTGTCCAGACAGTAATGTTTGGTAAAAATGTGCAGAGATGCCAAAGTTGATGCCTGGTATATGTCCAGGAAAAGAACTCTGCGTGCTAATGCAGTGGTTGTAGCTTTAGCTCTGGTGCAATGAGCACGCAAATGTTCAGGAGAATGCTTTTTGGCCAGTGCATAGCAGATCTTGATGCAGAGCACGACACAACAAGAGATGATTTGCTTCTGTACCACACAACCTTTCTTCGCACTACGTGCCCCCATGAAGAGTTGGTTGTCCACCTGGAACTCATGGGTACAATCAAGGTAGAACATCAATGCTCTTTTTTGGGTCCCGCAGGTCTCACCAGAAGGAAGGCTGTTTTCAATGTGAGAAGCCTGAGGGGACAATTGTGGAAGGGCTAAAAAATAGCGTACATCAAGAAAGTCAGAACCAAATTAAGATCTCACTGAGGCATAATGAATACAGAGGGAGGAAACATATGAGTAAGACCTTTGAGGAACCTATGTACACTAGATGAGATTTAAACAAGGAAGGTTGATCAGGCAACCTCAAGAAAGCCGAAATGGCAGATAAATAGCCCTTAAAAGTGTCCAAGGCAGAGCCCTGTTGGGCAAGGGAAAGAACGACAAGTAAAACCTCAGAGAGAGGAGCAGAAAGTGGATCAATAGATTTTGCTGCACACCATGACACAAAATTCAGGTAAATACCGTCTAGGTGGAGGGATGCCTGGCTGTCAAGATGACAGAGACTTCGGGAGGAAGGTCAAAAGCTGACAGCTGCTTCCATTCAATCTCCATGCAAGAAGGTGGAGACTGGACAGGTTTGGGTGAAGTACCCTCCCCGCCTGCTGCGACAGATATAGAGATGGAGCGGTAGAGAAAGAGCCTTTGGAAGTTGAGGCTTGACACACCAAGCTCTCAGGGGTGGGGTGTTGCATGAGGAAACTTGGGTCCCCATGAGCCAGGCGATCGTGGCAGGTAATCGTCCTAGTCAGAGGAGCCTTTGCTGGGTTTGGACCAGGTACCCAAAACAACGTTCGTAAATGCATTGTTAAACAGAAGTAGGGGTTTGGATGTGGAGACTCTCAGCTGTAGCACTTCTGTCAAATGTCAGTTTTGACTGCCACTTTGGACAGCTGAAGGTCCAGGACCTCAGCTGCCCTCTGCACCACCTCAGCATAGGAAGCTCCCTCCATAGCCACTGTAGGATTAAAAGCGCACCAGGATAAGGCGAAGTAGCCAGTCCACTGGCTTCACCCGGATCATCAAGCCAGTCCATTTCTTCCTCGTAAGACAGGTATTCTAAAGGGCCCGGTGACACCTCCCAAACCTCCCTGAGGACTAGCACAAGGGAACAGGGTCAGGATCTGATCTTGGAGGCAAAGCTCCTGCCAGAGCTGGCATTGGGCGACACCAATCCGGCTCTGTCAGTCGGGGATGACAGTGGGGATGGCGTTGCCAGTGGGTGCCAGCAGCGCCGGAAGAGTCGACATTGGGACCAGCACCAAAAAAGGTTGAGGTCTTCAGCTGGTGCGGGTCTGGATCCCCGGGGGCCCACTGGCACCAAAGCCGCTGGCGCTGAACCCAATGGGCCCTCCTCTTACCCTGCAGAGCTCGAAGGCACACAAGTCAGAATGCCCAAAAATGAGGTACATGGCCTCATAAAATTCTTTCAATTGGGCAGGGGGTCACGTCAGCTGTCGGAAAGTCATGATGGCACAGAGTCGGCTCAGGCACAGCTTCAAAGAACGAGGCCTAGAATGACGATGCTCCATTGTCGCAACAGCCAATGGATGAGGAGAAGTCAAAGAACGCTTCGACTTCTTACTTTTTTCCTTGTGCCTCGACTTACCTGATCGTCCCGAGGACTTGGAGAGGGATGAGGACAACTTTGGATTCTGCGACTAGTCCTGGGACCTTCCACGCAACCGGAGCCTCGATCTGCACAGAGTCGTGTGCCAGGCTGCCATCAGCTTTGGAGACCGCGCCCTCAAAACCTTCAAATGCATTGCCCGGGAAGAGAAGCACAACTTGTTTTAGTCCACACCACAATAAACCCACATGGTGTAACCAAGACATATTTTTATTCATTTTTCATTTAAGGAATTTTACCCAAACCAAACTGAGGACACTGTCACTTCTATGACAAGCTTCTGACACAAAACACTAGAGCAGCTTTGGAGACAGGGAAGTGTGCACCCGAATTTAGCCCATCACATGCAAATATTCTATCAGCCGAAAGGAAAGTTAAGTATGGAAATTACTACTATCCTACCAGCATCGGCTGGGTGGGACTTTGGATAAAAAGAGAATAATCAAGTGAAGCCCAAAACGCTGCTGTCAGATCGTTTGGTGTTCTCTATGGTAGCTCCTGTGAAGTGTGGTCTCCATTTGTGACCAAAACAGAGTCTCCTACTTGTAGTGGGAACAGTCCAGCAGTAATGTTTATATGGTAGTAGTTAAAGCATTATTAGGCTATTAGATTGTTGCACTATGCAGTGTCGAAGAAAAGATATTCCCCACAAAGACACAACAGCAAGGACACATTCAGGGTCTACCACACTCTACCAGTGCTTACAGAGTCGACTACCATAACATAAGTGCCAAAACGTGAAGCAGATTTGAACATTAGTGAAAAGGCTAAGAAGGCTTTTTTTAGATAGACAGGCGTAGCATTCTCCTTCCCACCACTCTATCATCTCGATAGAAAAAAAAATAGTTTGGGAGTTTATGAACAGAAGTAATTCTATCAATGTACAAGGTTTTGCTGTTTTCTGCATCAAACCAAGTGTTACTTTCAAAGTCTCTATTTTAAAATCAATTTCTATGACAAAGTAATAAATTAGATCTGTGACCACTGATCCTAGTAGATGGTTAAAAATAAATCATTTGAAGTGACAGCCTTTGGCACACATGGGTGAGCTAATTTTATAAATAGATGTGAAAACTGCATGAATGACATCATGTAGCAGAAAACGACAAGCATATTAAAAGCTGCCTTCTTGCGAAGGACACCAATGAAAAAGTCAATTGTTGGTGGCACTCACTGAAAATTTAAACTCTCACGCCGGAGATTGAAGAGACGCATAGAAAGGCAAGTGAATATTGTTCTATATAAAGCTTATGTAGAATAGCAAAGAGAAAAGGTATACGGTCTGTATGCGATAAGAAGCTAAGGGCCCGATTACAACTTTGAAGGAGGTGTTAATCCGTCCCAAAAGTGACGGTAAAGTGACGGATATACCAGGTGCCATTTACGAGTCCATTATATCGTATGGAACTCGTAATATGGCTGGTGGTATATCCGTCACATTTGGGACGGATTAACACCTCCTCCAAAGTTGTAATCAGGCCCTAAATCCTCAAATAGAACAATGTACCACATTTAGCTTAGAGAAGTTGTGCTAGAAAATGGTTCAAATTACAAAACTATTTCAACAAGAATTCAAAAGCTGTCATATGCAGACAAGTAAAGTTAAAAAGGATGCTTATTGGAATTCATTTATTTACTTTAAGTGCCATCACTTTTAACAGATGTGTACTTCTCATTTAGTCTTTCTGCCTCTCTTTTGATGGAATATGTTTCTTAGTATGCATCCCTATTCTTGTCAAACAGACACAGGGACCGAACAAGAACATAACCGCTGCTGAAGAGGTTTGCTAACAACTAATGAACACTGGTTATTTCCAGGCTGAAACTAAAAAGCGTCTGGCCAGGACATGTCAATAACAATATCCAAACTTATTTTCTGAATACTATGTTATAATTCACGGGAGACTGCAATCCCTGTATACAAGCCCGGTCTCTCATTTCCTTATTACAGGCCACATGTGACACCTGTAATAAAAAAAATTACATTTCAGTTCAACAATAATGACTTATTACAGTTCGGTTCTAATGTCACAATGCCCGCTGACAGTGCTCCAAGGAGGAAGGCAGATCACAAAGCATATTTAGAGCTGCACTTTAAGAAACATGGCTTTTCTTCTTCTGCTCAGTTTTTCTAGATAAACAGTTACAAGGATAAAGATACTATTTATGGCAATATCTTTATTGGTTCCATATTTTTGGAAATTACAGAAATTGAAGAATCTTTCTGCAGGTTTCTACACATTCTGGTAAGATTTGTTGTTGCATCAAGTAATGAATCAGGATACAGCTTGTAAGGGTAAATGTATTAAGTAAAGTGAAAGTTGGGGCCAACAGGTCCAATCTGCGCAGCGTACAGCAGGCAACTGCTGCGCATGGAATCTCTATGTGCTTGAAAACTCATGACATATGAGACAATTAGTTGTGTGACCATCTACAGGTAGTCAGTCACCGTCTTTCGTGAACGCTGTAGAAGTTACAGCGCTGAACAGCAATAGTCTGTGTTCTAGCAACGAATTCTAGCAGTTTCCAGCGTTGAGTGTGCAAGTTCTGGTGGAGGCAAAAACTAGTGTTCTGGTCACTGGAAAGCAGCACAGCAGTTTCAAGCCAGTAAAAGGAAATACTTTGGAACCTCTGCATTTCTGTTCTGTGAAGCAAGTTACCGTTAATTGTGATTGTTGTATTTCTATATCCTTTTTGTAATATGTGTGAGTCTCATACATTCTCATTAGCAACACCACAACCATTCTTAACTGGTGTTGGGGAGTCACCAAATAAGTGAAATGAATGGAAAATGCATTTTTTAACTATATAGAAACTATTTAGGATGAGGAACAGGCCCAGCTAAAAAAACAGAAGAAAATTCTCTTTTGAGTTCCTTAGGTCCCAAGGGATTATTGTGTATAATGCAATGGGGAAATAAAACCTGTGCAGCTACTGAATTAGTTGGGTTCCAAAGCGCCTCGGAGGATTTAGATAAATATTACTCCACATTAGTTTGCATAGAGAGAGACAGGCACAATGTTTTCAGGAGGAAGCAGAATAAGCTAGAACGTATTGAAGAATATGTGTCTGGCTTGAAAAGATTACGATTAACCTGTAGTTCTGGGACCTTGCACAATGAGTTGGTAAAGGACCAAATAATCATGCATGTGAACAACGAACACATTGAGGAAAGACTATGGATTAATGGAAAAGCATTACTTAGTAAAGTTATTTCTGTAGATAAGGAGGTTTTAAATTTCTAACAAATGTGCCTGAGCTGCTGAGGTGAATTCTAAAGATGAGCAAACAGAAATTGTTTGCGAGGTCAAACGAAAGGAAAAGAAAAAGGTGTGAAATCAAGATGAGAATACGAAAAGCTCATCTAAACAGCAGGAGAATAAATGTTTAGGTGTGGTAGTAAGGACCACCTAGCTTATAGTAGAAAATGCCCTGCTCGAAATCAAAAATGTGGGAAATGTGGCATCTTAGGGGATTTTGCTAAAGTTTGCAGGAAAAGTAAATCTAACAAGAAGGTAGGTGTAGTTAGGGATGATTCACAGTCGGAGTCAGACTCTCAGTCAAATAAATCTGCAGAAGAGAGGTGTAAACCTCCTTTCCAAGGTATCAAGAAACAAACCAGCTGAGGTATATATATCATATATATGTATATGCACAAGTTTTATAATGTTGTGTTTATTACTCGTGTTATTTTATTTCTACTATGTTTATTACACTGTGTTTATCTTTGTTATTTCTAAGTTCTTTCACCATTAAGCAAATGGAACTTTATTTGGGTTCTAGAGCTTTGGGTACCCTGGCCTGGCATTCGTACTGGAGGTCTCCATCCTGTGTGTACGTGCCTGTGCCTGTCGTGGACCCTTTGAATAAATCTACATGTTTCCTTTCAACATTGCGCTCTCAACTTATTTAAGAAGAAATTTGCCTACTATCCGACTTTCTACATTTGGTACCAGGACTGGGGAGAAGTCGTAATTATTGAAAGAGATCTACGGGTCCAGCGACCAGCACTTGTTTCGTTTTTGCCTACAAGAATTTATTCTCGTCGTGTTGTGGAGATTCCTGTCCTTCTTCCTGGGTGTTGACGGCACGCTGGATATTTCGACGAGGACTCTATTTATGGATATTGAGCCGACGATGATTTTATCTTACTGTTGGCCGTTGGTCCGGACCGCGAGCGCTCATTAATGCTCGAGCGCAGTACAACTGTAGACGCGTGCAGCGCAGCAGCATCCTTGTGCCACGTCACGCCGCACGCTCCTTGTTGTGACGCTTGTGACGCTCTAAGCATCTCGGTTGCTCGGATACCGCATTGTACGTGCGCGGACGCAGTGTTTACCTCGCCGTCCGTGTCACGTCCACATTTCAGTGCGGCATACGCTTGTACTGTTGACTATTGTTAAGCGTGTTATTTGGCAGCTGCTAAATTTGGTTACACGTACTTACCGGAAGCTTCTACAGAGTTTATTTATTTTCCAGCGAATTATCTGAAACAGCGGTAACAATTTATAGAACAGTGTTTACACAGCGTTTAACTCTTCTTTGAGACTGAATTGTTCATATAACGTGTACAGATTTGTTTTTGTTTCTTGGGCTGCACATTTAGCAACATGGCTTCAAATCAGTTAGTTGTTCAGCCACCACCATTTTTACCAAAAGGAGGGAAACCGGATATCAAATGGACTGAATAGTTAAGAATTTTTGAAAACTATTTGACTGCAATTGATGCCAATGATTTTCCACCTGCAAGGAAATTAGCTCTTCTCTTCAATCATCTTGGTGTGGCTGGACAACGTGTGTTTGATAATTTGCCTCCTGTTTCTTCTCCTAGCAGTGGTGGTGATAATGTGGTGTGGAATGTGTATGTTGAAGGAAAAGAAAGAATTAAGAAACAGTTTTCTGACAAATCAAATGTGTTACTCGAAAGGTTTAACTTTGCAATGTGCAAACAAACTGTAGATGAATCAGTGGATGAGTATGTGGCCAATTTGCGTGTGCTTGCGCCAAAATGCGATTTTGGCATCAATGTGGACGTACACATCAGAGATCAGTTTGTGTTCCATTGTCATTCAAAAAAAATTCAGGAATGCTTATTGGCATGTCGCAATCCTTCTTTGGATGAAACTATTGATATAGCTAAGGCTGTTGAAAGGTCCATTGTTACATCCAAGGTTGTATGTGGGCAAAATGAACAAACTAATATTAACCAAGTGCTTGATGATGCAGATGTTTGTTATGTTAGAGAAAGAGTAGCGAGACAGAATAGAAATTCTTTGTCGTGTTTCCGGTGTGGCTCGCGTAGTCACATTTTAGTAACAGCCAGTCTTGCCCTGCTTTAGGTAAGAAATGCTTAAAATGCCAAAAAGTTTGTCATTTTCAAGCTGTTTGCAGGCAATTTAATCGTAATCCCAGGCCAACGAGAGTGAAAGTTAATAATATCTATTCTCAGGATGAAAATGCAGTTCAAGAAAGTACGAAGAAATTGTCCAATGTTGTGTTGACTATAGACGTTCCTCTTCGTAGAGGAAGAAAGGTTATGAACATCAAAGGACCAATTTGCCAGGCAATTATTGACGCAAAATAAATTTCTGTCATGGCAGATTCAGATGCACCTATTACTATTTTAGCTGATGTGACTTATCGTAAATATTGGCCAGCAACAAAAATGTTACAACAAGCAGACATTAGCCCCAAGGCTTTTGGTGATCATGATATTGATCTACTACGATGTTTTCCTGCTACTTTGTCCATCCTAGGAAGGTGCATTGTGACTACAATCTATGTAGCATTGAATGGCAGAGACATTGTTGGATGGAAAGATTTGGCGAAATTGGACATTATTCTTCGCCCTGGATGTGATGACCCAATTACTTTAGGTGATATGCCTGTAGGCGTGACTGAACTTAGTGTGTATAATATTTCCACTGATTTTGATGCTGAACCATTTATAGCAAAGTTTCCCAGAGTATTTGCAGACAAAGTGGGCATATTAGAGTTAAAGATGGTGCTATACCTATTTCACATAAAGTCAGACCTGTTCCTATCTCTGTGAGGGGGCAATTGAAGGACCTGCTGGATAAATTAGTTGAAGATTGCATCATAGCCCCCACAGATTCATCAGAGTGGATTTCGCCGGTTGTGCTCACATAGAAAAGGAACGGCGATTTGAGGCTATGTGTGGATCTCAGGTCTCTGAATAAGAATATTATTGTAGACTGTCACCCTCTTCCACGCATACAAGAATTAATTTCTAGTTTAGGTACCTCGAAAAAAAAAATCCACAATAGATTTACGTTCTGCGTATCATCAAATTGCCCTTAGCGAGTGTTCTCAAGAACTCACCACGTTTGTAACCCCTTTTGGCGCTTTCAAGTATCTCAGGTTGCCCTTTGGTTTGGCGTCGGCAGCGAGTGTATTTAAGAAAACAATGGATTCTCTATTTGGTCATCTTAAAAATGTGTGTGCGTTTCAAGATGACATCTTAATACACACTGAGAGTATTGAGGAACATAAAATTCTACTTGACAAAATTTTTTCCATTCTTGAAAATCACGGTATGACCATTAAAGGTGAGAATTGTAAATTTATGGTGAAAAGTGTAGAATATTTAGGTCATACAATTTCTGCGGAAGGCATTAGACCTAAACAGGGGAATTTGGAAGCTATTAAGGATGCTCCTTCTCCCACTAACAAGGACGAACTCCGCTCATTCCTCGGTTTATGTGAGTATTACTCGCGATTTGTTGATGGATATGACATGATAGTACAACCTCTCAGGTCCTTGTTGAAAAAGGGTAGTAAATTTATCTGGGACGAGCAAGCCAGTGGTGCGTTTGCTGCTATCAAACAAATTGTTTTGTCTGCTCCAGCTTTAAAATATTTTATACCTTCAGCAAACTCTTTCATTACGGTGGATGCCAGTTTGAAAGGTTTAGGAGCGGTGTTTGGTCAATGGATTAATGGACAGGAACACACGGTTGCTTTTGCGTCCAGAGCTCTTTCTGAGGCAGAGAGTAATTATAGCAACATTGAAAGAGAGGCTCTAGCTTGTGCCTGGGCGGTGCACAAATTCAAAACATACATTTGGGGTACTCGCTGTACTCTATATACTGATCACAAACCCCTTGTCTTCCTTTTGGATGGTAATGGTCTTGGAAAAGCTTCTGCCAGACTGGTAAGGTTACTTTCAAAGCTACAAGAATACAATTTAGACGTTAAGTATCTATCTGATGGAAAGAATGTTGAGCCGACTGTCTTTCACGTTTACCTCTGACGCTTTCTCAAGTGATTCCCATTAATGAGGACACTGAATGTGTAGTGGGTACACTTGACATTGTCTCAGCATCAGACGGTTTATTTAATTAGCAAGAATGGAATTCAGCTATGTCTAATGATACTCTCTTGTCAGAGGTAATGCACTATATCAAGCATGGTTGGCCTAATTATAGGAAATATGGTAGTGAACTGGACACATTGTCAGCTAGCTGCTGAACCTTCTTGCAAAAATGGTATATGCATGAGAGGTTCTGTTTGTGTTCCACCGAGTGACTTGAGATCCAGATTGATAAAAGCGGCACATGAGGGTCATCTTGGCATTTCAGCTACTTGCAGGAGGCTTAAAGAGAAATACTGGTGGCCCGGTCTTGATAAGCATGTAACTGACTTTATTGATAAATGTGCCTATTGTGTGGTGTCTGATAAACACTGGAAGTGCCATACTAAACCCCTGCATAACATTCCTCTTCCCAATAATGCTTGGGAAAATTTAGCTATGGATTTTTCAGGTCCTTTCCACTTGTTACCCAAGGACATGAGGTACTTAATTGTTGCCATAGACTATTATTCTAAATGGATATACTATGAGTTTGTTGAACATGCTGACACAGACTCAGTAATTATGTTCCTGTCTCGTGTTTTCCGTCTAGAGGGTGCTCCCTCCATAATCGTCACTGATAATGGTGTACACTTTACATCTGCCAAGATGGAGAACTTTATGAAAAAGTTTAACATTAGACATTCACGAGTGGCTTTGTATAGTCCATCCTCCAATGGTTTAGTTGAAAGGGCTAACCGCTTCCTGAAAAAAGGCATTCAAACTGCTATGGCAACCAACTCTGATGTGACAGAATTTTTGAATGAGAAAGTATGGGCATATTTGAATACACCTCACTCTACTACTGGTTTTTCTCCTTTTATTCTTCTTAAAGGTAGAGAATCCAGATCTCAGTTAGTACCGTCCTGGATGACTTCATTATGTAACAAGGATGTGAATGTAGATGTGGAAGAGTTAAGACAGAGTTGGTGAGAAACAGAGGGTGCAGAAACATAATTATGATGTCAAAAGAAATGTGAAGGATGTTTTACTTAAGGTAGATGATTGGGTTTTGATCAAGAAACCCCATAAAACATGTAAAGGAGAATCAAAATTTTCTCTCCCGGTTAAAGTAACTAAAACTTCTGTCTTGCTGGAGGGTAAAGGATGGTGGAACAGGAACTGTGTGGTTCCTATATCTTTATCACAAAGAAAGATTTTCCGAAATGTATATGCAGGGAGGGAAGATGCAAGTTTCGATAGTACATTCATCGAAAGTCCGAGGTTGAAAGAGACGGAGAACAATGGAAAAAGTCACGAAGAATGTAGTCGTGGATATGGTGCTGTTTCTAGTCATATGGAGAACTCTTGTGATGATGCCTCTTCAACATCTTTGGCTGCGGAACCTGTGCACACGCGCAGTCACAGAATTGTCAAAATTCCATCCAAGTTTAATGATTTCATATTAGGTTAAAATTTAGTTTTATTTGTTTGTTTCCATTGTAAGGAGGGAAGATGATGTAGTATATATAGCATATATGTATATGTACAAGTTTTATAATGTTGTGTTTATTACTTGTGTTATTTTATTTCTATGTTTATTACACTGTGTTTATCTTTGTTTTTTCTAAGTTCTTTCACCGTTAAGCAAATGGAACTTTATTTGGGTTCTAGAGCTTTGGGTACCCTGGCCTGGCATTCGTACTGGAGGCCTCCGTCCTGTGTGTACGTGCCTGTGCCTGTCGTGGACCCTTTGAATAAATCTACGTGTTTCCTTTCAACATTGCGCTCTCAACTTATTTAAGAAGAAATTTGCCTACTATCCGACATTCTACACCAGCTTGTAATATCAAGTTAGGTGGGGTGGAAATTCTTATAGTTGCAGAGTCAGGGTCTCCATAGACCACTGTTGATAGAACTGTGTGAGATATAACATTTGCTGATGTCTTGGAAAAATCATTAAACCCATCAGATGTTGCTCCTGAGAGTTTCACTGGACAACTCATTTCAGTGGTTGGGTACCAGAGATTAACTTTTGAATTAAAGGGAGGGAGAACAGTCAGCAAACACTATGTGGCAGAGAATGGTCTATCTGTTCTAAGGTGGGTGGACCAGAGAGCATCGGACATTATACTGGACCCTAATAGCCAGGAGCAAGTTTTGGTCACTGAAGGTGGAGACAAAGGGGAAACTGATTTTAAAAGGAGCTACCTGAAAGTATTTTCTGGGACGATTGGAACATTAGAAGGGTACTCACATAAAATAGTACTAAAACATGATGTTTTCCCCAAAGTACACAAAATTAAGGCTATTCCCTGGATTGTGAGAAGGGAAGTTGACCAAGAGATAGAGAGGATTCTAAGAGAAAGGATAATTGAAGCAGTTGATGCTGCAGAGTGGATCACTGCTGTTGCAAGACGAGCCAACAGGAATCTCTGCTTATGTGTAGACTTGAGAAATCTGAACAATAGCCTTGTAGTGGAGAGGTTTCCCTTACCAAAAATAAAAGAGATATAGCATGTAAAAAAGGGATGAAATGGTTTACATCAATTTACTTGTTTTCGGTGTATCTCCAAATAGGACTACATGAAGACAGTAAGGATTCAACAGCGTTTATTGCTCCATCTGGGTGTTTCAGCTATCTGTGTATGCCATTTGGGCTAGCTTCAGTGGCAGCCGTATTTCAGAAATTAATGCACAAGCTTTTCAAAAGATGATACGGCCATAATTTTCTTTCAGGATGACATTTTGATAATGGGGAAAGTGAGGAACTACATGATGTCAGAGTGAACAAAGTACTACGGATTTTGCAGGACAATGGGTTGAGAGCTGAATTTTGGAAATGCAAATTAAAAGTGAAAATCTTAAATTATTTGGGTCATGAATTACAAGTGAGGAGATAAAACCAAAGAAAGAAGTTTTACGTGCTGTTATGGAAGCCCCTACACCCACATGTAAAGATGAACTAAGGTCATTTTGGCGATTGACCGAGTTTTATGCTAATTTTGTTTATAAATTCTAGGAGAAAACATACAGGTTACGTCAAATGTTAAAAAAAACAAAGTAAAATTCAGTTAGTCATGTGAACTGCAATCTGATTTAGAATGCATTAAAACAAGCATTTGTAGGGCAGAAAATGTACAAGGATTTAATCCAAAATTGAAATGTTTAATGACTACTGATGCTAGCAATATAGGTATAGGTGCCGTGTTCAGTCAGAGGGATAATAAAAACAAAAAAGAATACACAGTAGCATTAGCATTAAGGGCATTATCCACTTCTGAAGAACAGTACTCTGTGATCGAAAAAAAACATTGGCAATTGTATGGAGTTTAGAAACCTTCAGAAATGTTCTTTTGGTGGGTATAAAGTTGAAATACGGCGTGACCACGAACCCTTATCGAAAGTGCTGACACCAGAAGGTTTATTACATGGCAGTCCCAGGATAGCAAGGATGTCAGTGAGATTAATGGACTACAGGTATACATTGCATTATCTACCAGGTGTAAAAATAGGGTACCAGATTACTTGAGCAGGCTGCCATTGACACTAGAAGAAGTTTTAAAAGGAAGATGTGAATGTTGCATGGGCATGCATAGTGAAATTGAATGCCATAATCGAAGATGGATGGAAGAAGGCTTTTGAGAATGACCTAACATTTGTGGATGTAAGGAAAGTTATGGTGGAAGGATGGACGGATAAAAAAATCTTTGAAGGAGGAGTGTAATTGTTTCTGGGAAGTTGGTAATGAGTTAACAGTTAACCACAATGTTTTAAGGGGTGAAAAAGTGGTACCGCCTAAGAGTTTGAGGACCTCAATAGTTAAATTATGCCATGAAGGACAATTAGGCATAGTGAAGCGTAAGAAGAAGGTGAAAGGGACTTACTGGTGGCCAGGGATGGATTTGGAGGTGGAAAGAGTTGTCAGAGTGTGTGATGAGTGTGAAGGAGCAGACAAGTCACAAGTGTTGATGAATCCATGTCTCCATCCTGTTTCTTGTCCTGGATATGGCTTGGGAAACCAAACGAGTGGACATAATGGGTCCAGTGTGTGAGTAAGATGGTGGTATTTGGTATGTGTTGGTAGCTATCCACTACTTTTCAAAGTGGCCATAAGTTGCGTTTGTACGCAGTGCAAATGCGGATGCTGTTGCAGCATTCTTGGATGGGATTTTTCAGAGAGTGGGACTCCCTAAAAGAGTCATAACAGGATTCAAGTGTGAAGTTTTGAAAGGTTTAATGTTGCGTAATGAAATTGAACATAAATTTACAGTAAGAAGTGGCGATTCACCTGGATGCACTATAGAAAAGTAGTTTGAACCTGCCTTTGTGGCATGTAGTAACCTTGAGAGCAAATACTAATATCAAACATCTAAACAATGAAAGGACGGATGGAACGAGAAGAGAGTGAAACAAAGAGAAAAAGAAAAGAGATAATGGCGACTGAGTGGAAAGACGAGACAAAAAAGGATGAGAGTGAGGGGAGAGAAAGAATGGACTGAATGTAAACTCATGAGGGGAAACAAAAAAGAAAATAGCAAACGAGACAAGAGAAATAGAAAAGTGTGTGATAGAGAGAAGACAAAATAAAATGAAAGACAGTGTGTAGTACACTTCATACTATGTTATTGTACCCTATGTTATTGTACCCTTATGTTTTGTACTCTTTGTTATTTACCAATGCTTACTTATAGTTTACTTTTAGGCTTTGTGAGTTCTGTACCGTTAAGCGGGTAGAGCTTTCCTTTGGGTTCTAGATCTCGGGGGGCCACTTTGATTCTTACTTTCAGGCTGTACGGTTGTTCCTGTGCCTGCCGTGGACCCTTATTAAATACAGAGTCTGGAAACCTCTACTCTGTGTCCGAGGACTCTTTTGAATGGTGTTAACCTTCTTACCGCCCTACACAGTGCTATGAAAATAAAAATCGACTAAATCCATATTCACAAAATTTTAGGGAGGGGGGTCGATTTCGTTTTCTTTAAAACAAACCGTAGGTCCTGGGTAGCTGTGGCAAAGAGCAATCAGGCATAATTCATTGGAAAACAACTGTGAAGCATTAATTAGTACCAAAACAGTAAGTAAGAAACATTACACAATAAAAGCCCCACTCTAATTTATAAAAAAATAAAAATAAAAATATTTGTATTTTGAAACAGACACCAAAACCACAAAAATCCATGAAGGGAGCCAGAGTCATGATTTGTTTTTAAAGGTGTGCAAAAATCACTGCAATTAACTCCAAAATGGTTTATGAATCACTGCATTTCTCTTCTAGCGGTAATTTATAAGCCTCAAATGAGAGGGTCCAGGCCAAAGTCAATATTTTATAGGATGACTACGACGGCGCACAGGTCCAAAGTAGGCGGTGTTTTGGTCCCATTCAAACCTTTACCTTCGCACTTCTCTGGGGCTTTTTCTCATCGATGGGTTCATTGGTAGAGTCCTCTGCAGCTTGAGCCTAGAGTTCAGTTTGATGTTGGGGGACAGATGAAACACAGAGTCTGGTGGAAGCCTTTGTGCTCAACAGCGTTTGAGGCTACATGCAAACCTCAGTTTGTACCCAAAAATCGTTATCTTTTGTTTTAGGCTCACAAGTTGCAGTTTGGCAGGGGGAAAGAGTACACTCTTGCACTAGCCATGGGCCCACGACCAGTAGGGCACCTCTTGGAGCTAGGACTCGATGTTCTGGGCTGCACTAGTGGAGCCAAGAACAAGTAATGTGGCAACTGCTCAGCTGGGCACTTTTCTTTAGCTTTTGTGTCCCTGAAGCTTAACAGACGGCTAGCCAACTAGGCCTTGGACTTCACTCAATGGTCCTTGGAACAAGTAGAAGCAGGTCTAGCCCTTGGGGTCTCTTGCCAAGAAGTCCACCGCAGGAGGAACCCTTCTTTTTCTGAAGTACTGTCTTGGTTCAGCAAGAGCAGTCTTTCTTGGTGCAGCCTTTCCATCTGAGGTCCACAGGTTCAGAAGATGTAGTAATTTTTCTATTCTTTCAGATTCCATTGGTGTTGTGAAGCTGGAAGCCAGGGGTGCCACTTTTATGCCAATTTTCAGTTTGTGTGGTTAGGACCCCCTAACCAATGTGGGCAATATTTCCACAGGGCAACCATAACCAATCTTAAACCACTTCCTGTGGGGTTGGCACTAAACAACGCCAGAGTGCGTCTCTCTGCCTGACTCCAATATGTTGGGATCCTTATGTTGTAAGTACAGGAGTCAATAAGTTGTGTTGTAACTGCATTTAATGGAGCATCCACACACAGAGGAAAACAGTAGAATGCAAAACCGAGAATATATTCAAAAATCATCATAAATAAACCAATCATAACAGAAGTAAGTACTCAAGCTAACAGAGCATGTTAGATGGGCTATTACTCACAATATAGGTAAATAGTAAAGATACTATTTCAGATACTACAACTATAATCTTACCACACACCTCCCACTTTCAAGAAAAAAGTAAATACTAACAACCAAATATATATATCAGAACATAAAATCTTCAAATATTTTGGGTAATTTCATATTCCTTCTTCTGTTTCCACACATGCAAGAAGGTACCTAATGCTGGAATTCGATAAAATGCTGCCATCAGTACTGGAACCATCAGGTGACAACCTGACATTGGTATTACAAGAATCACTTGCAAAATCAGGTTCAGATACATCAACTAAATCATCACCAATCTCCTTTTTCACTCTAGCCAACCTGGAACAACTCCACCAAGTACCATTATGATGGAGAGCTGAGGTTTTACCTACTCTTAGAATTTTCCAAGTCTTGGAAAAGTTGGAACTCCCTTTTCTGACATGCCCAGGGAACTTGATTTTAACCCAATCACCAGCGCATTTCATTATTCGCCTTAAATTAGTTTTTGACATGTTGTCTTACCATGATCTACATTTTTTCTGACGGTCATAACATTTTTCACATCACAAACATTATTACCTCAAGACAATCAACTTGGATCTAATTCTAGGCCTAGGTCGCCTTCCTTTGAGCAATTAAAATGGAGAACATTTGGTAGTATAACGTGGCATACAATGATACGGCTTCAATAACTCTGCTACATGTTGTTTAACATCAATGTGTACTTTAATAGCTAACTGAATTCTTTCCACAAGTCTTGTTAAATCTTTCCTTAAACCATTCATGTTTGGTGAATGCAACACCATCTTGATATTTTTAATACCTAAATTCCTTAAGTAAACTTGCAACTTACAGGGAATAAAAAGTACTCCATGGTATGAAGTAACGGAATCTGGAAAAACTTCTTTTCTGAAAGATTCTTGAAGAAAAATATTAACCTCTTTCCTGTTGGGTTAAGAAATCCACTTAGGTTCCACCCATTTAGAAAAATAATCAATCATCACCAATTCAAAATTTTGCCACGTTCAAAAGCTTCATAAGGTCCTAAAATATCAATAGCTAAATCTTTTCATGGTTTATCTGGTAAACTTGTTATCACTAGAACTGTCTGCTGAGTTTTCAACACTTTATTTGAATTGAGACACAAAGGCTAGTCTTCCACAAACTTGACAATATCACTATCGATATACGGCCACCAAAACAATTCTCTAGTTTTCTTAATGGTACCCGACTGTCCAATGTGGCAAAGATAAGCAACTGAAAGAAGTTTCTTCCTGACACCAAGTGGAGGAATATAACTTCCACCCTTCGCAAATAAATCATTTCCAATTGACTATTCATTCCTACCTTTCCAGTAAACCTGAAGTTCCTTAGACTTCTCCAATGGCCATCAATTAATAATAATACTCTTTAACAGATTTCAAAGTATCACCTTCCAAAGAAGCATTTAACCAATCCGCCCTGGACAGAACTTGACCAACAGAAAGCACTACATCCTCTAACTTTGCTACCACACATTCTTCAGGAATGTCAACATCCTTAGTCTCAGATAAACAATCCCCTCTTACACTTTAAAAACTAGGAATGTGAATAACCATAAAATTATATTCATACAGTTTTGCTAGCAACCTTAGCAATCTGGAAGAAGTTTTACCCACACCATCGTTAGACAACAAGGAAATCAAAGGTGTGTGATCAATTTTCAAGTGAAAAGACTTTCCCTTGGTATATATATATTTGAAAATACTCCACAGACCAAGCACAAGGAAAAGCTTTCCGCTCAATAGTGGAGTATCTAGATTCAAAAGCAGATAGAGGTCTAGATGCAAAAGCAATGGTGTGAAAAAGAAGAAACACATTGAGACTTATTAACTGCCTCTTTCAAACAACTGAAAGCCTTTGAATATGCCTCTGACTAGTCAAATCTGACACCCTTTAAGTAATGACAGTAAAGGTAGTCACAAAATCTTTTAACAAATCTAGAATAATATTTACACAAACCTAGAAATTATTTAGGTTGTTCCAAATTAAAAGGCTTATTCATATTCTGGATATATTCTAACAAATCCGTCTTTGGAGATATCCCATTCTCTGAAATTGTATGTCCCAAATATGCAACTTCATGCATAAAGAATCTGCATTTGTTCAAACGTGCTGTCATGCCTTTCTCTTCTAAAATGGTTAACACTTTGCTTAATAGACTAAAATGTTGATCTGCATAATATGAATATACCAAAATGTCATCCTGAAACACTATTACCCCCATCAATGCTCCCAAACAGACAAAACAATAGTTTTTGAAATACTAATACAGCAGATGCGAGTCCAAAGGCATCCTGATGTATCTGAATGCCCCACCTGGTGTGATAAAAGTGGTAATATGTTGAGAATCATTTGTCAGTTGATCTTGATGATAAGCAGCCTTGATGTCAATAGTGGTAAAATGCTTTGCTCCATTCAACTTTGCAAGCTATTTTTGAATTTGTGGTAATGGATGACAATCCATCAAAATGCGTTTAATGACTGACCTTAGATCTACACACATTCTCCTGTATTTATTGTTTTGACCAAAACAATCAAAGAAACCCATTCAGAAGCATTCACCAGTGCAAGCACTCACTCTTCACAAATATCCTAAAGTATCTTAGACAACCACTCCTAACAGAAAGTGTAACATGCCTTAACTCAAGTTTGATAAGTAAAACATCATTCTTTAACTGAATATAATGTGTAAAACCCTTCACAAGTTCTTTTCGGAAGAGACTTTTATGTTTTTTCCAGCAAACCTTCCAATCTATCTTGTTCACACCACATGTCCTGAACAAACCACACATCTTCCACCATGTACACTTGAACTTTTGCATTTGGATTAAGCGTTATACTGAATTTTCCTTGATGTCTCCAACCCAACACTTGCAAGCCATCCACTGCAACTTACACTTTTCCAAAAATGGATCTGTGTTTGAATCTAATCTCAGCCACAAAATAACCAATCATGGTAATCTTTTTGCTGCCAGAACCAGACACAAACATCACTGGTTTCCATTTTTTGGTCACATCAATTTTTGTAGAAATGAACATCTGAAATATTGGTGTATGGAGAACCCAGACCAGCCATAACTTCCAACATTCTCCCATCAATACATATTTCACACATGGGAGGCACACAGGGATAATTATCCACATCATCATACAGACCTTTGGCCTTACAGACTACAAACATGAGTTGCACCCACTTCCTTTTGATTTACACCACACTCACCTACACCTACTTGAACTAAACTACATTGATCTTCACATGTACGAGTTATACATGCCCTGTTTTCTCCATGCACACAGAAAACAACACATATCCTACTTCACTATTTATATTTTCATGAACAACTGACAAGTTTGGATGTAAGTAGGCACACTGACCCAAAAGGACTGATCTTGAGCTGAATGTGGCCTTGAACCACAGTGATTACATTGAAATTTAGTAGGAGTAGTGGTAGTAATTGTTTCCAACTTAACAAACTTCCCTTTAGCACCAGCTAACATCCATAATTGCTAATGATGAATATTGTCAACATTAATGGTTTTAAAAGAATTGAGAGATTGTTCCACACTTTTAGCAATATTAATTGCTTCCTGCAATGAAGGATTCTGTTGCTGTAAAAGTTGCTCTTGGATTTTCTTCTTAGAGCATCATATAACTAACTGATCCCTGATATACGTATCCACTTAAGCCCCAAAAGCACAATCAGTAGCAAGTGCTCTTAAAGTTGAAACGTATGACTAAACTGACTCATTGAGATGCTGATGTCTAGTATAAAAATAAAATGTTTCCAATTCAATCTGTGGCTCCTCATTAAATCTTTTCATAAGTCTACCTAAAGTTTCAGAGAAACAATCAGTCTCCAGCTTCCACTCCGTGTGGTGGTGTCAGAGGTGGTAAATGCTCAAAAATATCTTATGCTTCCATCCCTATTAAATTAAGTAACAGTGCCTATTTCCTCTCTGCCCCAAAAGAATTCCCACTAATAGCCATCATATAGTTTTGAAATGTCTCAGCCACTTCTCCCATTTCATGCTTGGCCAATTAGGTCCACTAAAATATGGAGGAGGAGAATTTTCACAAGTAGCGCTCATGCTAATGTAGGATTACAAATAATAAATATGGCAATATTCCTGCCATATTCCACAATTCCTGCTTAAAATACCTTAGACCAAATAAAATGAATCCAATGGCATCAATTAATACGCTAAATATGTCGATAACCACCAACGTATTCTTCAGGCATCTGATTCCTTGCACACTTGCAGAAAAGACGGCGACTGTCAGCTTAACACGTGTTGCACTCGCGTAGATCGCGCTGTCCACAAACTGCAATGGCTGACAGGAGATGTCTCACACACACACACACACACACGATGTGCAAGGTCTCTCTCCTACTCGCGTGCAGAAGGCGCGCACTGTCGTCATCTCCTCCGTGACGGTAATGTGAACCAAATTAAAATAGCCAAATTCCAGCCCACTACAGTCCTTGGTAGTGTCTTTAGGATGACCTGGTTGCTACAAATAACACCTTAGGAGCAATCCATCAGGAACTGTTGCTTGACAATAATCCTTGTTCTCCACTGTGCTTCAAATAAGTATTTGCAGTGTTGAAAATGGATGCTCCCAAGTCTTCCCAAAAACTTGTCACCAAAATGTGGTACGTACAGAAGCCAATACGTTGTGTAGTAAATGCATTTAATGGAGCATCCACGCACTCGGGAAAACAGCCAGCAACCGAAGTAGAATACAACTCCGAATACGTTAAAAAAACATCATAAATAAACAAATCATAATAGAAGTAAGTAGTCTACCTAACACGGCAAGCTAGACAGACTATTACCAACATTATAGGTAAACAATAAAGATAGTATTTCAGAAACTATAACCTTACCATGCATTCTTTCCTGGGTCAGAGCTATGGGCACTCCCCCGAGGCGTGTCCAGTATAATAAGCAATTTTCCACGGAAAACAGGTTCTGCATTGACCTTTTCCCCTCTGGAAGAGATGCCAGGCTGTCCACCCAAACAAAGGGATGGGCAGGCTACAGTATGACTCTCATATGCTTATCAGAGGCAGCTGCCTCTTGGAAGCTAGGTCTCCTGTTGCCACAGCCCTCTGTCCCTCTTTTAAGGAAGTCTCAACTCCTCCCAACATCAGACCTTTTGTTCCCCATTCCCAGGAGCACTTCACACCTTCTGGCATGACACCAGAAGGCTGTCCTAGGTGACGACTACTGTAGTTAATCAGAAACAGCCACCAGAACTGTGTAAGAAAGGGGTGACTTTCTAAAGCCTCCTTTATTTCACAAGGTATCTAAAATCCAACTTAAGGTGAGTTAGGAACAATAAGGTGAGCTTACTTTAACGATTAATTTGATACTTTGAAGAACTGTGCTTGGTGGTCCCAAATGGAAGTTAGCATTTAGCGGCCAGGCTAGTGAAACCCCATGTTAGCCAATGGGACTACCAGCCTTGTTACCGTGATAATAACAATGATGAGTTTTCACTATCAGGACATGTAAAAGGTAAGAAACACAGGTCCTCCTTTTTAATATTTAGCACCCTGTCTTTGGGGGTGACATATAAATATTAAACTTGCCACTATAATTTATTTTACCACATCGGGTTGGTAGTTTAAAAGATTCCAGACTAGACTTCCGTAAAAGACCTAGAGTCATGTTTTCACTATTTACCTGCAGTTGTGGTACAATTAAGTGATGTAGTCCACTAATATCATTTCCCTTATTAGCCCTGGGTACATTCTGTACCATATACTGGGGACGTATAGGTAAGTTAAATATGCAAATAAGGTATTAGACAATTGTACATACATTTCCAAGCATCAGTCTAAAAATGACGCAGAAAGTGGGGTAGTGGTGATCCTGCAAAAAGGGCATTTCTCTCACATGCTTCATAAAGCCATATATCACAGGTTAAATGACTATGATTATCAAGGCCAACTCCCTCCTCGCAGCAAGTTATTGCCACCAGATACTGTCTTATGGAAGCATATTTCAGACTCAACTTTACCAAACCCAGCAGATATGACAAAAGTTCATGCGAGCTGCTCAACACAGGATGCAAGCCCAATCCAGGCCTTATAACTCATAATGACATTGCATGATGGTCAGGGTAGTCAGATGGTGGGATCATTCACTGTGTTCTTCATTGGAGCTTTATTACAAGGAGTTGCAGCCAGAGTGAGCGAGCTCGAAAAGTAAGGGCAAAATACTTGCCTTGTCCACTGAAGGAGGCCTGGATTGCATAACATTGTAGGGATACACAGATCAAAATAAAAACACTGCGGTTTCTATAGCCACTGTGGCTTTGAAAAAGCTTTGCGGTGCAATAATAGGAGTGAAATGGGCAAAATCTAATCTAAGATTATAGTATCAACAGGGGAAGGGCACTGAGCAGTGTGATTGGTGAAGTTACAATATTTTAATATGCAAACATGGACTGAAATGTTTCGGTTTCAACAATCAAGCTTTTTATTCCTTAAAAATGCAAATATGTGGCCGTGGACTTAAAATAAGAAAAGTTATGCATGAAGCCCGTTCACTCTACAGGCTCCAGCAGTCTCAGTTGTGAGACCTTTTGATGGACAAAAGATAGTTAAATTGCAAAGGTGCACAGTTTTAAAGCTGTTGAAGTCCAACAGACTCTTTCAGATGACAGAGGTACACTCTGAAAGAGTCAGTAGACGTTTAAAGCCTATGCCATGTAATACCCGTGTTTTAATTTTACAGGAGCCACCTCGCAATAAGCGGAGATGCCCGTTTAGCTGCTTTTTAATGCACTTAATTCTTGGGGGGGGAGGCGATTTTATTCTGGTGTTTTTCTTTCAGGGGGTAGCCAACAGCTCTACCCTTTTTGGGGAATGTTGATGTTATGTATTCAATAAACTTTTCCCAGCTGCCATTCTGGCAAAAGATACTATGCTCTGCTCGATAATGGCTGGTAGGCCCGCTTCGTTACAGTGTAGCCTTTTTAAATTTGTATTGTGCATGTCTATCAATAGTGCTTTAGATGTGTGCTGTGCTTATATTGTAGTGGATAAGATGACAACCTGCAGGTGATGGTCACATTCAGATCGATGTTCAATTCCACATTGCAGGATATGTACAAATAAAGTAATAGATGTCACTGTGTAATCCAAATATCAATCAATCAATCAGGATTTATAAAGTGCGGCTAATCACCCGATATGGTATCCAGGCGCTCGCTTGCAATATGAGATGCGTTTCTCAGAAGCCTGTGTCCATGATGGAGGAGTGTCGTCTGCAAACCTGCCATTTAACACTCTCAATCCTGCTATTGGGCAGAAAGTAAAAAAACTTCTCCCAACTTTATCCAGGCGAGCTTACGTGGCAGGGCCTGAATTAGTACTTGCCCGTAAACAGCCTGCCTCATAATGACTGAATTTGTCATCTTGGCTACAGAATAAATTGGCATCAATATCTCCTATCATCAAAATTTCTGAATTTATGTACTCCGTTTTGATATCCATTATTACTTCACTTAACCTTACCAGCATTATTCTTTTATTCTTCTTAGGAGGATTGATATATGTATTAATAAATATCAGTTGAGACTATGGATCTGCAGTCCACCCTTTAATGCTTAATGGCAGGTTCCCTGGCTCATCTTACAACTTGTAGGAGGCAGGGGAGAATACAGGTGAGACCGCCCTTTAGGTGCCTTGTTTTTCAGTCTTTATCGCCGGGCTCATATATTCTACAAATCCTATCTGTGGACAAGTACCCTGCAACACAAGAACCTGAAATGTTTGCAAGTAACCCATCGGGCTTTGGTTGTTTATCTTTTGAGTTAAGCCACCCTGATTCCAGGAACATATTTTTAACGCAAGTCCCATTTAAAATTCTGTCCTTGTGTTCTCAGTATTTCATTCGACTGGATCCCTGATAGAAAGAGTTGCTGGAAGCCAGCCCCAAACCATTGGGGGCCGATAGCACTGCGATGATAAATTTTTGTTTATTCGTTGGTCAGTTGTGGCGCTCAGACTCGTGTTTGCTTGTCGGCCTACTGCGCCTTTTAATACAGAAGTTGATTTTGTGGAACTCCCATATGCTGGTGAGTAGGTATCTGTGACAAAGTGTGCGATTTGTATGCCCCAGTTTCTTAAAGTTGTTTTGTTTTGATGGAGAAGATCAGCATATTCATGTGGAGCAAAGGTTACCAATGTGGGGTCAGTTAGTTGTGTTTTAATTTCGGTTATTTCAGTTGTGATATTAAAACGAGGAGGGTTTGGACACTACAATAGTAGGCACAGACATGAAACGCAAAGTAGGTAAAGTGGTATATTATTTTATATACACTGTACATGTATTATTTTCCTGAAAAAGCACATACCCGTCTCATTTTGATTTCAGGAGATGACGACTCTTTCCTTGACTCATGCCAGCATTTTCTACCTAAAATAAAACACATTTGTGAACCATGATAAGAATGGTAAACTGACAGGCATACATTTGCCTGGGAAAAACTACCATTGTACAATTCAAAAAGAATACAATTGCATACAGAGTTGGACAGACTGAAAAGTAGAACGACATCTGTTCAGAATATGAAAACTTTATACATATTTTAACTAAGAATAATACTAGTGTTTACCACGTTTTGCAAGTCTTAACTTTATCAATAAATGCTGCTTCGTTCTAATTTGTTTTTATTACAGAAAGGCACTCTCAGTGGGTCAATGATATTCAAGAGATGAGTGTTGAACACAAAGGTTACAGGTGTGAATTCCTACAGGACCAACTAAGTCTTCTAGGTGACTTTAGGTGATAGCCACGGGAACTCTACCATTGGCATGTGGGTAACTGGCACCTAGTGGTGAGAAAATAAAATGCTACTATAATTGTTAAGTAGAGATTTGTATGCCCAGTACCAGGTTCTTGGATGTGTCAAGGGTGGGCACGCATCCTTCCCTTACACATACACAATCTCACTAGCTACCCCGTCCATATTGCTTTGTTCAATGACTCTGTGGTTACTGGAGGGAACAAACACTATACAAATAACTTTATTAAACTCCTATAACCTGCCTCTCTCCCATTCATAACTTATGGATACATTCTAGCCCACAGAGTAAAGAGGCAGAAGAAGAAACTTCACTTGCCAACCTAAGTCATGACAAACAGGTTTCACAGAAACTCTAGACCAAGCTATGAATCACTCTACAAGAACGCCTCTGGAGCATGGTGCTTATGTGAGCATGCCAATGTAGCCACCAGCCTTAGAAACAAGCCTTGAAAATGTCACTTAAAGCGGTTATCTCTGGCAGACTGAGCACAGGCACTGGATGGAGGACCTGCCCCGTGCAAAGCATGGCAATCAGAAAGTGATTCACAGCCTCATTGCCTCCGAAGACCAATTCGATGATCTCCAAAAGAAACCACACTACATTACATCAAGGAGGTGACTGCAAAAAAACCCCAAAACTTTTCATATTAATCAGCGGAAGGGATATAATAGCTTATTGCAAACATCTTTGGCAAGTTTATCCATAACACATTCCCTAGGGATTGGGGGTCTGGAAACATAGGCTTGAACTCTGTGCATATTTAGGTCTGGCCTGAGCCTTGATCTTTACATTCTATTTAAATCATATTTTAATATACTTACTTACAGCGCATTTCACCATCCCTCTTCAGCCACTGGTCTGTTGCTGTGTCCCATATGTTCCACCCAGCACACCATAAAGTAAGGGGCAATAGCTCACCCTACTTCAACTACTGGCTCTCTTCAATGTGAAAGGCAGCACTTTGATCAGGCACACGTGCACATCTGCCTAAGAAGTAGCCAATGCAGTGCCAAAGCTGGTAGGCCAATCCAAGGCTTAATTTCTATATACATTTTTTAGATGGGTCGTTTGATCCTTGTTTTTGCCAATTTAAGCACAGCATTTTTAGACAATGGCACGTCTCCTTTTTTATATAATATACTTTTATAATGGTTTTCAAAACAAAAACAGCAAAACCAGTAAATAATTCAGGCATTGCTTCTGACTCAGACACAACAAGGAGAAAAATCATAATTTCCAATAATACCTATACACAGAGTCGAAAATGACTCCGCACATCTCTCACCCTGAAAAAGGAAACATTCAATCTGGTCCAGGCGTTACATGTTATATAATATTTCCCCACGTTCAGTTTACTGCTTTCTCTGCCAACTCACAAGTATCCGTACCCCTCTGCCATTCCGTCACCATGGGAGGGTTACTGCTTCTCCAATGCTTAGCAATATCGCATTTATAGAACATAACACCGATGCCCACCAAGGTCTTGATAGTAATATTTTCATCCGATTGATCAATGACCCCAATAATCACAGCCTTGGGTTCTATTGTCACTTGATGGCCCACTACCACAACTATTTTCTCATGAATCAGCAGCCAATAAACCACTATGCATGGGCAGTCCCAGACCACCTGCCATCAGAGTTACCACAATGTTGACAGGGAGAGGAGCTATGCCTCATTTTAATACTTTTACACTTTTAATATTTGGCAAACAGACACTTGTTCTTCTGATGGACACTTCCAACTGTAGAATCCTCACCTGTATAGTAGATATATAGATAGACAGATAGATAGATAGATAGTAGTAACTCCCGAAGGTGGACGGTCCGCTGAGTGGACTGAGAATAGGTAGTCTCAGTGGACCTCGGGAGCAAAATGGCCCTCCTGTCGGACCCGACAATCGAGACAGACGTGTTTGTGAATGTGTGCTCTAATATGTGACACAGCCTAGCACATGACCACAGTCAGCATCCACCTCACCAATGTATTGTAGTAGCCATGGTGTACTGAGCCTGCAGGCCTTCAGGGGGCTGCATCTTTACTAGCATGTAGCAGATTTAGATGTAGAGAACTATCCAGCCTGACAGGGTCCTTCTCCGCACCGCCTTCCCTTTCTTTGCTCCAGAGTCCCTCAAAGAGCTGACCAGCTACACAATAGGTTTGTGTGCAATCAATGTAGCAAACACTGTCAGAATGATCGACTGACTGATGTGAAATTAGTCACAACTTTGGGAAAGGTTGCACCTGCAATTCAGTTATACTGCGCACACAGGAGATGGCAACCAGGAAAACTGCTGTGATTCTCAGTAGTCACAGTGAGCAGCTCGCAGTGGCACAAAAGGTATATGCACAAGAAAGTTCAAGTCCCCTTGTAGCATGACAAACCGCTTCAGAGGAAACATATGAATCGAACATTTGAAAAGCTCATTATAATAGGTGATGGAAATATAGAAGGTTCCTCAGATAGATACAAAAAGGCCAGACAGATTGCTGTTATCTATGGCCACTGCAAGTCCTTGCAAGGCCAATGAAAGAACAAACAATAACACATTTGAAGGTTTAGCATCCAAAGGGTCAGTATGAGAAGAACCACAACAGGCAAGATATTTCTTCCAATGCTCAACACAGACTGACTTTGGGGAAGGTTTTTGGGCTGCAAAGATAACATCACCTGCTTCCGCAGATCGAGTGCATTGAAGTACCATAGATCAAGCTATGTGGATTGAGGTGTACTTTGCGGGGAATGTGTGCAGGATCACCAGGATCAGAGAGCACACAGGACTGTATGAGATCTTCTGTATCAGAGGGGTGTAGAAGTCTCTGTATCAGAGGTGTGTCAGGAAAGGCATACAAGAAAGCACTCTAATTAAACCTCGAATCAACTTCCAAGGACTAAGGTCACCTCTCCAAGCAAGGAAGGTTCTCTTTGGATGTGGAGTTTTGGTGGCTGGCCAACGTCAGTTCCTGGGTAATCTTGGGAATAAAAGGTCACAATAATTCCCTGGAACATTTCTAACATATGATAAAAGTGAAGATACCAGCTCAAGCTACATGCAATCTATTAATCAAAACAATGTGGGAGCCCAGCAGGAATATGCACAGAAAGATAGTCCACTCACAATTTTTCTTGCAAACTGGTACAGATGCAGAGATTTAGCACCAGCTTGCTATCAGCTATAGTGACGTATGTGGTGTTGATTTCATTCAAATCCTTTTCCTTGTGAATAAATCAAAAATCTCATGGGTCAGGGCAAGGTAAGTCTGCATGCAAGGAAAGTTGTTCTGAAGAAACCTTATACTAGTGTTAGCACAAGAGTGTAATGGATGAACTAAGAAAAGGAGAGGTCATAAGGGCCAGCGGCTATAAATGGTCAATGATGGCACACTAAAACCTGTTGTGTCATAGGCTACCATAGCTGTGTGATTAGAAGGCAAGAGCTAGGATCCAGTAAAACATAAAAAATAACTCAAAGAAACACAGGATGGGGACCCCTTATAGAAACTAGCTAAGCGCAAGAGAAACAATTCTAATTTACCCTGACACACACACAAACACACACATTCATGCAGGCACGTGAAAAGCTCTGCACTGCAACTCAGAAAAGAGTTCAACCCCACAGATGCACTACTCCTTCCCAGTGCTGAGCCCCTATTCCCCCTTTTTTAATATTCAGGGCACTTTGCTCGTACGCCTTCACAACATTCTTTTCTACAAAAGTTTTTAGGCCAACTTTGTGTCCTCTTTTCCTCATGTGTTGTAGATTTGAAAGATACTAATGAATTGTGGATTCTCCTGAAGGAACTGAAAAAATATTCAAAATACAGAAGAAAATTTGGTTTGTTTGAGGAAAAAACTGCTGTGCAAGGCAGGGTTAGTTTATCCCATGAATACGTCATCATCAGACGGGTTGTCGAACTAAGATAACCATTTTCACAGTTTTTAGGAACTAGCAGAGTAAAAACTTTAAAAAATATATATTTTGAATCACATTATTTTGCATTTTTTTCTAAGTGGTTTCTGCCTACTTATGATTTGAGGTGGAAAGAGGGATAAGCCCCATTGTTGAATCAGGAAAACTATACATTTCTGAAAAGTAGACCATTTTTAATTAATCAAGATGTCACTGTGTAGATCACTCATGCTTTTCCCAAGGAAACTAACCACTGAAACTAATAATAATAATACAATCATGCAGGAAAACATAGAAATAGGTGATGTTTTTATATGCACGTCTTGCCTTGATGGGTGGTAAGGAGTGCAAGGTAGTATCACTTGTGTGGATCCCGCAAAGTTTTCTTACATAGAACGCCATGAAAACCTCAAATGGTGGCTAAAATCATGCACTTACCTCACATTTTTGTGGGGGGAAACTTAATAAAATTTCGCCCAGCCAGCGTTCCCACACATTTCCCAATTAAAAAAACAATAGTTTGGCTGGGCCTATTGTCTATGACGGGAAAGAATGAAAACTGTGACCAAGGAAACCAATCCATTCATCTTATGGTCCCTAGTTTGGTCTGTTTTAGTTGCAGGTAATTGGCCCAGACACAACTATTTTTTTCAGAACACACAGAGGTAGGAATTCTGTGGATCCCCAGAGATTTGGAAACTTTCTCTCAATGAAATGTGAGAGAAATATGTGGTTTTAGCAAAGATTTGAGGTTTGCTGGGTAAGGAAACAGCAGTGGAATCCACTCAAGCCACACCAACCGGGATTTGCCTGGATCTCTAGGGTTTATAAATGTCCAGGTTTCACAGGGACCCCTGGTTGCTAGCTGGCCCAGAGCCCGAGTGAGGCTCTTCACCATGGCAAGTGAGAAGAAACAGATTTACCTCATCTCTGCCGACCCATATGTCAAAACTATAAGGAAAAGAATTCAGGTTTCCCCTTGACTTTCATGGGAAAGGAGTTGCCCTAGGCCCCAAGGAGGAGAAAAATTGTTGGGGCTTTAGCGGTGGAGGTGTGTGTCTGATGGCAGAACAGACCAGCCCCACCCTATTGTGTTTTTAAGTATCCCTGGCATACACAGGGCTTTCTGTACCCATGGGGGCAAAATGGGGGTAAATCCTTCTATCCTCCCCCATAGGGGAGAGCAGAAGGCAGAAAACTACTGAAGCTTTACGAGTAGGGGGTATTGCCCGATGCCTGACGGCACCAACCTCATTTGTTTTTTATTGTTAAAACATCTGTGGATATGGTGGGCTTTGTGCCCCCCGGAGGAGAGGGGTGTAAAGGCTGGTGGGCCCGTTATAAGGTGGGGCCCATTATGGAATGGGCTATCCCACCCCCTTTTTAGGGTCGAGCCTGCGTCGCATGCGCTTGCGTTTCGCTAAGCGAGACGCTTTAGGAATTAAAAAGGGCTCGGAGCCCTGTCCACGTCACGTCAGTGTCTTTCATTGGTTCGTGGGCTTGCCTGTTGGAATCTGCTTGATTTCATTAGTTGAAGGCACGCATACGTCATGCCTTTCCCGGTGGTTAGCCCCCCTCGAGCGCATCAAACAAGTACAGAAAACATGCAAGGCTCGCTCTTTTCCGTCCGGTTTGTGGACTACTTTTTCTCTATTTTCACAATCTCTGTTTCTGGGAGGAACTCGTGACGTTTGTGTTGATCCCTTCGAAAACATCCAGTTCCGCTGGCAGGAGACGGAACCAATCACATCCTTCAAGTAGAGCATTTTAGCTTTCATATCATTTCAAATGAAATAGCACGCGCCAGGTCATCCCATGGAAGGGGAGTGACTTGCTTTAATGCTTAGTGCAAACGAATCATATTTTAGCTGAATGTCTTTGCGAAAGGAGACAACATGAACTACTGTAAGTCTTGCATGCTGATGCAGAGTGAGGTGCAAGCTAGACAAGTTATATCCTTGTTTCTGGTGATGGTCTATACATACTTAAGCTCTCTTTCAAGCACTCACATCCATAGTCACTGTACTGCCCTGTACACTAGCATATTCTAGGTCACCACCTGTGGTCAGGACGATCACCTCTTAGCATGACCATGGAGACATGGAATTTGTAAGAACACATGTAGATGGTATTGCACCTTGTCATGAAAGACGCAATTGTGACTTGTTGATGAGATGATTTTACACTCATGGATGACGTGTTTGCACTCATAGTGTAAGCAGAACACTAACCTGGAGGATATACTTCTTTGAGTGCCATCTAGAGACCATTCCACCAATGCAGATGTGAGCGCACCCGTGAACACTAACCCATGAACCCAAGAACATTAACATTTAAACACAGTGATTTTCAAGCTCTTTCTGCTAGGCTTACACCTCTCCTCTTTTCTCATATTGTCCAGCACTGTGATCCATGAGGGTTCGAAGTTATTTTTTCACCACAAGCAATCTTTTTGAATATGATGGGAAAACACTTTTAGACTGGCTATCGTATGTTCAGCCTCGTGTCTCCTTGTGCATTTTTTAGTCATGAGTAGTACTGACTGAGGACACTTTGCTGATCACCTTGTTTGACTGATTTTATGGGTGGCAAACTATGAAGCTTCGAGCTGCTGAGCAATTCAGATCTTTGTAGGTACTGGAGAACAATTATCACCTGTCACTTTTGTGGTACTGTATTTGCATATAAAGGTAACTGGACAGAGGCAGAGAGGATCAACATAGTAATAGGTTTCACTATAGACAGAGATAGTCACAAAGACAGGCAGGCTGCCGGAAACAGCAGGCAGCCCAATGTAAAGACAAAGGCTAATATAGTTATATTTACATTGAAATAAAGAGATTGAGAGACAAAAGCTTGCGCATGCGTTTCGCTAAGCGAGACGCTTTAGGAATTAAAAAGGGCTCAGAGCCCCGTCCATGTCACATTAGTGTCTTTCATTGGTTCGTGGGCTTGTTAGAATCTACTTGATTTAATTAGTGGAAGGCACGCATACGTCATGCCTTTACCGGTGGTTAGCCCTCCTCGAGCGCATTGACCAAGTACAGAAAACATATGAGGCTTGCTGTTTTCCGTCCGGTTCGTGGACTACTTTTTCTCTATTTTCGCAGTGCGATCTCGCTGGGCAGAAGTTTAGCGCTTTGCATATCGACCTTGTTACACAGTTAATTGCACTTTTTCCGGTTATGTACATAATTGCAGTTTTGCCGATAGGTTTAATTACGAGTGAAAAGACTGGTTAGGAGTTTACAACACTATTAGCTCTAACATGAGCAAACGCGAGACCCGTTGCATTGCAAATGCTTGTTTAAAATACTATCCGTGGTGCTCATGTGCTTTCTGCCCCTCTGGATAGTGTGGGGAGGGCAGATACAATGTGGGGTCATTATGGATTGGGGCACGGCCTGATGCCTGGGTGAGCGGCCTTCATGCCTACAACTACATTTTTGGATTATTTTCACTGGAGTCTAATGGCCTTTGTACTCTTCCTCCTGAAGGTGAGTGGGTGGGGGTTCGAGACTGGGGTAACCCCTCCCCCAATAAGCCCCCAGGGGGGCTTAAAGGCTCTTGGACACCTACTTTTAATACTATCCCTGGTATGTAATGGACTTTTTACCTCCTTGGGGCTAAAAGACTGATGGGGACATTACTGGGTGGCGCACAGGCTGGGCAGTGCTCACTCCTAACCTCACTGCCATTCTCCATGCCCCAATCTACTCTGAATAATGTGGAAAACTGTTGGGCCAGTTATAAGTGGGCATACATCCTGATGACACCCGCAATTTCTTTTAATAATATTGTTGGTTTGTAGTCTGCTTTCCGCCTCCACTGGGGGTGGACTGGAGGTAAATTCCTCTAGTCTGCCTACTCGGGCAGAGTAGAAAGACTCCTGGGGCATTATGAGTGTGAGCCACCAGTTTTTGTTTTATAGCTATTCTGTAGCACTTAGTGGGCATTCTACAACGTTAAACCTTTGGGGGTGGGTGGCAAGAAGGGGCAATTGGGAGGTAAGCCTTTCCTCGTTGTCTCACAGTGGGCAGGAAGACTTAAGTTTAAAAAAAAGTGTGACAGAACACTTACCCTTGTCTGGAGAACCACTCCAGGGCACTCCCTGCCTCCCAGGTGCTTGGGGATCGCAGTCCTGTACCTTGCAGGGATCCACTACATAGAAATACCTCAGGAAAGGGCCCAGTGTCCACTTAGATAGGTGCTTGGTGGGCTGAGATACGACCCTGTGCAATTATCAATGTGAAACCAGTCAGGGCTAATATTCCCACCTGGTTTCAGCTTCAATCAGCGTGATGCCAGTATGCTGCTCTTCATACTGATTAAACAAAATGTCAGGATGCAATGGAAGCTTTCGCCTCAAGTCTTGATATTTAAAAAACAAAATATATATACATTCATTCTGGTGCTAGAACAGAATGATTTTCTCTTTTGGAGCCCAACACACTACTAAGGTAATGGAGGTAGAGATGGTACATTTGATACTGTTGAGATTTAGTATATATGGGTTGACAGTTGACCATTTGTCAGGAGAGAACCTTCTCTCAGATTATCACACGAGATTCTGCCAGAGATGGTTTCACCTACTGCCAGCACACTTCATACTTTGAAGATGCTGCATCTCGTCTGAAGCCAATAAAGCTGAGTCCTGGATGAAGAACTCTACCACAGTATTTGTGTGTCTTCACATCTCCATTGATAAAGACAGCCTTTGTTGTCAACAAGGTATGAAGTGCATCTCTTCTCCTCAAGAAACTTTAGACCGCAGGTTTCTCTGCCTTTCATGCTTTCTTAGGGAAGCACATAGAAGTAGGCATTTGGGTGTTAGGTTTTAGGTGACATTTTAATCATTTTAGAAATGTTCATGTCATTCTCGATGTTAATAACATGTCTTCTTGCTGTTGTTATAATATTCTGTGTAGTTGTTTTAGATGTAATAAGAAACAAGTTTTTCCAGTAGTAATGGATACTTTTTACTTGAAGTGGTTCGTTCTTGTTAATGCAGTTGGTGTGTGACACTGTGAATAATGAAATAGGTTTGCTACTGGTTCTATGGTGCCCCAGGTACCCTACATAGGGATTGTTACTAACCCAGAATCAATACCTCTATTTCAAAGACACATTGAGTAGTGTTCTGCAGGGTTCCAATAACCTGTCTTCCACAATCACTGTTGGTGCACTGAACCAAGTTCACCCATGCATGGAAAAGCACAACTCGTAGAGCTACGCCGAAGGAGTGGCTTACGTAACACCTCTGCCTTCTACTTTGCCTTGAAAAATGTGTTTGGTCTGATTGGGTTATTGCCACTGTGTTGAAGGTAAAAGAGGCTTCCTGAAGACTGCCTCTAAAATTGTGATGTGCAGGGTCGCATCCCCTGAAGCCTGATCTAAAGAATCCCCTCTTTTACTGTACCTCTCATGGTGTGCAGTGCTCCCAATCCCTTAGCCATTTCACTCTGTTTTACAAGACTTCTACTAAAAGTACCTATGATATTAGCTTGCACTTCAGATTAAAACCCGAAACATTAATGATTATCCAAAACAACATTTTCTTTATTTAACAAAGTCAGAATTAAAATGTCTGTGTTAATAACATGCTAAAATTGGAGCTCTGTAGAATCTCCATTCCCAAATTCCTAACTCATGAGGGATAAACACTCATGATGCCCCTAAGATGTTCCCCAAAATTGCTTATTGACAATAAAGAAATATCTCAAAAGGCACAAACAAATACCTACAATTCAAGAAAACGCACAGCCAATAAATGGAAAGCAAAAATCGATTTAGAAACCCAGAAACACAAAATTCCAATGTGAAAATGTCATAAAGCCTCAGTAACCTTTCGAAATTTCCATCTACTTTTAGGTGCCTGGTCTTCTGCATTCAATAGAGTTTTAGTCCTTGTTATGTATCTAGCTACGTGATGCAGAGTAAGATCCACTATCTTATTGGATAGCTTGCATATATCCTTATATCCTATCATGAGATGCTGGTATTGATAAAATACAGATCCTTGTAGTGATGCGCACCACACCAAATGGTATGAGTCACAATATTAATATTTGTTTCTCCTTTATAAACCCTTTCTCTGCTAGGCCTTTCCCCTGGCCCCTAATCCCTGCCACCCCCCAGTTGTGAGCCCTTTTTTGTCCATTTGGGGTAGTTTGTGCTTAGCCCTATATAAAACTTTTTCCCACATAGCCAAATTAGAGTTGTTTTTTTCCAACATAATAGTGATTCCAAAGGTACCCAGGGTTCGTGGATTCCTTTGGAGGGGACCATGAAAATAGCCAAAATAAGAACAAAGTGCTTAACAAATAAACTTCTATTTTTTCCCTAAAAAGGATATCAACAAAAGGTTTGATGTTCTAAAATAACCATTTTCCAGGGTATCAGGACTACGCAGAACTGAATTAAAAAAACTATCCTTTTTTTCTAACCACAGATTCAGCATTTTTCAAAGAGGTAGCCCGTTTTTCATAATTTTTGTGCTTTTATCCTACTTCCAGTTTGTGTTGAAAACTGCTGTGAAAGGCATGCGTGATCCAGGAAAGCTGTAGATTTCTAAAAAGTAGATAAAATTCTGAATTCTGGAAGGGGTCATTTGTGTAGATCCCTCAAGGTTTTCCCAAATAAAATAACTGCTCGATTATAAAAACAAAACTGAAAATGGAGTAGGAAAACATGTCCATTTGTGACAACAATTTCATTTGTAACTTCTAGTCACAAGGGCTGATTTACAAAAGCAATATACCATTACGTCTGCCAGACCCTTCTGGTTGAGAAGAGAAATAGGGTTTGTAGGTTTTTTCAAGAACCCAAGATACCCAGAGTCATTAACTGAGCTGCACCTTACAATGGTTTTTAATTGTGTTTATATGGAAAAATATAAAGAGTGGAAAATGGGCAAAGAAACCTATGTATTTCTGAAATAGACACCAGATAGAGTTTATGAGCAGCGGTTATTTGTACATCTCTGAATTTGTGGGTACCCAAAATGACTTCTTTCTTACACACTACCTTACACTTGGAACGCACACATGCAGAGAAATAGGACTGGCAATACAAAATGTTCTACTATTCTGTATTCCAAGTCTCCCGATAAGAACAGTACCTCATTTGTGTGGGTCGGCCTAGGGCCCTAAGCACAACATGGGCACATCAAATTTTTTGGCCCTTGTTTTCAATGTGAATAGCTGTGAATTTAGGGCCACAGTACATTTTTTAAAACTAGACACAGGAATCCAGGGTGGGGTGACTTGTGTGGCTCCCACCAGGTTTTCCTATCCAGACACTTTTGCAAACCTCACACTGAGACAAAAAAAAAAAAATCCTCACATTTTTGTGACAAAAACTTCTGGAATCTGTGGGGACCCACAAACGTCCCACCACCCAGCATTACTCTAATCTCCTAATAAAAATGGTACTACACTTATGTGGGGAGGGTTGGTGCCAGCAACAGGAAGGACCCCAAAACACAACATGGACTGAGCTTTTTTTTTTTTGCAATATGGCTAGCTGTGGACTTTGTGTCCTAGCTCTGCCGGCGGCTAAGGAAACCTAGAAAACCTGTTCATTTTTAAAAAACTAGACACCCTGGGGGATCCAGGGTGAGGTGACTTGTGTGGCTCTCAAATGGTTTTGTTACACAGAAGCTCTTCAAATACCTCAAGCTTTTGACCAAAAAACATTTTCCTCGCATTTCTGTGACAGAAAGTTCTGGAATCTGCCGGGGCCAAACATTTCGTTCCATTTCAAATGGTACCTTACTTTTGTGCACAGGCCTAGTGCCCACAATATGAAAGGCCCCAAACTACAATGTGGAGACATTAACATTTCCTGCTACAACGGGGTAGCTGCGTCTTTTTGGCCCGGGACTGACGGGACAAACCCACATTTCTGAAAACTAGACACACAGGAGGAGTCCAGAGTAGTAAGCCTCGTGTGACCCCGCAAAGATTTATTACCTACAAACCTCAATCTTTGCTAAGAATTATACATTTCCCTCATATTTCTGTGATGTGAACTTCTGGAATCAGCAGGAAACCAAAAAAATCCTACCACCCAGCATTCCCCCACTTGTTCAGATAAAAATGCCACCCCACATGTGTGGGTGGACATAGTGCCTGCGACAGGCATGCATCAAACCAAGGTCTACGGGAGTCTTGCAGAGCGACTCTAATTGAACATGGTTTGATTTGTGCCTGTCTGAGGCACTAGGCCCAGCCACACAAGTGGGCTATCATTTTTTTATTGGGACAAGTGGAGGAACACTGGGTGGTAGGAATTTTTTGGATCCTTGAGATTTCATGAAGCTTACCTTACAGAATTGTAAGGAAATATGCACGGCATCGTGGGTAAGAAAATGTTGTGGGATCCACATGAGGCACACCAGCCTGGACCCACATGTAGTTTTCAGAAATGTCTCGGTTTGGTAGGTTTCCCTGTGTGGCCACAAAGCCTGGATCCAAACAGAGTTTATGTCACAGAAGCATAGGATGATGCCTGGATGAGCCACCCCCTTTTTAATTTTTGGAAATATTTGTCTAGTGGCCCTTGTGTTCTCTGGAAGAAGATAAGTAGGACTTATTTGTGCCCATAAACAAATAGGGTTCCATAGGACCGCAAGATAGGCGGGATGTCATTCATCTTGGTCACAACTCCAACACTGAGATGAGGGACTCATATTTGCAGCACATGACCTGCAAGGGGTCAACTATCATTTGTGTACTATTCTAAAGTATCTAAATTTGAGCCCAGCTTCGCTAAGACTCCTATCATGGTGCAGCAGAATGTCTGTCTGGGCTTGGGCACTGATCTGCATGTCAATTATGATTTGCTAATTGACCTGGAAGTGGCATCTGGTATTGCAAAGGGCATTGAGAAGAGTTTACCAATTATGAAATTCTATAAATGTGAGATCACACCCTTAAACATGCCCATAATCTTAAAATATGTTCCTATTGGTGTGGCTGATAACGAATGTGGGAGGGTACAAAGTTGTAATGTGTTCAGAATGGGCAACCCTCACAAGTGATGACACAGCAACAATCACGCGAACCATAGACTCAGGGGCTTCAACGGATTCATACCCCCACCACATCTACAACTTGGAAGCCCCTCTAATCAGCACAGCCCTCACCCACATTATCAACATCTCCATCATGTTTGCCATATTGCCGGATGACTGGAAACATGCAGAAATTAACACCGTCTTGAAGAAACCATCAGCCGACCCGGACCAACTAAGCAGCCCCGACTGGTCCTCTTGTTCCCCCCTACCCAGCCAAATAGATTGAGAAGGCTGTCAACAAGCAACTCTTACACCACTTTGAGATTCCCCACTGGCTGCATTACACCTAATCAGGATTCAGAAAGAACCACATCACTAAAATAGCATTCATTTTCTGTCAGATAACATCTGAAATATCCTGGACTGAGGACAATCAGCAGCCCTCATCCGGTTCGACCTCTTTACGCCTTTGGCTCTGTCTCCCACAACACACTCATGAGAAGACTCCAGGAGCGTGGCAACCAAGGAGCCACATTCAACTAAATCTGGTTCTTCCTCACATGCCACCCTGCATGATAGAGACCAAAGTACCTGATCTGTGGAGTCCCCAAGGATCATCCCACAGCCCCACCCTCTTTACTGTCTACATGACACCGGTCACTAACATCATCAAATCCAAAAACATCACAGTTGTCTCTGTCACTGACACCCAGCTTGTCCTTTCAGTAATGGACCAGACAACCACCACCGGAACCAACTTCACCAACTGCCAGACCATGGTAGCAGAGTGGATGAGGAGCAAGCGCTTGAAGGTCAGTTCCGATAAGACAGCACAAAGAGGAAAAGAAAAGGTAAGAAAAATAGCCTAAAGTTAACAAAATACATATTTCAAACATAAAAAGACATCCACATCAAAAACTGCTTCAAGCATATCGTTTTCAGAGACAAATTCAACAAAGGGTTAAAGGGCTGCTTTTTGGGAATCCTGGCTCCACACAGATGATTATATGGACTGAGGCTTAACAGTCATTGTGCTGTACAACAGGCTGCATAATAGGCTTTGAACCAGCTTTGCTGCATCAAGGTGAGAGAGAGGTTTTCTTTTAGCAACCAGGATCCTGTTTGTTTTATTTCTCTTTTCCAGGGACAAATTAAATGAAGACTGAAACTGCCAATTTGGTTACATGAAAATTTCAAATAAGAATGAAAACTTCATTATAATATGTTCCACTTAAGTGAAGATATTATACTGTTACACATTTTCCTTAACATAGCTGGCAACCGAATTATGTCAGCAGCTAAACAGTGGAATGCAGTGGAGGCATCAGAAGGTTTAGAATTAGAAGTCTGAAAGCAAAGATGCATAAAACGCAACTATGGGGTCAAGATCATCCATGGCAGAGCGCAGTGCCTCCAGAGATCATTTATCCAGGGGCTGTTCCCCAGTGAGCCATTTATTGGGCAAGAAATTGTCCAATCATGATGTGCCTCATCTTCAGCACCTTGTTGTCAGAACAGTTGTTACGGTTCTACATAATATAAAACCATTGTACTGCTTATATAGAGAAACAGCTGGTGTTCTTCAGCAGGCGTTGCAATGAGGGCTGTGGCTATTCTGTTTGTGAACTGACTACATTGCCAGGTAAAAGAGATAGAGCGCAACCATGAGAGTAGATGGATTTGGGTGAAGGCGCAACTCAACGATAGCTTGCTTAGCTTTGTAAGTTATAATGGGCCAGTGATGGATGAGACTCAGGCCTTCATTACGGGTGTGGCGGTCTGAAGACCGCCAAATTCATGGTATCACCGCTGCCAGCGGTGAAGACAGCCAGATTATGACTGCATGCATCCCAATACATATAGCTATTCACTCACACCCGACACCCCCCTCTACCCTCCGCTTCCATTCAGACACACACACATACATACACACAGGCACTGACGCACACCCATACCGCTACACATACATGCACACACCACACACAACACCCACCCTTTCGGACGGTCCGCCTACCTGTCTGGGTGAGGTGGTCATCCGGGAGGGGATGGGTGTCAGCGTTTCCATTGCCAGTGCTGCACTGCTGTGCAGGGAACGCCAGAGGGTGGAGTCCTTTTGGCGTAACAGTGCTGGTGGTGGAATCGTCTCTCACCTGCCGGTCAGGCCGTTGGTGTTGGATTTCCACCCTTAAATGGGTGGAAATCCTTGGGTGAGTCCAAATACGGCGGCCTTCGGACTGCCAACACTGACGGTCTTTGGGCGCCCGCAAGAACGGTGGTCTTTCCAAAAGACTGTCTAAGTCGTAATGAGGGCCTCAATCTTTAGAACAAATTTACGAACTAGCCACAAAGTCCGAGGGCACAATAATCATTGGAGGGGAGTTTACATTTATTCAGGACCTAAAGATAGATACCTCGAACAAGTTGAAAAAACAATTGAAACTGAAAATGGCCAAGTTGTTAATAATTAAGCAAGACTTTAGGCTAATAGATCCCTGGCAGATAGACCATCCAGAGGCCACACAATATACGTGTTTTTCAAACAGGCATATTTCAGCTTCTCTGATGGATTTTTTTCTTATATCAAATACAGTATAAAGGAGATATAGTGGCAAATCCCTTGTCTGATCATTCAGTAGTCTTGATTCAAATTAGAATAAATATAACCCCCAAATTGATGCCAAGGTGACATTTTGATTGATCATTACTCTCGGATCAGAAGTGGGTAGAGGAGACAAGGGTTTTTATAAAGGAATTTTTTAAAAATAAATTGTGGCACTGCTTCAAATGTTATGGTTTGGGGAGCATTCAAAGCAGTGTTTAGGAGACAAGTTATAGTTTATAAAGCATGATGCAACAAGCTTCGGCAGGCAAAAATTCAGACCCTTCAAACAGAATTAACGAAGCACTATATCAATACCTTGTGACTAGGGGTAAATCGCTGGGGTCAGTAGAGTAGTGCTGAAAAAAGCAAAGAAAGGCTTGAAGGACTTTCTTTTACTAGAGGAAATCAAGGGGGGCTAAAGCTTTTCAACAAAAGCTGTATGAGGAAAGCCACCAAATTGGGGAGTATTTGGCCCGGTCTATAAGAATTAAAAAGAATAGTAAAAAAATAGATAGAATAAAAATCCTGATACTGGAGGCCACGAAGTGGGTGAAGGGGCAATCATGCTTTTACAGCACTATAGGCGCATAAATGAGAAAGTTGAGGAGGTCTCTCAGGCAAAGGTACAACAATATTTTGAGACTCTCCAGCTGCCACAACTACTGAACTCACATAAAGAAACTCTGATTCAAAACATAGAGCAATCTGAGGTGGATATGTCCCTTAAAAAGTGGCTAATGCAAAAGCCACAGGGAGTGATGGTATACCAACAGAGGTGTACAAAATGTTAATAAGAGAGACTCTCCCTTTTGTAACATCATTGTTTAATCAAATTAGGGAGGGGAGGCGGTTCAAAATTCATTAAAGGAATCAATAATAACTAGTTTTCCTAAAAAGGTAAATATTTGTGGGGATGCCTACTCATATCGTCCAAACAGTCCCATGAATGTAGTCTATGTAGACTACTAAAATCATGGCGGATAAAGTTGCTCTTGTGGCACAGACAGTGATAGATTGAGACTAGAGCGCTTTTTCTACCCATAAGACTGATGGCAGTCTATGCACACTTTCTAATGCAAGCTATAGATTTTTTCTCCAGAAACAGAGAAAGCGGCTTTCCTAATGATTAATGCTGAGAAAGCATTTGATCTAGTAAATTGGCAGGCTCTATTCTACATCCTAGAACAGTTTGGAATTCTAATGCAAGTGGTCAATATGTTGAAGAATCTATATGTAGGGTCAGAATCGAAGGTCGTACTGAACTCCAAAGAGGTCGGAAGGGTGAAGATTAATTGTGGAACCAGGCAGGGATACCCCTTGTCCCCAATCCTTTTTACATTCTTTATAGAGCCTCTGGCAATTACGATTCAAAATAAATGCCGCCGCTGTGAGGGATGTCTACAATCAGATTATTTGCAGACAATATTATTTTATATTTGGAAGCAGATACTAGGAATATACAATGGGTGATAAACAAAATTAAAGAATTCACAACTATAGGAGGCTACAAGGTAAATCAGATGAAAATGGAGACACTATTATTTAATGCGTCTGCCTCAGATATCCCACCAGGTTTATATCATTTATTCCCCTGTGCCCCATGCGCTATTTAGAAATATATGTTACTAACGTCTTCTCCTAACATTTTCAACTGAACTTCAGTGCAACTCTTAGAAAAGTTAAGCCTTGCTGGAGAGATGGATGCTTTTACCACTTACGCTGATTGAGAGAGTCTCCCTGATTAAAATGTTGATCTTGCCATTGCTCTTATTTCTTTTTATAAATCTTCCTCTACCAATACCGAGGGCATATTTTGAAGAACTCAATACCATTTTTCGAACATTTATATGGCAGAATAAAAAGCCTAATGTTGAGAAGGAAATTCTAGAATTGGATAAAGCATTAGGGGAGCAGCCACTACCACACCTTAAGGTGTATTATCAGGCCACTTTTCTGGTCAGACTAATCCAGCTTTCAATACCAGGTACAGTTCATGATAATTTGTTGTTAACCATTATGAATAAAGATAGTGGCACTAAATTGGCATTGTTTTTAAAGATCCTGAAGCTACCTAATAAGTTGAGGTATAAGACTCTGAGGGAGAAAGAACAGTGTGCCTAAGTGTTATTTAAACATTGGGAGGTACCAACCTGCCACACGTATTCTTGACTACAAGAGTGCAGTGTGGGGACTGGGGATAGAGAATTTAATGGTATATCAATGGGAAGCCAAAGGGTTTAGTAAACTAGGCAATTTTTATATGGGCTCAAAGCTAATTACATGGGATCAAGTAACCCAAAGATTTGGGAGTAATAGCCTCAGCCTCCAACTTAGCTACAGACAAAAAATTAGTTTTTTAAAGGCTAATTTCCAACAATTGAAAAAGGAAAACAATTTGCTAATATGTCTGTTTTGTGAAAATTAATTAACGGGAGTCAGTAACTGATACAGGTTTCTCCAAAAGTTTTCAAATCAAACAGTAGTACCGGATTTCTCTGAAAATGTTTTTGGGGATGAAGACTAACTATGGGTGGCTGGCAATGTATGTCAGAGCTGGGCTATACGTCCCTTAGAGCATCCAATTATAGAAGGATAGCTTTTCTCTTGAGATGGTTAGCGTATTATACACAGTCTCCGCTCCACAAAATGTATTCTTCCCAATCCAACCAGTGTTTTAGATGTAAGGCTCATGATAGAGATGACTGGCGTCATACTTTTTTTTCATGCCCCAGGCTGCAACAATTTTGGAATGTGGTATACTTCGAAGTTAGTAAAGCAATACAGGTTAATGTCCAAACTGAGCTTACGCTGGCACTATTTGGCTCTTCTCACGCAATGGGTAGGTTCAATAAATATCTTCAATTTTACATTTCAATTGCAGATTTGGAGGTACGGTCTCTAATTTTGCAAAATTGGAAGTAAATGACTATTCCTACAGTTAGAATTGGATGGAAAAACGCAAAGAACCAAGATGTACGAAGACGCATATGTGAAAAGAGTATGGGCTCTTTCGGGGGTTTTAGCAATATGGGGGAAATAGTACTGCTACACTTTATAACATAGGCACAAGACCAATGAGCCACTTAAGTGATTTTGGTGAATAAAGAAAGCATTGGCTGCTGGGTATGCGATGGGCCAGAATAATGTTGGGGATCCTACCAATTCTTCATTTGGAGTGGTCTTTACTCACTGTAATATAGTTTGATATGACGAGGGTAGTTGCACTTTAGTATTTTAAGTACACTGTTTGCTCTAGCACTTTTGTAGCACTGATAAGCCTTACCACTTTAGCAGTTTTCCCTAATGGACATTTATTATAGATGTGGGTTGCGGATGCTGATAGACAAAGAAGCAGTATTCGTATTGGATTGGATTGTCTTACTGTATTTGAGATTCTATCTTCACATGCCCAAATATTATGTATTGATCTTTTTACCCTGCTCAATAAAAACTAAACAAAAATAAAAGAGGAAGTGCCAGCACCTAAAGACAATTTGCTCCCCAGCTCAATGTTCTGCCCAATCAAATTATCTGGAAGAACCCTAGTTCAAGGGCAGGAACCTTTCAGAAAAAAGACACATTCAATGTCACAGACCATGAGGGCAGGGGTGGGGTCAAAACCATGGTGCCAATGGTCTTCAGAAATAAGGCCTCCCTGTAGGACTCCACCCGGCAGCCATCGGAGCTAGGACCAACCCCCAACAACCACGCAAAAAATGTGGGGACCATCCTAGACAACAAGCTCAATATGTCAGCACAAATTAACAGAATGAGCACCTTCTGCTCCCACATCCAAGCATGCTACAAAAGATCTTCAAGTAGCTGCCACAGAACACCAGTAGGACCATCACGCAAGCACTCATCACAAGCAGGATCAACTACGGTAGTGCACTCTATGTGGGAATCTCTGAGAAACACCTACACAGACTTCAAACAATCCAGCAAGCCACTGCAAGTCTCAGACTCATCCTCCCGCACTGCACCCCCATCACACTGAACATCAAGAAGCTTCACTGTCTACCCAGTCACAAGCACTGCCATTTCAAACTTCTCACACAAACATAAAAACACTTGTCATGAACAAGCAGAAATTATCCCCACATTTGATAGTGAAAGAGTAACCTTCCAAAAAGGCCATTATGATTTAATCCTCGAATGCGATGGGCATTTTAAACTCTGAAATTGAAAGTGTGGAAGGGAAAATGGCATCAGAAAAAAACTCTCACCAATCTGCAATTAAAAGTAAATGTTCTTATAACTCAGGGGCTGTAACAACCTTCATTTATGGAGGGAGCGGGGTCTGAGTTTACTCAAAAACGTAATCCCTTGAACCACTGTGTGACTAATGAAAAGGTTGGCAATAATATTAACATTGTTCTACACCGCAAAACGTGTTTGCCACCACCACCAAAAAAGAAGAGATAAGACTCTGTCCCAACATATGAGATGCAATACCTCAGATAAAGAGAACTATATCAAGGAGTCTGACCAGACCAATAAATGGTTCATGCAAAAACGTAAAGGAATGTATCCCTCAGGTTGACATTACTAATGTGCATATAAATATACTGACAGATCAAGTGAAACTTTTGTTTACAGAGGTTATGGCTAAGCTTTCAATTACAGAGCAAACATTAAATGATCTTGTAAAATTTGTAAACCAAAGATGTCTAAATGCTGCCACCGGTTCTATTGTAGCTTCGACTACTTCTATCTTATCTGATACATCTTTGATGACATGGGAGGGGACTAAGAAGACTAAGTACTAAATACTAACATATACGAAACCTACAAGTTCACAATATTATAACCAAGGGAGGGAAAGGCAGAGGGGATTAAACTGCAGACAATAATCTTAGTGAGAAGGAGGCATCTGAATATGCAAAGCGTGTTACCAAACCAAATTTGGTAAAGGTTTATCACATTTAACATTTACCCACAGAATACACTCGATTTTTAAAAGGAGTGGCAAAAACTCAAAAAATATCAACAGAAATTTTGATGGTAAGAAAAGTATTGTGGATTGGGTCCTCAATGAAAACATGCAGAGGCAATTGCATTGGTATTAATTTCAGGGATCCTCTCTATTTGAGCTATCTATTAGTATCCTCACCCTAAATCTTCAATTTTAGCTATTCCCCAAGTATTTTTTTTTTTTTTTTAAATAAACCTGAGCTTCCTGATAGGCTGGAGACCTGAGCTACAGACTATCGCTGGTCGTAGCTTGGGTTGGGCTACGTACCCCAGCGATCTGAAGCCCAGCAGGCGGGGCTGTCTACGTGCTAAAAGCGCCGCCCGATTCCCACATCGTGGGAGGCCGCAGACCTTTTTTCCGACAGCGCGGGAGCTGTAGACTCAGTGTCCGGCCACAGCTTGTGTAAGACTGAGTCCCCCCCAGTAGTCTACAGCCCAGGAGGAGGGGCACTAACGTGCTAAAAGGGCTGTCCAGTTCCAGCAGCACCGAAGGTCGCAGACCTTGTTTCCCGCAGTGCAGGAGCTGCAGACTCTATATCTGGCTGCAGGTGTGATGGAACTACAGTCCCCCAGCAGTCCACAGCCCAGGAGTAAGGGCAATCAGATGCTAAAAACACTGTCCAATTCCTGCTGCGCAAGACGTGCCCGGTGAAGACCGGGCCAAGAGCTGGCCCATCTGCGCCCGTCCAAAGCTGGGCCCTCCCTCTTGGCCCTGTGGTCTTGGGCAAGCGTAAATTGCCGCCACCTAAAGCACAAGGTAAGCCCAGTTCTTCAATTTCAAATTATTTGACAAGAATCATGGGTGCCCCTGAAAAAGAAATAACGTCTGTTGAACAAGACCTATACAAGCCACCAAAGCTGCTGCTAAGCCACGTAGGCCTGTTACAAAAAAAGCTAATCGTCCCTAACCCCAACAGTCAACACTGAGGCTTTTGACCGTTTATTTTGTCTTGTGCTAGCACTAGAAGCTTCTGTCAAATCTTTTTTGGATTCTTTGTCCGTGAGACTAACCTTATTAGAAAAAACCTACCACAAGTTGCATTGAAATGCTGCAAGCCAATATCAAGCGTAGCACCCCACCATATTTGAGTTCGTCCACGAGGTCCCCTGCTGTAGCCCCATCTTCTAATTTAATTTCCTGCAGCAAGCATTTCCCTTCCCCGATATATTCCATCTATTAGCAATCATGCAGAGCAGACCTTGCGTCTTAACACCCAATCTGCTAAACCAAATGCTACCCTGTTAGATACTGCAAATGGGGGACCATCAAGAGTTCTGGATCTTCCCCCAGAAGCTACGCTCTTTGTGGTGATTCTAAAATGTACTAACAATTACCCACCCAGTTCTGAATCCTAGAAGAGCCTGAAAAAAAAATCTATACACTGGGTGGGCAAGAAAAAGTACATAACAAATTTTCTCTTTGAGGACTTAACAATGGTCAGATGTGTCAACTGGATTGGTAGAGGAGTCAAATCTCTACCAGGTGACTGTATAGTTATTTCCTTTGAATCTCCTCTTTTGGTACAACCCCTTATGAACAGAACCAGAGTTAGTTTTATCTTTCCTTTTCAACAGCAAGTAATTGCCCTCCTGTTGGGCTATTTTTACCAGCCCCCAGAATCAGGAGGAAAAGCTTCCTCCATTTTAGGGGTCGATCTTGCTCCAACTGCTATTCACCACCCTTCTATTACCACGCAAAATTGTTTCTCCTTGCTGTCTGACCTGTATGGTACTGACTGACTTTCACCAGGACCCAAGAATACTCCTCTTCATGCTGGTCATCTGTATACTGGTTCTGAGTCATTCATGTTAACCACAGAGGCTTTACCAATAACGATGATTAGTTACGCCTATTCAGTGTCCAAGCCCACAAGCACGATCACTCAGCTGCCCGATGTCTATAATTTTCTCTTCTGGAATGTGTCAGGTCTACGTTCCAAGGTCCCTCTCTCTCCTTGCATGGACTTTGTCATGAATTTCTGGTTTCTCTGTTTTCAGGGGACTAGGGCAATGGAACCCATACATCTCAATGGATACAAGACCTTCCATCAGCCTGCAATGCCATTCCATGCCGGTAAAGCTTGGGGGGTTGTCTATTCATCTTTTAAATTTGCTGCCCTATTCAATGTGCAGTTCTGAATCATCTTCACCTTATTATCTGATTGTTTGTGTTTTTTTGTCTAAATTAAATCTTATTGTTGTGAATTTTTACAACAATGCTCCCCACCCCGAAATCAATAGGGTTCTCTCTCAGCTCGAGCAGGAACTTGATAATATTTGTCACTCTGAAGGGAAGGAAACTTCGATATTGTGGGCAGTCACTTTAATATATATTTATGTTTTTTTTCCAGCTAGAATGGCCTGTGATATGGTGGACTCAAATAATAACAATCAATACCAATTTTTACATAGTGATTATGGGCTGAAGTTGAATGGTTTCATATCAAAATTTAAACAAACTGTGTCCTACCCTATTCCGTTTGAACCTACTTCTTTTGGAGGAGGACACAATTCTGTTATTGACTATATTCTATGGTTGGTCAATTGCAAGCATGTCTTAGATGATTTTATGCCATTTTGTTTGCACGAGTCATCACTTTCCCCAGAGCATCAAAGTCAGACTAGAGCACAGTCGTACAAACACCCTTGTCAAACACAATATTTACAACTCAGCACTAACAACCCATAATGGCACCTCTCTACGTTGGCCATTAGCAAACTTGGGAAACTTCCTTGATAAACTGGTTATTGTCAACAGGGATGCCTTTGACATACGCTTGGATATTTCTTCTAGCCCTTTTCTTAATTTCAGGTAGTATCAAAGCTGCTCTAACCAGAAGGCAGCCCCGGTTACAAAAATTTAAACCCTTGGTGGTTCGAAGGTAATTGTTCCAGAGCCCATAAACTCCTTGCAACAGCTCTTCGCAAGTTGCCCTGATGTCCCTCATCCCTGAGACAGTACAGATTAGAAAACAATCTAGCACTGGAAAATAGGAAGGAGGAGTAAAGAAATCTTGCCTGGGAATTACTGATTGAAAAGGGCCGTTGATGATTCACCAAAAGGTCAAGGTAATCTTTAGACGCCCTAGTGTCAAAGGACGATCGAGCCCCCAGTTTGGAGGCAGCAATCAATCAGACTGAGTGGCCCGCCAACTTTTCCAAGATTTACTCTAATTCTGGCCAGCCATCTACAGGGCTTAAGCTAATTTCTACCTAAACTCCAACCTTCGACTTCAGTAACTTGCGTTTCTCTTTGGATGGAATCAACTTGGCGATAGCAGGAAGTAAAGGCAGTAATGCCCCAAGCCCAGGGTATTATGGACTTGTTGCCGTTACAGCATTTTCAAAACCTGGTCAGAGGCCATAATTATACAAATTTTTAAGAAAGGGTATCTTGCCAATCCTGCTTGTTACTGCTCTATTTCACTCTTCAACTCCTTGGTAAAAGTGACAGGGAGAATTTTGCTGAATCGTCTAGAAGAGTTCTGACCTTCAGTATGGTTTCCAAAAAGGCTTGGGGACTACCGAGCAGGGGCTAAATCTTAATTTGCTTATCTGTTACTAAGAAGGGTCATTTATACCTAGTCTACATTGAATTATCGAGCACTTTTGATTGCGTTCTCCATAGTAAATTATGGGCAACTTTATCAGAGCTTGGGGTGGACACTCTGATTATAGCCCTTCTCAGAAATATATAATCTAGTGACAAGGCTAGAGTATGCTTTGGTCTCGGGACTTCCTTTTATTGGACTGGCCAGAGGGTCTGACTAACTGTCCTTGTGATGGACTTTCTAGTCAATGCACCTTATGTTCCTTTAGTCTTTTTATGCTCTGCCTCATAAACGGTTCACTTTACCTATTCTTCGTGAATCTAATTTCAAACAATGTCAGCCAGCAATATTGTTTTTGCAACAACTGAATTTTTCAGTGATTTGTTTCAAGATTTTTAGCTTTTTTATGGTCTGTGTTGCGGTTAAAGAAAACTATGATTCTGCAGCAATGATGCTTGTTACTTCTTTTTATACTTATTGTTTTAGGATTACGAAATGTGTATTTATTCTCTATGTATTGCTTTTAAGGTTTCTTTTCGGATAACTAAATAAAGCTGATGATGATGACGACAGGGGAGGCAGTGGTTAGCAAACTTGCGCAAGGATTTGGGATTTGAGTATAACATTACAACTTGTAATTGCTTCTCCTGTTTATCCATGTTAAATTAACAGGATTGACTTTCTCATATCCCCCAAACACCATCAAGCATTCCCTCCACCACAATAATAAGAAAAAACACCCCTGACACTCTGCTCTCATCAGTATTTACCCATAATGGCATAAGTACTCTTAGTTTATCTGCACCTTTGGTCCTCATTGCAGAAATATTTAATAACAGCGTCACTGTACTCAGTAATGTTGTGGGAGAGTTAAGCAGTGCTAGTGATGTATCCCAATATTCTTCAACCTGATATGTTGTCAGAATAGGGAACTAAGTGAATTATGAAGAATGGGTAAATGAGGTTTCAAGGTATAACATTATTTGGATACAAGAGAGGTGGACGACATACACCTGCTATTTCATCTACTATGGGAAAGGCAAATGGAGGGTTGCCTATTCTGGTCTCAGTTCTCCTTCTATTAGAGATATGATGGTCGAATTTAGAATCCCCACACTTTCAAATGCTTTGTTTCAGCCGGGATTCATCACATGAACTTTTAATTGTGAACTACTATAGTAACATCTTTAATTCACATCAGGATGAAACTTTAAGTTGGCTAGAGACACAATTAAAAAAAAATATATCCCCAACAGTAAAAAGTAAAAAGACATGTTATCTCATACTGGGTGGAGGATTTTAATACACATTTATGTTTGAAGCCAGCCAAGGAAGTTTGTGGATGGGAGGACACCTGGGGGGATGACTGTTTTCATTTTGTGCATTCCCATTACCTACTTGTGAGACTACATTTACATCTGGTACTTGATGCGGGGATCTACCCTCTGCAATATGACACCAAGATTTTCTGCCCGAGGGTCCACATCTATGATAGGTTATATCTTCATTTCTGAAAACGTACTGGGTTAAACACTCAGTTTGGAGTGACCATAAGATGGTATTGACGGAGATAATCCTACCCCTGCTTTGACCAGCTCACTTTGAAAAAAGGAGACAAAATGGAAAGCTAAGAAGGAATAGACCTAGTCTACAATGGTCTGGGATCCAGCCTGAAAAGTTCTTAGCTGATTTGGTGGGTTCCACACTAAGTGACTTTGAGGTGTGTTTGCAAGACCACTCCTCACCTTCTCAGGTTATTGTGTCCTTTGAGAATATATGTAGAACCACTGACCGTTTACTCACAAAGACAAAGAAGGCCGACTACTCCCATCCAAGAGGTTGGTTTGATAAAAAGTGGAGACAGGCCCAAGACCATCTTCATCTTATCTTAAAGTCGAGACACACACAAAAAAAGGTATAATACAAGAAGTGAGATCAATTTATAAGAAAGTATTAAAAGACAGAAAAGCAGCTTTAAGGCAAGAAGGTTGGGATAACATTATAAAAGCTAGTGCAACCAATACTAGCATTGTAGTTTTGACAAGTATTTAATTCTACCTTTTTGAATGATATCTCAGATCCTACATCAAATTAGGGGTTACATAAGCTCAATGGATAGTTAATCTTTCTGCAATGTATAATGAGGATAAGCTCAACAAGAAACTTTAACGGAAGGGGTGCAGGAGATGAGCCAGCCTCTAGGTAGTATGAAGGGCAGAGTTGGCCTGTTTCTACAAACGTTTTGAGAATCTACCAGTGCCAATTTTTAAAAAGGGTAATAGGTGTGACCCCCCCCCCCTTTGTTACCATCCATTCCCCCTACTTGACTCATCAGTCAAGATACTTGAGAAGGACTTAATACAGAAATTGGAAAATTGGACAGATCAAAAATTGGCTCTTTCAAATATCCAATACAGGTTAAGGAAAGGATTAGGCACAGGGAGCAATGCCTAAACCTAGAGTTGATAATTAGCAAATACACCAAAGCTTAGATGGCTTTCTCAATTTGGGTTTAATGGACCTGAGCAGTGCTTTCGATTGTGTTTCCCACCGTAAGCTCAGGAACATTATGAGATCAATGGCTGTGGATAATTCTATAATCACTTTGCTAAGCCAGTTATACCAATATGCTTCTACCCAAGTGCCTTTTGGCCCTAACAGAGAACGATCAAAGCCTTTTAAGATTAGAAAGAGGGGGGGGGGGTGAGTCAGACATGAATGCGTCCTGGCCTCTTTTTTATTTAACTTATATATTAATGGATTGGAAAATGCCTTTCTTCAAACTAACACCAATATACATCCAAGATAGGTCGGAGTAGAATTCTAGCTTTATTGTATGCGGACGCCTTTCTTCTTACAAAAACTCCATGGGGCCTTCAGAAGTTGCTGGAAGCTTGTGTATACTTTATGGAGAATGTCTGCATTTAAGTCATTATATCTAAAACTTTTATTATGGTGAGTGGGAATGGAGCTCCCAGTGCAATTAAATGTACAATTAATGGTGCTACGATACCAAAAGCCAACACGTTTTCCTATTAGGGTGTGTTGTTCAATCGTTTGGATAACTGCAAATGTCTTATTATTCATAAAAAACATTATGAAAAAGAACAATAAAGGAGATTTTGGATTTGCTACTAAATTAGGCACTAAACCAATTAAGGAATTGTGTACAATTTACAGAAGCACACAAGTCTTCTCAGAAATGTTCAGGGATGTTTTTGGGGGGTTATAGATAGATCCCCAAATTCTTCAGATAACCAAAAACTACTTTGCTAAGAGGTTGATAGCAGTCCCTAACAGTACATCCACTATTGTACACAAAGAATCGGCTTTGCCACATTGGAGAATATGATTAAAATACACCCTTTTCTCTTATGGCATAAGATCTGGAATACACCTGAACCAAAGTTAAATGTGGCACTAACTATAGATTCCCAGGCTCTTGATAATGCCGTGAAGATTCCTTGGTTGGCATATATCAGGGAAATGCTGAAGAGTATGGGTGTATCATTAAATATAATGATCGCTGAAAACTCATCTAAAATTGTTATGAAAAATAAAATAAGGTTGATATTGCAATGGGAGAGGGATCGTACAGAGTACGGCAAAATTACTGTGGTTTAACATGAACCGCTGAATATAACTTCTGATATACAACCATTCCTTATAGCAGTGACTAATTTATATGATCGATTCCTACTGACTATGTTTCATCTGAATATGATATATCATTTAGTAGCTTTTCCAATAATGGGTGACTGGTCAATACACCCTGGAGTCTGTCCTTGTGACAATATTTCCTTACAAAGCACTATGCACTTTGTTTTCTTTTGTAAATTTTATAAACATCTGGGATCCATATGGGTGAAGCATCTGGTACAGAATTTCAGGCAATGTAGACCTTGCTTGGTTTGCTTACAAAAATTAGTCATGTGTGTGGCTTTAACAGCTTTTTTTTTTAAGAAATTATTTTCAATAAGGAAGCTGATGAGTCTGGAATTTTAAGATGCTTTTGAGAGGATAACTTTTTAACAGGCAAAATCCCATGTAATATATATGAATTCAGATGTTGATTTTTTTTTTACTTTTTGATTTTATGTATGCTGTTGATTATTTTATGTACGTTTTTATATGTTTTTATGTATGCTTTTATGGGTATTCTGATTGAAAATAAAAGAAATGAAAGAGCAAACTAGTTGAATCAGACGTTCATCTCACATGAATAGGGCAGGAGCCCCCTCCCGCACAACAGGTATGCTTTATCATAATGCGTCTGCTCATGTTGATGAAATTGTTTATCCATTATGAACCTGAAAAATAGGGACCCTCTTGGGCTGTCAAAGAATGGGTGCCCTAATGATGCAGATGTGGGTGTTGATTTGATATGAACAGAGTAGGAGTGTGGGATCTAAAACGACCTACTAGTGGGCCAAACATTGTATTCCTGTCCCCAATGAGATGAATTAAAAATAGAGGGGAATAGTTCAAACCTATTCAAAAGGTCAACATGTTTCTGCCATTAATGTATCCCTAAGAGGAAAGCTGAATGGGCATTTTTCAGGGCCTGACCCACTGTGACTGGTGCTCACTAACCAGTGAAAGTATGAGAGAAAGCAAATAGCACTAATGCATAACCAGTCTATTCCTCAATTGGGTCAGACATACCATCTTGCAGGACCCAAAAAGGGGAGACATAGGTCTTTAGAATTAAGGCTTTTTTGTAAGGAGTATTGCTAACCCTCCTTGCTTGTAAATTGTGAAACCCTGCTCAGTCTCTCTAGATTTTGACATATCATGCATGTGGTATTCCTTATCCACCCACTCTCTCAATAATATCTGGGCCTCCACTCGTTATAGATGGGTTTTCTGAATAAGGGCTATGTCAGTCAACATAGACATTGAATCTGGCAGCACATTCTTTCTCTTGATTTAGTGCTTTAGATTTAACTTGGAGGGATAATATTGTGAGGGGTTTGGGCCAGGGTTTCATACCCTGGTATTCTGTTATTATTAAACAGCTGCCAACTAGTGTCAGTTAGTGGCTATTACACACTGTTTGTTTCAAATCCCAGAAAGGCTTACTATTTATTATAAATTACCGGTCCTTGGGGCTGGGTTGTTTAAGAAATGTCTAACACAGTTGGGTATCAGAAGTGAGTTGTGGCAGTGTAAACTAGAAATACTAGAAATACAATGTCACATTATGTTTCTTGAAAAATTGGGGTATACGATAGAACCTTCAAGATGTAACCATCCACCTAAGGAGGGTAAATAGCTGGAGGGTGGGATTAATACTGGGTTGAGGTTGTCACTATGTACTGATGTGTGGACAAAAATTAACCCTTATGCTTTTTGTTCTTTTTCTGTACCCATGAGGAGCTAGAAAGTTTGCTAAATTACTCCATACTTTTAGACACGCATCAGTCACTTCTCTGCCCTTTCAGCCCAGGTCCTGTCCTATTTTGAATTCCATGTATATCAGCAAAACAGCTTCAGGGGGTACGTACATCTTACCTTCAAAACTATGTAAAAATCCTTTTGACTTTGCAAATCATGATGAGGTTTAACCACAGACAACATAGCAGCGTGGGAACAGTAGTGTCTGTCTTTATACTATCATCTACTTTTTTTTTATAAGGAATATAAAGTAATTCCTGGGGAATATATTTACCTACACCATACTTGTCTCATGCCATTCAATCACAGTTCAGGCCAATTAAAAAAAAAAAATGTTGTTGTAAAGAGTGACACAAGCTACTATGTAGAATCAGATTACCAATGCACTTGACTCACAAGAACCCTAGTACTCTCCGGTCCCAAACTTGATCGTAGCAACCTAGCACTCATTCCACCCTGTCCAGCTGAATACAACAATATATCAAAAGCACTGAGAATTTGTTCTGTTTACGGTGGTCTGACATCATCCTTAGCTACCAATCTTTTAACATACACAACACACATTAGTCCCATTGGCCACCGCGCAATCTGAGCGACATCAATTCATCTGCCCTTGCCCTGCCAATTTTAGTAGGTCCCTGATCCAGAGAACAATTGTTGGAGGCATTGCCAATTTCCAGGCATGACGATCCACATCTTGAACAATACTAGTACCAGATAGACATATCTGCATTCTAGTTAGCCGGACTTAGTGCGAGCCATTAGTACCAGCAGACAGAGCTCAGGTGTACATGGGCCCGAGTGGCCCACTATCTCAGAGATGCCAGACATTACCTGCACCCACATGAACAGCAGCTCTAAGTGGTCCCACATCATGTGATAGAACCCCACATCCGCCCTCCCACATCTTGGGCTATCCCTAAGCGCACCCCCACCCAAACATGCTGTGTATTCGGTGTGGAGTGAGGCACAGAATTAAGTTGTGTGAAGTGGAAGCGTGCGTCCTGGGACACCCCGTGCACTTGGGCAGCTCCATTGCTTAGGCGTAAAGACTATAGTGAGAGCTGTCTCCCACTTTGCCCTGTGCCTGAGGATCGAAAATATGAGAATGCTCCAGCAGAAGACAAGATCGTTACCGCCCTCCTGCCCATGCCATGAGTTAGTATCCCTGTCAGCAATGAAGAGGCAGATGGCTCCAACGGACTGAACCCCCCCCCCCCCCCAGTGCTTACGAAGAAGTGCAGAAGAGCGTTATACAAGAGGAACTGACTATGAAGAATCCCGTGCAAGTCAACCAAGTCCTGGAATGCCACAAGTTTACCATCCAGGAACAAGTCCCTCGACCCGACACACCAAATCCTGATCCTCAGATCAACAAGCATGGGTTTGCTTACCTTGTCTCTTTAAAGCACGTGGTTGTATCCTCTGGGGCAAGGGCACTGACCCATTAAGGCTTGTGAGAAGATCTGGATTTGTCCCATCCCTTTATTTCATGGCTATCTATCAAGGTCTGTCCATTTTTGGTTCAGCTTTTAAACACTTCAGAGACTGTAGGGGTCACTCAACCTCTGTTGAGAGGAAGTTTGTACCATAGTGTAACACCAATGCATTGACTGGAACTATTCTTCTTTGAGACCGTTTCTTTCAGACACGTATCAGGCTCACAGAAATGGTACTTTAGGCCACTATTTTCAGTTAGATGGTAGAAAGTGGTGAGTATATAGTGGAAAGACTAGCGTTTTTTTATTCAGTAAGTATCACTATTCACACTTCTTATTTCACGGTATTGTACTCATCCACCAATAAGTAGGAGACTGTCCCAAACATACACAATTCTGCCTTCCAGTGTTCAGATAGCAGGCAAGTCATTCTGCATTATGTAACACAGATTTGTTGCATTCAGGTGTCCCACCTGCCTTGCCTCTCCCATCCTCTGCAATTAATCAGCATTTGCAGGTGATGTTTTAAGCATTCGCTCACTCTATTCTCCACTCTGAATTTGCATCTCTTCTCTTCTCAGTGTGAGAACATTTGTCAAATCTTTATAGCCCAAAGGCAGTAAGGCTTATTAAATATGGTCTTCCTCTAGGTTGCTCAGCAGATGTCCTAGAGCAGCAGGCCTGCATATGCCACCACCATAAATAACATACTTCTTGTGAATGAGCTGCCACCTTCCCTCAGATTTCATTCACATGGCAGAGAGTGATACAGGCAGGTTTCATCTTGTGATGCTCTGCTTAATAAGCTGGTTCCTTGTTACGACTGGGCATAGATGACACATCGCTGGTCCAAATTTCAAATGTGCTTGGTTTTGTCAATCTAATGTTCGAGGCAAATACAAAAAAATCATGAGAATAGAATACCTGTTCAGCTGTCGAAGCACGATTCAAGAAATTATTGCCTAGAATGGTTGGCTAATTGGTTATCACCAATCATAGACATAATTGACCTAATTTTTAGATTTGTTCTTAATGTGACTGTCTTTTGAGAAGCGTAAGGAGAGTTCTTTGATGCTGAAAGCTTGAATTTCTCTTACTTGCAGAGTTCATAGTCAGTTGAAGTTCTGTTTTCCAGGATAGGTACTGTGTTTATTTGCCAGAAGAATAGAATCCGCAAGACAGTAGAGTATGTTCTGAATAATTCTTATATTAACTATTTCATTATTCTAGAATGTGGCCTAGAATAATTACAAGTCGCTGAGACTAAACTAAGCACTCCACACACTCACTTTTTTGTTTTTCTAAGTCAGATGTCCTATGTTTGACAAATATGTCTGAACATGGGTCTCGTGTTCAATGCGGCACAGGCCTCAAGCTGCACTTTCCTTATAAGGCCCAACTAGACCAAAATCGGTATGGGATTGCTTGTGTTCACATTTCAAGATGGTCTGGCTTGGCAGTTTGGATTGAGCCAGGCCAAATCTGATTTGCATAAAGCTAGACTCTGTCTAGGGAGTGGCAGAGTGGGCAAAAAAAAAAGCTATGGACAAACGGCCACAAGTACTAATGCACTGGTTTGAAAAAAAAAGCACAAAAAAACCCATCAAATTACGATCAGTATTTTTGTGTCCACTGTGAAATTATGAGTCCCAATTAATGTAGAAATAGGTCTGTTCCAACATTTTTTGTGGAAGTGGGTCACAGTCCAACCTAATTCATTAATATTCACGAGGTAAGCTGAAAATTGTAATTCACTCTGTGTGGTGGCTGCTATAGGGATGGTGGCCTGCAAATATCTCAAGACCACCAGGTCTGTGATTCTTTAAATAAAGAAACCTTTAAGCAGCACATAATAATTAAGGTTAAGAGGGTTTCTTTAAAGATAAAAGAGAAGTTTTACTTTTGAAAAATCTGAGAGTGGACAGTGTCACCCCCTAAAGGGGTAGGGGTCTAAGTAGACTCATTCTCTTTTGCAAATGAGTTATCAGCCCAACTTGAGGATGGTAACTTTTCACTGGTTTGCAAGCAGGATTCCTGGGTACAACAAACTCCTTCAAGTTGTGAGACACTACTCTTTTCCAATTCCATTTTCGGAGTTGGTAAAGGTTTGGTAGAGCTGAAGGATAAGGGATACAAACCCTGTGCGTGCACCAGATAACAAATTCTTTGTGTTTGGTTTTGTAAGTCTTTGTGAGCAAAAGCTGCTGGCATTCTGACAGGATGCAAAGGTGATCGAATTCGACACAGTCAGGAGTCAACCTGTGAGGATGAAGGACTTCAGTTTGTAATACAAGATCTCACCTTATTCTTTTGACAGATTGCTGGATAAACCTTGAGGATGATCAAGAAACAGCTGTTGAAGATCAGTGAACTAATATTGTTTCAGTCACACTTGAGCTACTAGTATCAGAGTACATGGTTTTCTATTGGCCTTGCTGATAACCTTGAGACCAGGGTGAAACAGAGGCAAAGATTTTCCACAATCTCATCAAAAAAGCTTCCATTGTCACTCACAGTTACCAACATGTGCTACGAAAGAGGCACAATTTCTTGCTCTGTTATGTGGTAATGAGACCCAGTTAAGGCTGTCCCAATCGTTGTAAGATGGCCTGAATCAGGTTAGGGCGCACTCCTGACAGGTGACAATCTGAATGTGATCAGCTCAGTGCTTCTGCACGATTGTAGCTCAACCTCTGCAAAAATTGACTAGTTTACTAATAGTCCCAGACCCACAGGGTCCAAACTTGCTTGAGCAAAATCTGCCACCTTGTCCCAACTTGCATGTTGATGTAAAACATCAACATTGTACCTATAATTATTAACATTAATTACCCCTGGATCTTGTAAAGGAAAGCTTGACAAGAAACTTGCCTTTAATTTCAAAACGTTTATGTCAAATTTCTTTAATCCTTCAATCAGGGGCCTTTGAATGGTAGTTCTTGGAAAAGGGTTCCACACACACTTGCATCGGCATGTCAGTTGCCAAAACCTATTGCGGAATCAATCCTTTTATACAGAAGTCGAACTATGAGGTTTAAAGTCACAAGCCAACAGAAGAGAGTCAATCTAAGTGCATCTGGGTGTGAGCTCTACTTAATTGTCTGAGGATATTAATATCTACTGGCTCCGCCATACAGCTCGAGAGGAGGCTTTCATGTGTTTTCAATCATCTGGGATCCCCATCTTCCCGACTACACCAGGTTGGTGCAGCGGTATCGTAAATACTTTGAGGTAGTCAAACAAAAATTTCAGCCAATGAACTTAAGTTCTTGCTCTTCTACCCGGCCTGGCTCGGTAATTCATGCCTTCAAATCCTTTGTTTTTGATATCCCAGAGACAGCTTGGGAATGGGCAACGGAACAACGGCTCCTAAGTGGCCACTCACCCCCATTCTTTGGAGGTGTGGTGGAGGGGCATGCAGTCCCTTGATTAAGATGCGGGTGACAGTCTCCGCTTGTGGATCCACAGCCCCGTAAGCGGAGGACAAAGGTCAGCGGGTCGCCCACCTCTTCAACCACATACACCCCCAGTCCTAAATGCAGGGGTGGCAATGGGGTCCCTGCTGCTAGTGACCCACCTTCAGAAAGGGAGACCTGTACACCTGGTCCTGTCCGAAGCGAGCAAGTGTGGCTGAACACGGGCCTGTAGTGCCACTTAAGTTGCCTACCGGACTTGAACAACTTATTTCACCAGCAGCACAATATCTTTTCTATTGAGTACTCTTCGGTGGGTCAACGTGGTTGGACTCACTCCAAAGCTGGTTTCGTAATGTATGTGGTTTACACTGTTAGGGTGGTAGATGTTTATGGGCTGGAAGTTTGGGTGGGAGTTTTGTTTGGGGGGGGGGAGGGGGGAGTGATTGGTTGGGGCGATTTGACCCAGTTGGCCATGTGCTCTTCTATTTAAGACAGGCTACGATCCCAATAGTGCTTTCTCCCCCTAGTTTGCACAGTGGGGTTGCACAGTTCCTACATCCAGCTTACCTTCCACCGGCCCTTAAAATTAATGACGTGGACTGTTAATGGCCTGAATGACTGAATTATGCGGAGCGTGGTAATGGGCTTTGTGAAGTGTCATGTCTGGAGGTTTTATTACTGCTAGAGACGCAGCTGCAAGAGACATCTCCGGGGCACTCGCTGCTCCTTCCTGGCCCGGCGTGGGTAAGAGAAGGTCTGCCACACTGGTTACACTAGGGACTCCCAAGTGGTGGCCATTCTGATTCATAAACGTTTGCCCATAGTGATCTCCCAATGTGCAGCATATCCACAGGGTAGGTATGTCACAGTGGAGGGAGCGATTTATAAATGCAGAGTTATTTTTATCTTATTTTAGGCACTAAAACAAACAGAATTGAATCAGTAGAACCAAAGTTATAGATTTTAGAAGCATTGTTAAATTGCAGCAGAACTGGCATTTAAACATTGTTCTAAAGTACATGGTAGAAATATCACCGGCTGCAAAAGCTTACTTAGGAAACGAGTTGCGTGGAACCCTTCCCTGGTTAAGGTTGTGCAGTCCCTAGGACCAGATCACAGCAGTCAGTGCAGTTTTACCTGGCCCGTGGCGTCCAGATGCAGAGTTGTCCTGGCTCTCCGTGGTGTTGAACGGGACTCACGCTGAAGTCAACGCCAGGGAGTTGAAGTCAATGGCAGGAAGCCACTGGTGACAAACAACTAATTGGAGGTTGTGCTGCAGGGAACCCTTGCAGGATTAGGGTGGTGCGGGTCCTGGTACTATACTAAAGCAGTCAGTTCACTTATATCTGGTTAGTGGGGCCCCGGTGCAGAGTTGTCCTGGCTGTCCGTGGTGCTAAATCAACTCACACAGGTGCTAATTTTTTCATGTTCACAGTGTTGCGACAAAGGGGATGCAAAAACTCAGCTGTGGGCTTGTTGGTGGTGATGGTCACAAGTGCTGGTCAGTGCTCTCCTGTTGCAGTGTTGAGTGTTGCAGTGTTGAGCAATTACCGGGCTAGGGACCAACAAGCCTTGGTAGTGGTAAGCACAGCAAAATGCTTTGGAGAAATCTGGAGGGCCGGAGGAGTATGGTAGCAGCCTGTAACTTTGTGGAAGGCTGTACTATGACTTCCACAATGCAGTTCAGCAACTGGATACAGTTGATCCCCCTGTGGGCCCAATGGCCAGTGATTCTTTGGTTCCAGAGTGTCTTTTTACTGAAGTTTACAGGGGACTGGTGCCACTGAAGGGACTGATGGTGCTTCTGGCTTCTACAGGGGTCTCTCTGGTTGGGAGTGATGGGTTTCACCCCAGGGTGAGGGTAGTTAATGCAGTTCCAAGTCTGTTGCCTTGGGGATCCCTCTTTTGCCTTGATGCAGTGGGCAGAGTCTGGTTGTCGGTGATGCAGAGCTCCTCTGTGTCCTCCTTTGAAGTTAGTCCATCAAATATGAGGTTCTGGTGCCAGAGGTGTCCCTTAAGTACTGGATTTAGGGGATATAGGGATGTGGAAGTTAGTGGCCAATGGGAAGGTAGCTCCTACAGCTAATCCGCCCCTGAAGTGACCACGTCTGGTGGAGCAGGTCACTTTTAACTATCCAGAACCCTCTATTCTGCCACTCCTAAGATGGTAGAAATCAAAATTGTGTGCACAGACCGGGATGCTCACCTTAGAGGAGTGGTCAGCCTTCTGGGGGTGTGAACTGACCTGCATCGCCGATTTCATGCCTGACCACAAGCAAATGTGCCTGGGGGAGGGCTGTTTCCTTACTGGGGAACAGCACAGATGGCCATCAGGGGCGGGGAAGCCTTTGAAGCGCACAGCCCTGATGGCTTTACTCATAAGCCTGGTTGGAGAGCCTGGAGGTGTGATCTCCTTAATGCCTCAGCCTCTGTTACTGACCTCTGGGAGGGCTGCCTGGCAGGAGGTCAGAAACCTGACTTAACAGTAGCAAGAGCACGAAAACACACAGGCTGCTCGGCCAGAGCACACAGAATGGTGGCAAACAGTGGCCAACCTCTGGTGTGCCACCTGGGTGCATGGCAGCTGTGCCTTGACATGACACCAGATTTGTGAAGGGGGAGAGAAAGCATGTTGTTTGACACCAAATTCGAAATATCTAGGCAGTACCACAATGAAGCTAGCAACCTGGGTCTGCCCGGGCTCAAGAACCATGTTATCCTAGGGATCGGCCTGCACCTACAGTGTACCTTAATGGAAAGGACACTATAGACACATATAAGCTTGTGCTGATATGCCTGCACCTTACATATAATGCATCCTGCCTCCTGGGCTGCAGAGGCTTTCCTTTGGGGATGTCTAACATATATGTAAGGCAGTGCATAGGACTGTGCCACTCATGGCGAAGACACAGTTGAACGCGAGCAGTTTGCACTGCCCTGGCAGTCTGCAGAGGCAGGCCTGCCATCAGTAGTTTGCATGGGTCACCTAGGGTGGCACAACATTGTACTGGAGCCCTGGTGACCCCTTTACCACCTGTGCCCTGGATACCATCTACTAGGGGCTTACAAGAGGGTAAAGCTTTGCCAGTCAGGAAATTACCATGTTGACATTTAATTTAAGGAAAGAACACATAAACTAGGGTCTGGTTAGTTGGGGCTACAGTTTAGGGGGAGAAAAATAGGGCAAGCTCCTATACTAGTTTGCGACTTGTGGCTTGGCAGACAGAGTGGTCCCTAGTATCCTAGATTCTGCACAAGGATCGGTTGAAAGGCCAGAGATAGAGCTTCCGTATTTGCGGATTACTAATGCACCCTAAACGTGCACCGCTCAAAGACTCCTGCGCAATTGTTCTTCCCTTATAATAGAGGACCTGCCGCTGCCTATCTTCGTGCCATCAGATGCAAGAGATCTAGACGAGTTCATCACCCCTAAAGAGATCAACACGGCCATGTCAGACATTAACCCCTGGAAGACACCAGGCCCAGACAGCTTTCTGGTGTAGTACTACAGCAGATTCCATAAATCACTGCTGCTTTGTTTATTGCTGTTATATAATGAAGCCACAGAGACGGGCCATTTTCCCAGCTGAGTTGAACGAGGTGACCACTGGGGTCCCGCACAAGGCGGGGTGGTCTCCTGTAGACTGAGCATTCCATCACCAGATTTCCCTTATTAATATCAAACATAAGATATGTCAAGGTGGTGGCCAATGGGCTCATTAAAGTCATCCACCCTGATCAATATGGGTTTGTGCCACACTGCAAAACACTGCATTATATCTGTAGAGTGCAGGTGGCAGTAGTGTATTGTCATTTACTGCCGGGGTCTACTGCCTTTCTCCTTATAGACTTCAAGAAGGCCTTTGACCACCCTCCCCGGCTGGGATTTCCTGTAGGGTACACCTAGTCGTCTGGACTTTGGTCCCTGTTTTATTTCTTATGCTTGTAAGTTATATGCTGGACCTGTCTCTGATATGGGTAAATGAGGTCCTCTTGCAGGAAATCCCAATTCAACTTGGTATTACGCAGGTCCCCTCTTCTATTCGTCCTCGTTATAGAGCCCCTAGTAACATGAGTGCATTGTGATGCGCAGATCCGAGGGTTCCAATAGGGGGAGAAAAGAGAAGAGAAACTCATTGCCCTTTATGCGGATGAAGCTATGTTTTTACTGGTGGACCAGGCGAAGGTTGGTAATTTCTGCCTGGGTGATGTATGGCAAAGGTCACACATGCAGTCCTTTCTAGATCTGCAGGTAGACTTCAGCTGCATTATTCTCATTTTTTACAAATTGTTGCAGCTCCGGCATGCCCTGTTGTCTCATTGTACTGCCACTGGGGGAGGCTTCCGAATTTAGTCCTATGGAGTCAAGCTGCTTATGGGCCCCTTAAGTCAGGGCGTGTTTTCAGTATATGTAGGTCATTGGGTGTCAGTTCCCTGGAGTTGCTCTCCCCCCCTACATGAGTGCTGGGAATCCTGGGTCGGTAGCCTAGAAGATGGGGAATAGAGGAAGGCACTCATTGCATCTAGAGAGCTGCCTATATCCTCCAGGCTTCGTTTAATCAATCAAAGTGAACTTTTTACATAATACTTACTTGACCCTGTTGCAACTTAGGAAGGCGGGTACGGCTCCGGCTGCCGTCGTCTACTTGTCCTTGCTGCAATGCGGAAATAGCAGACTTCTATTATGTAGTCTGGCTGTGCCCTGTTGTGCATGGTTACTTGACCCGGATACTGGGGGTTTTGTTCAATGTGCTGAAGAGACTGGTGGATTTTCACCTCGCAATGCGCTTCTAGACCTGCTGGAAGATTTGGGTTGGAGGAGATCTGACAGACTTGTGGGCCTGGGAATGCTGTTCGCCAAAAGAGACACTGCCTGGAATTGGAACTCAATCTCTGCCCCAGGTTTGAAAGCATGGCTTAGGACAATGGACTGGTGTGCAAAGATGAAAGAGCCTTTTTATGCAGTACAAGGCTGCTCCAACAAACTTCACAAGGTCTGGGAAAATTGGTTGGACTATCTTAGCCTCCAGGAATATTCTGATGATCTGTGGTGAAAGTGTCCTTGATTGGTTGCACTGCTATGTCTATCATGTTTATTCTGTTTGAAAACGCAATAAAAATGAATTATCCATTAAAAAAAAAAATCTGCTGCCACAAGTGTTCCATATCCATCTGGAAGTGGGGCATTAGAGTGTCAAAATGTAATCAAATGGATGCAATTGGACATGGGACCCCCCCAGAGGGATTTTAAGGTACGTATTAGAGCATTTTCACTTGCAGAAATCCCTTTGCCATGGACAGTCACTTTCCAACGCAGTTTTGTGATGAGAATGAGTTTGCTAGATCTGTGTTCAAACAGCTTCTAGTTGTCCAGAGGATGTCAGGGTCAAATTGCTCTCGTTCAGTTTGCAGTCACATGAGCCTACTGTGCCGATCTTAGTTTTCGCAAATAATTTTCCAGTAAGGAAATCCCTGGGTGACCATGTTTTGCATCTCTCAAATGGTTGCAACTGGCTTTGTATTAAGCAAAGGCTGGAAAACCTGAACACAAGTAGGTGATTTCAATTGATGATGTTTGCCAGTCACTGAAAATCAGAGATGTTGGTCATGCTAGAGATGAAAAGGTATGTGGAAATGTGCATCCTGGAGAACTAACAAACTCATGAATTCCCCAATTCTTCCAGCACAGACATGACTTCTTGCATGGTAGCCAACCTGAAGTGTTGTTTCATTTTTTATTTATTTGCTTCACTTTCTGAAGTCTGGAATAGGTCTCCAGCCTTCCTTTCGCCATGAAGAGCCTAGAGCACAACAATGGTGCAGTTGACTCATGAATTCAAATTTGGGAATCCTTCAGAGAAGCATATTCACACATCTGCTTTGCATCTCAGTACAATTTTGATGGTCCTGTAGAACTGGTGACAAGGTTGTGGTGTCATGACTAACTCTAGGGCATGCGCTCCCTGAACAAGTTGCAGCACTCACTGGTGCATGAAGATTTTTTCCCACTGAGTTGTAAAATCACTGCACGACAAACACCGCTATTGGAGCAAGGCAGACTATAAGCTACCATAGAGTCTAGTCCATGGTTCCTCTATTCCATCTAATCTTCAGCCCCCAGGTCAGGCTGAACCAAAAGCTTTACAGGATATGTCTGCTGAGGGAGAATGGATATAGATTGTCACCCTAATAAGTAGTCCATTGACTGTTTCTGAGCTCCTATTTTTTTTGGAACCTGTCAAAGATACACCAATGATGAAGTCGCTGAGGAGGATGTCATTGACGGGGCAGCAACTCATGGTGCTGTTGATAAAATGATGGCTGCCAGTGCTATGAATGAGAAAGTAGTGGAAGGTCTGTGAGTCGATGGCCAATCTGTTGCTGACTGGGTGATTCAGTGATAAAAGAGTCAGACGGTTTTACCATTGATCAGGGTACCAATACCTCACTTTTTCCATGATAGAAACTCTTCTAGAGCTCATTTCTAACAGTCTAGGTGCACAAGCCTCTACCGCAAGGTGCAATGATCTTGCAAACTTTTTTAAGAGGAAAATTCAGACTATTTATGACAAGTTTCTGGGTGTTTCACATATAACGTCTGCAGATTTCTAAATAAATCTGACTGGTACCAATCTGGTCAAACTTACTACATTCTCTCTTTTAACTTTAGACAGTTTTTCTCAACTCTCAAGTAAAATTAGATCGAGCTCTCTGAAAGATCCGTAATCCCAATCTACATTAAGGTAGCAGATGTGGTCTTCCCTTCGCTGCTTGATTTGGTTAACCTTTCTTTAACCAAGGGGGTGGTCCCAAGCCTGTGGAAACATGTTATGATTAAAGCACTGTGAGAAAATAAAATGAACCTCGACCCTCGGGAGACAGGGAAGTCTCAGTCTTTTTTTTTTTTCTCTCTCTCTCGTCTGGAAAAACATGTCAACATCCAGCTTTCTGACGACTTAGAGGAAAACAGTTTTTTACATGCAACACAGACTGGATTTTGCCCTTATCATGGCACAGAGGCAGGTCTCTTGGCAGTGACTGAAGACATTAAAAAGCGCCAGATCAGGGAGGATCAGCTGCAATTATTCTCCTAGATCTTAGCGCAGCGTTCGAGACTGTATTTCATGATATACTCGTGGACAGAATACAGAACGCAGGAGTCACTGATATCGCTTTGGCATGGGTTAAATCCTTCCTGAAAGACAGGACTTTCCAGATTTTTGAGGGGGATTGTACATCTGATAGCTTTCCCCTCAAATGCTGTGTACCCCAAAGCTCCTCACTGAGCCCTACGTTATTTAAGCTATATAAGAAACCGTTGGCTGACACTGTCAAGACTCAGTATTCCCCACTTTGAGCCCCTATCTTGAGTCGGTTGCCAAATGGATGGAAAGCTCCTTCCTTAAATTGAATGCCCACAAAACTGAGCGGATGATCCTGGGGAACAACATGAATACCGCATTTGACATCAGCTGGCCTAGACGTCTAGGTCCCCCTCCGGTTCATAAAGCAGCCCTAAAAAGTCTTGGACTGTGGCTGGATACATCTTTAACATTTCACTCCAAAGTTGTAGAACTGGCTCCTATCTGACATGGAATTTAGAATATGTTGCATATGATTCGGACTCTTCTTCCTTTTATCTCAAGGAGGTTGGTGGTCCTGGTGCTCATTCCGTCACTCCTGGAATACGGCAATTCATTGCATCTGGGGGCTCACAAAGCCACTTTAAAGAAACTTCAGGTAGTCCAAAATTCTGCAGCACAGATTTTGTGCAACATTCACAGACATCAATCGGCTAGCCAGGCCACATGTCATCAGCACTGGCTACCCATAGCAGAGAGGGTTGAATTTAAGTCACTGTGTATTGACAATAGGGCCTTACGTGACAAAGGGCCTTTGATTTCCTACCCTTGTTATCTTTTTATACCCCTGGGAGATTGGTGCATTCGTCTGAAGCCTTTTTTGCAAAGACCACTGCCTTCGGGTAGCTATGCACTACATAAGCTCATATAGAATATAAGGTCCTATTGAATAGAATGTCTCACTTTGGAAAAAGTTGATGACAGAGAGATCGTTGATGCACTTAGTGGTCAACAAAGCAGTTGGTATCAACTGAAGGTTTGGCGGGAAAGCAAGTAAAAGCTGGACCAAGCTGCTTTTTCATGCAACTTGGATTTTAAGCTTCCAAATGCATTGACATTTTCTAAAGAATGGTCTGAGAGAAGGACGGTGCTTCAGCAGAGGAGCAGATATTGAGGGAGCTTGTTTTAATATGCCTATTGGAGGCATCTCCAATGTTTGTTCGTTTTCAGTGGAAAGGGATATTAGGAGCATTTGTACTGTATCATACCCTAAAGAGGGAACATCTCTATGAAGGCATGACTAAGTGCAAAGAACAGGCACTTTTCTCTGTCCCAGAAAATTAAGCTGGAAGCTTTTGCCAGTAGTTAACAATCTCTGGATATATCTTGGAAACTGACAAAGGCATACTAAATGTGGCTCGTCAGCATAGTTGAACTCTAGATTGCAGGTGAACCTTGGCCTATAATATTTTATTTTCTCCTTCACAGATATGCTATCCATGATTAAATAAAGGCACTTTTAGTTTGTCCTGTGGTCTGCCATGTTCACTAAAGCCTTGCCCTTCACTGGAGTAGCCCTACCTGACAGATATGGTGGGGAACTCTGTGATCAAAGTACATTGGCTAAGGTGGAAGATGCTCTTTGATTACACTTGAATGCCGAACTGGGCAACATTTTTTTTGGCCAGCTCGGCATTCTTCTCTGCTTTTCATCAGCTGCTTTAAAGCTAAGAATAAATGTTATGGATGTACAGGGAGTTCTCTCCCGGTACAACAGAGATACTGTCTCATTTTTTATTTCTGGGACTGTCATACACCACTAACTTCACCAACCTCTGTGGAAGAACGGCTGATAGTAATGCCCCTCTACGTTTTGTACAAAAATATTCCTCTGATGTTGTACAAAATAATAGGTGAGGAAGCAATGGAGCATCAGAATACAAATCAGAGTCCACCCTAAATTTATATATACAGGGAGTGCAGAATTATTAGGCAAGTTGTATTTTTGAGGATTAATTTTATTATTGAACAACAACCATGTTCTCAATGAACCCAAAAAACTCATTAATATCAAAGCTGAATATTTTTGGAAGTAGTTTTTAGTTTGTTTTTAGTTTTAGCTATGTTAGGGGGATATCTGTGTGTGCAGGTGACTATTACTGTGCATAATTATTAGGCAACTTAACAAAAAAAAATATATACCCATTTCAATTATTTATTATTACCAGTGAAACCAATATAACATCTCAACATTCACAAATATACATTTCTGACATTCAAAAACAAAACAAAAACAAATCAGTGACCAATATAGCCACCTTTCTTTGCAAGGACACTCAAAAGCCTGCCATCCATGGATTCTGTCAGTGTTTTGATCTGTTCACCATCAACATTGCGTGCAGCAGCAACCACAGCCTCCCAGACACTGTTCATAGAGGTGTACTGTTTTCCCTCCTTGTAAATCTCACATTTGATGATGGACCACAGGTTCTCAATGGGGTTCAGATCAGGTGAACAAGGAGGCCATGTCATTAGATTTCCTTCTTTTATACCCTTTCTTGCCAGCCACGCTGTGGAGTACTTGGACGCGTGTGATGGAGCATTGTCCTGCATGAAAATCATGTTTTTCTTGAAGGATGCAGACTTCTTCCTGTACCACTGCTTGAAGAAGGTGTCTTCCAGGAACTGGCAGTAGGACTGGGAGTTGAGCTTGACTCCATCCTCAACCCGAAAAGGCCCCACAAGCTCATCTTTGATGATACCAGCCCAAACCAGTACTCCACCTCCACCTTGCTGGCGTCTGAGTCGGACTGGAGCTCTCTGCCCTTTACCAATCCAGCCACGGGCCCATCCATCTGGCCCATCAAGACTCACTCCCATTTCATCAGTCCATAAAACCTTAGAAAAATCAGTCTTGAGATATTTCTTGGCCCAGTCTTGACGTTTCAGCTGGTGTGTCTTGTTCAGTGGTGGTCGTCTTTCAGTCTTTCTTACCTTGGCCATGTCTCTGAGTATTGCACACCTTGTGCTTTTGGGCACTCCAGTGATGTTGCAGCTCTGAAATATGGCCAAACTGGTGGCAAGTGGCATCTGCACGCTTGACTTTTCTCAGTTCATGGGCAGTTATTTTGCGCCTTGGTTTTTCCACACGCTTCTTGCGACCCTGTTGACTATTTTGAATGAAACGCTTGATTGTTCGATGATGACGCTTCAGAAGCTTTGCAATTTTAAGAGTGCTGCATCCCTCTGCAAGATATCTCACTATTTTTGACTTTTCTGAGCCTGTCAAGTCCTTCTTTTGACCCATTTTGCCAAAGGAAAGGAAGTTGCCTAATAATTATGCACACCTGATATAGGGTGTTGATGTCATTAGACCACACCCCTTCTCATTACAGAGATGCACATCACCTAATATGCTTAATTGGTAGTAGGCTTTCGAGCCTATACAGCTTGGAGTCAGACAACATGCATAAAGAGGATGATGTGGTCAAAATACTCATTTGCCTAATAATTCTGCACTCCCTGTAAACCATCAGTCAGCAATCTTTTAGCAATGGTGCAATAGCAGATTGGTGAGGTCTTGGACCTATCACGCTAGATGAAGCAAGAGGAAATACATATCCTCGCCTCTACACATATCACACAAACAAAAATATAAAGCGCCCAATGATTCTGGACAATGCATAAAGCTATTTTGTTTTTCAGGATGCTTTTATTGAAGCTCCTGTACACCTGACAGCCTTTGGATGATCATCCCCCAACTTTTTCCCTGCCTCCCTCCACTTTTCTGACACTGCTTTTAGGACTCTGCGCACTTTACCATTGCTAACCAGTACTAAAGTGCATATGCTCTCTTCCTTCAACTTGGTGACATTGGTTTATCCCCAATTGGCATATCTGATTTACTTATAAGACCCTAGTAACGTGCACTACATGTGCCCAGGGCCTGTAAATTAAATGCTAATAGTGGGCCTGCAGCACTGATTGTGCCACCCACATAAGTAGCCCCTTAACCATGTCTCAGGCCTGCTATTGCAAGGCCTGTGTGTGCAGTTTCACTGCCACGTCGACTTGGCATTTGAAAATACTTGACAAGCCATAAACACCCCTTTTGTTTTACATATAAGTTACCCCTAAGGTATGCCATAGGTAACCCATAGGGCAGGGTGCTATGTAGGACATGTACCTATGTGCTTTACATCTCCTGGAAGTGAAAAACTCCTAAATTCGTTTTCCACTACTGTGAGGCCTGCTCCTTTCATAGACTAGCATAAGGACGGCCCTCATAAGTTTTGAGTGGTAGATTCTGATCTGAAAGGGGTAACCAGGTCATATTTAGAATGGCCAGCATGGTAATAGAAAATCCTGCTAATTGGTGAGGTTGGATTTTATGTTACTATTTTAGAAATGCCACTTTTAGAAAGTGAGCATTTCTCTGCACTTAAAAACAATCTGTGCCTTTCAGCCTGTCTCCAATCAACATCTGGGCTGTTTGACAGCTGCCTTGTGCATTTCACCCAAACAACCACAAACACAGGACACTCAGTCACACCTGCACTCATCTGCATATTGAATGGGTCTTCCTGGGCTGGAAGGGTGGAGGCCTGACACTTACATTTCAAAGGCTAGTGGCCTACCCTCACACAATGGACTCTCAAACTCCCTACTGGGACCCTATCAGACATGACTGCACTGAAAGGAGAACTTGCACACTTCAAAACCACTCTTTGAAGTAACCCCTACTTCAAAGGCATTTTTGGGTATATAAAGTGGGTCTCTCACCCCACCAACTCAGACACTTCTGGACCTAAGTATGCACCCTGTCAGAGGAGCTGCCTGGCTGCCCAAAGGACTCCTTTGCTGAGAGTGACTGCTGGCCTCAATTTTCTGAGAAGGACTCTGGCAAAAGTGATCTCTCCAAGGGCTTAGATTGAGCTTGTCTTCTGTTTTCTGAAGTCTCTGGGCCAAAATGACTTCATCTCTCCAGGAAACTCCTTGTGTGTCAAAAATCGACCGCCTGCCAAAATCGACACGAGGACTGCATTACGACAGAGGAATCGCTGCACAGCTGACTGGAATGACGCAGCCCGACTTCCCGAGTGAAAATTTGACACAGCACCTGCCTTGCGATGGAAAATTCTACGCATCGCCTACCAGATCGATGCAGCGCCCGTGCCTTCTTCCAGTGCATCAAGGATTTTTCCCTGTATCGTCCCTGGGTGTCAAAATACCCCGCATCGCAGTGAGGAACCAAGACGGAGTGCCAGAAAATGAAGCAAACCCCTTGCAGTGTGGAAAGAAACAATGCATCATCTGTGCTGTGTCACAAAATTCGATGCACCACCTTATTTTTCCACGCATCTCCTCCTCTGCGGTCTTGGTGCGTCGTTGTATTTGACGCATACCAGGTACTGTGTTTAACAAAAAGACAACTGTTTATTTCCAAAGATTAAGACTCTCTTAAATCTTCTAAAAGTGAGATTTCAACTTGTGTCTATGGATCTTTGTAGTTTTGACCTTATTTTAGTTAGATAAATAATATCTATTTTTCTAAACCTGTGTGGTTTATTTTCGTGGTGTGTTCACAGTGTTACTGTCTGATTTATTGCACAAATACTTTACACATTACCTTCTAAGTTAAGCCTGACTTCTCAGTGCCAAGCAACTAGAGGTTGTGCACAGGATTATTTAGATTGTGTGTGTGAGACTTACCCTGACTAGGATTGTGGTCCCTACTTGGACATGGGTGTATACATCCGCCAACTAGCGACCCCATTTCTAACAGGTAACATATGATGAGTATCATTTAACAAACCGCACGTGCCCTTTGCCCATTTAGGTGGCATATTTCATCATCGAGTGTGCTCTTCACATGGTGATGCAAGTAGCTTCTGGCTAGGTGGGCTCAGATATAGGCGCTCTTAGCAGAGATCTTTTGTAAGCACTGAAATGAATATTGGAAAGTTGAAACTTGAATACAATATATTATTGTTCCTTTTGATAAGAAATTAAAAACTCAAAAATTGGGAAGTTGAGGTTAGTACTTGTCCCTCTTATCCACAGGTCCGTATGTTTCAGCTATGTTCCTTAAGTCCTATAAGGGTTTAGTGGCTTCATCAGGACCAAATGGCCCTGGGGCGGCCAGCGAGTCCTCATTCTCCAATTCCTGTAGGGTTCCTTCAGGAAAGGTTTAGCCGTTTCTACCCCTTAAGTTCTAAGGTTAGGCCTCTTTCGAAGTGGAGAATGTCCAAGGGGCTCTACAAGCGGTCAGTTCTGGTTTTCCTTCATAACTAAAACTGGCTTAATAGGTGTCGAAGACCCCATCCTTCGAACTGCTGGGCAAAGTCTTATTTAAGACAGAGCGTTTTTCATAACTGCATCTATTGTATCCAAAAGATTGGTGCATATGTGAATACTAAGTGCTTTTCTCAATGGCACACAAGTTTTCATCCTTAACATTATGTCTGCTAGGAATCAGATAATATTCTTTAAAGTTTTCCACCAGTATTCTACTATTTCTGAACAGTGATTACTACAGTTTATTAAAAATGGGAACAAACCTACCCATAAAAACTCAAGGAGGTCAGGAAGTAACATGTCCACATCCTGGATGGAGGTCTACGGGATATCATCTCAGATAGCTGTCAAGTAGCAGCCTAAGTAATTCAGGTGATGTCCTTCTAACATTATTGACTGTGGGTGGGAGAAAAATGGGAACTACATTTTGGATGAATTTTTTTTTCAGTAGAGCAACACAAATTAAATGATGTTCGTGACTGCTAGATAATACCATATGATACTGCACTTCAGGTGTGGTGCACCTTAACTTTAAGAGAGGTGCCCTGGTTGAAGTCAGAGCAAGTAATGTTGAGGTATTATCCTCAAAAGAGGAGGAGCAGAAAGAAGAAGGGGCCATACTGAGATTACCCACCGAGAATAGCCATTACTGCTCTGTTCTCAGCTTACTTCAACAGAGGTTTCAACTGGTGTCTGGTTGCTGGCACACTCCAGAACTGAGAAGTTTAGGCTTTGGAGTGATAAAGTTAATCAGCAGGTGATTTTATGCATTCATCATTTTGTACCTTAAAATATTTAAAAAACAGATATTGGTTCGCTATCAAACACTATTGCTTTCTGAGAAGTTGCTGAATTTGTAATAATGTATTATCTAATTAGCCTGTTCTAAGTCTCCATAAACGACCTACAACACTTCAAATTATTTAACTCTCAAGAAAAATCAGGCACCTCCTTTTCAAACGAAAATCAATGCAAATACATTAGATATGTTTAATGGATATCGCAATAAAAATAAATAAAAAAAAAGGTAAACCTTACTTTTGTGATCATAGTTTTTACTTTTGGCTGAGAGATTCTTGAAAGAATGTTGCTGCTCTGGACTGGACTCTTTTTTAACTTCTGTAGAAATCAGACGTTTATGATCTCTGAGCAAAGAAAATCAATAGAAAAATCAACAGTGGCCCCATAATTGTATTTGATTTTGGGTGATTATGACCATATACCACAAAACAAGTTCAGTGACACTGCATTTTACCTTATCTGGTCCTCGTTCCTCAATAACTCATTTTCACAACAGGATTCTTCCATCATAATCCTTTTGACAAAACAAGAGCACAATAAGGATAAGCAAACTAAGGTCTTATGTTTTTTCTTCATAGGCATTAAACTTGTTAACATTCTCAGTTTAATGTTTTATGGCTGTGTGGTGCCTCACGCTACCCTCTAAAGGTACAATCAGCATCAAAACCAGGTTTCTCATCTAGATATATGCCAGTCATAAGCAAGCTTCAAGGATGCAGTGGTGACTGCTAGTTCATTCTGTTAGGCTGAATGGAAAGCTAGGCTAAGAAAGCAGCAGTATATACCTCGGCCTGTCCTCTTGTACACTAGTAGCAATATAAAGAGGGAATGTGATCCCTGATTGTAAAAAGGACTTTAAGAGACAAGGTGTTAAATAAATCAGAGCATGAAAGAATGTGTGTGGTGAAGGAAATGGCCTTCACAGAATATGAGGGAATAAACTAGCAAGTCATTAAGACTACACATTTGTCTTCAGCATTCTTGAAGCACGAGTTTTCGCAGACCTTTATTAAGAAAGCTGTAACTAGTAGCCACATTTACAAGAAAACACATTGCACGTAGACATAAGGCCTTACTTAACAGACTGATGAAAGGACAAGCAATGATACAAAGCTGGAGTAAAGATAAAATGTTTTAACTAAGTAGGAAAAGGCTTCACATCTACCAGGTGCACACTGCTCAGCATTAAAGTTGAAATCAAAAAAGAATATAATAGGGAAAATAGCGCCAGCCCCATCCCAAGCTAGGTTCATCCAGCAGAGTAAGATGGCTTCAAACACAACAAACCTAAAGAACAAATTACTTATCTTTGGGTAACACTTTTTCTGGTGGATACTCGAACTGCTAATTTCTCATCTTTAGAATATTTCCCAGGCGCCAGACTGGATTCGCATGTTTCTACAACAGTGCTCTTGCATACCAATAGATGGTGTTGTGTGGCTTCGCATCCACCTCTAATCTGCCCCTGCAGTGACGGAGCAAAGACTTATATAGGCGCCATGGCTGTACTCCAACGTCAGTTTCTTGATTGACTCTTTACGCACCCTCAGACGCAGAGCACAAAACAATTTTGTTACCAGTGTGGAGACTCTAGTTTGAGACCTTTTTAGATGTTAAAAAGAGGCCCCTCCACAGAACAGTGGGGCTGGAGAGCAGTGAGGGATCTGCAGAGTATCCACAAGATAAAGCATTACTAGAAGTAAGTAACTTGTTCCTCTGAAGAATACATCTAATTCTGGAGATTAAAAAAAAGCAGATTGTTCACACAGTGGTCTTTAGTACCATCAACATAAAAGCTTAAAACCCTTCTGGGGACTGAATGATGGAGCCTCTCCTCTCTTTTGATGAGTAGAGGATGGGAGGGTATAGGTAAAGAACTCTGGCAAGGTGATGGACTGCATGATGTGCAAAGACATAACAACCTAATGCAAAAAGATCGCTTGAGTACTCACAACCAGTTTTCCGGAACAGAATGTTGTAGTATTGTTGCACCAACAGTTCCTGGAGCTCATTCATGCACTGAAGTAATCGCAATATGGAAGGCACTCTAAGTCAGGAGACGCAGCAAGCAGTAATGAATCGGTTCGTACACATGAGAAATGTCAAGACCAAATTAAGGTCCCATTGAGGCATTACAAACTAGAGAAAAAAACTTGTGTAAAACCTTTTATAAACCTCATCACAACAAGTGATTTAAGAAAGGAGGTTGGTCGGACAAAGGTGGAAGGCTCAAGGATTTGGAAAAAAACTTTAAAAGTCCCCACTGCAAGGGCTTGGTGATCAAAGACAAAACTAACAAACCATCCAACAGGTTTGTTTTTAAAATGTCAATCTTGCAGATTCCACAAGAGGCTACAAATTTCTCCCATAGCCTGGCTTAAGTGGACTTTGTGAATGACACCGGGTGGTGAGAATGACCACCACTTCAGTTGGCAGATCAAATGCAGTTAACTGCCGCCGCTAAATCTGCACACATGGACGTATAGATTGTACAAGTTTGGGTGAAGGGCCCTGGCTTGCTGCTGCGAGAGAAAACTCTCCCAAAGTGCGTGCCTGATCAAAGGACTGATGGTCATGCCAGGAGTTTCATTTACTACACTCTCCTAGTCCAATTGGAGGCCACTGGAACTCTGGGAAAGAGGTGCAGAGGAGGGAAGGTGTACAGGAGTCCAGTGCTCCATTCCAGTCAGAATGCATCTCCTAGAGCGTATTCTTGAGGAAACTACAATGTACAAAATCTTTGAAACTGCATCTTCTTGACAGTGGCAAAAAAGATCTTGCTAGGGTTTCACCCACTTCCAGAATATGGCCTGTGCCACTGCGGGATGTAGGTAACATTTGTGATCCGTCAGATGCTGCCTGCTTAGCTCATCCCCTTTGCCACTGAAGGACTCTACCAGGTGGTTCAAGACCAAATTAAGGTCCCATTGAGGCATTACAAGCTAGAGAAAAAACATGTGTCAAACCTTTATGTGATCAGGGCAGGATCCTTCAATGTCGGAGTGGGCGAGCTATGTAGGCAGAGTCTCACGAATCACAAATGGTATCTACATCCCACAGTGGCGCAGTCCATCCTCTGGAAGTGAGGAGAACACTGGCTAGAAATTTAACATATAAAATTCCCCCTAAATATTTACCTAAAATTATTTATTTTTATAGGGTCGTTGAAATGATCATGTAGTGGTAAATATTCAGCATTACCTTCCCCTGCTTTACCAAATCTAGCAGGTGCCTGACTTCAATGTGGCCACCAACGAGGACTTTGTCACGTCCTTGCAGATGTAACAGTTGGCTCTGCTGCAAAATGTTGGGATAGAAGACATGCAGCAGCGGAGGAGGAAGGCAGTCACCACGACAAGGCCAAAGCCTGACCTTTAGGTAAGGAGAAAATCCTTACAGCAGGAGCATTTTGAATTTGTCCTTCACCAGTGTCAGTACAGGCTACCAGAGGAGAAAATACATTCCAAGTGCCTCAATCCTCATGAATTCCAAACCCATGGAAGCCATGGGGAATTAACTGGGGTTCAAAATGCTAGTTGAATCCTGAACCAACAAGTTCCATCAAGCAGGATGTTTAGTGAAAAAATCAGTATCGGAATAGACAGTCTGTGATGCCTGGCCCAGTGGTCTGCAATGTATCTGTGAGGACCTAGTTAAAGAGGAGCGAAGGCTGAGCAGTGGCTAGCCCAGGCTACAAATCATAGGGGCTTTTATATTGGTCTCAGCTAAAGCTAGCTGCAAATCCAGGATGTCAGCTCACATCAGACTACTACTACAAATGATGCACTCTATTCCAGTGGTGGTCCAAGTGGTGAATCAAACTACATTTCACTGGAAGTACCAAGCCCACTGGCATCTTGCATGTTCATGTAAAATCTGTCATCTGTATAGTAAGGGAGGAGAAAAAGATCCCCCTCCCCACCATTATCTACATCTGGGGGTCTACCCTGTTCAGAGTCAGAGACCAAAAAGATAATTTTAAGAAAGTAGGTGTACAATATAATAGGGTTGGGGCCTTATCATGCAGTACACTCGCATGTGTCTCCTTGGGTCTAGTCAAAGTTATTTACTTAATGTTCAGATCAACCCTTTGGTAGCTATGGCACAGAGCAGCAATGCTTAGCAAAGGCACAATATCTAAAGCATTTAACAGTGCCAAAACATGGAAAAAGAAAGTCACCAAACAAGAAAGAGACACAACAATAATCTATAAAAACATAAAGCACATTTTTATGAATTTTTAGAGTCCTTGTTGACTAAAATCCACCAGAGGGTTCTGAGATATGAATTTTTAAAGCATTTAAAAATGTTGACATTAAGCGCAAACAAGCACTGGCAAGTCAAAACTAAGTAAACTTTTGAAAAATGTGTAATAGTTCATAACAGTGAGTTTGGCGACTCTGACCCAGGCTGAGCGACCAAATCCAACAGGATAGAGGTCTAGGAGTCTCAAAAAGAATCTTTGGACAGTTGCCTGGCTACTAGAGCACCTTTAAAGTGAGTTCCAAACTTTACAGGACCACCACCATTGGTTTCTATGGAGTGGTCCTAATGCTGAGGGATCCAGGCTTAAGGATACTCAATGGATGCTCCAAATGCTGTGTGGTCCACAGGGACGAAGTCAGGTCGAGCCCTTGGTCCACAGGTGAGTGGGGGCAACTCCAGCCATGGATCTCTGTGTCGTACGAAGTCCTCTACGCAGGGTCAAAGGGCTGCTACTGCAGACCTTTCATTCTTGCAACACTGCGGTAACAGTGCAAATATTCGGTGGGGGCTAGTGTCCCTTGGGTTGGATGAATCCAGTCAGAACCAACACACACGGGTTGAGCAGACTCAAACAGACTATTTGAGAATAGCCAGAAGTTGCATCTAAGTGCCTGGCGTCTGGTAGCGGCAAAACAGCTGCTATGGCCTCCAGAAACATGGTTTTGACTCTTTTAGCTTTAATGTCCTCAATGATGTTTGGTGGCTCTAGCCAACTGACCCTTGGAGTCTCTGCTTTGGATTGGGGCAGGAAATCAACTTTTCCCCAAGCCAGGCATGCAGAACAGGGTCCAAATGCCAGTAGCCCACAGTGCAGCAAGTACAGTCACTCCAAAGTCGCAGCCTCTCTTTGTGTACTTCCACAGGCACAATACTTCCAAAGGCACAAAAGTGGTCATCTTCTCATCCTTGGACCAGATGCAGCAATTACTACAGTTTTGGGTGCCAGGGTGACCAGTATATCTCAACAAAGTGCCCTGAGAGGACAACGTGGACAATAGCCAATGGGCTAGTAGGGTCCCGCTTACCTGGTGACCGTTCCGGTGATGTGCAGTACCTAGCTATTCTAAAATGCATTTTGCATGCCACAACCACCATGGCTGATGTCTTCCTCGAGTGTGAGGACCTTGGTAAGCCACTACGTGGGTGTGGCTACCAAGGGCTTCAAGCCCATGGAAAAATGGTTCTGAAACCGGTTTTCCCTTACTTGATCATGGCTCTACCCTGTTCTTAGTAGCACACCTCGGGGTGTGTGGCTACTATGGGCTGCACGTCCATGGAAAACTGGTTCTGAAACCGGTTTTCCCTTCCTTGGCCCTTGCTCTACACAGTCTATGGGGAACAAAGGGTATTCTGCGCAGAAGTATGGTCACAGCGGCCCTGTGATCCATGCCTTTTGGGCTAACACACTTTACCGAACATTCTGTGGGAGTGGGGCCACATCTACAGTGCAGCAACAGCCTTTAATCTCGGGATGGGAGTCATTCACATGTCTCCATAGGTGGACAGAAACCTGTCTCAGCCCCAGGGACTCTGTAAAGTCACTGGAGTAGCTGGGTCAAAGAGTGGCATCTTTTCACAAAAGTGGCCAGCATTAAATTGGACATATATGTCGACCGCACCGTTGAGTCACATTTGATGCCCCCTTTAATTTTATATTTTACATAGGATAGCTAGGTAGCTTCTGTCAGTCAGAAGTTAGACGCATTGAAGTGCCAACCTGTAACTCTGCATTTACCTTATAAGGCTACCTAACTGTCCTCAGCAACTACTGACATTTTAGGGCTTTGCTAAATAGACAGATCAAAAATATATGTCTATCTTAACAATATACAGCTCCTTGCCATAGGGCTTCATAGGCCTGCCTTAGAGGATAGATAGATAGATAATCATTTTTTTTTTTTTAGGGGCTAGTGAACTTTGATAATAGTGGTAATGGCAAAGCCGAGGGTGCAGTGCATGCACAGCCTCTTCAGTCTGCAATGACAGCAGAAAGTCATGTTTTCATTTCACTTTCAACCGTCGCACCCCTTGTGTGAACAGCCAGCCTTACCTGCCCTTGGTACCTGGGATTTATATACTGGGGACTTGTGAGTAAGTCAACACATGCCAATTGGGAGCACCCAAATAAACATACGATTTTGAAAAGGAAAGAACACTGTCACTGTGGTCTGGACAGCAGTCCTCAGTGCCCTCGCAAAGTCGAAAACCAGCAGCTAATAGTGCAAACTATGGCAGAAAGTTAGGGAGAAACCTGCAAAAAGCCTGGTGCATCTGCCTGGTAGAGTCACTGGTTCAGAGTCAAGCTAAATGACTACTAGTTGAGCTTTTGTAGCCTCCTAGCAAGACATAGGGGAGATTGGGCTGACTTCTGTTCTGTGTCAGAAATCGAAATCACCACCAGATCCTCTTCTGATGTTGGCTGACTAGGACAGGCATGGCTCAGTTCTTGCAACTATAGTGGACCTCTGTACTGGGCCCATGATCAGCCCCAAGAATCTGCTGGTAGGAACCAAACTGGAGGCCCCTGCATTTCCTTTGGCACAGAAGAAGCCCCAGAAGGAGCAAGAAATGTATCAGAAATCTGTAGCATGGCCTCCTTGAAGGCTACAATCTGCTGCAGCATCACCGATGGGAGAAGTAGAATCACTTGGAAAATCAGCTCTGTGAATGGGGTCCCAAGATAACACCGACTGACAATGTAATACCCTTGCACCTTCTCTTTGAATACAGTTCTGGATGGGGTTGAGTCCTTCTTTGCTTTTTTTCGTTTGCATGTTTGACCTTTGATTTGGACTTACTTACTTGGGCCACAAAGTTGACCTTTAGCAGGAACAGTCATGGTAAGGAGTCTGGGCCCACACCTGTAGCTTGGAGCAGAACTGGGACCTATGTGAGGGCCAGGACTAATTATTATGTTTACAAACGTACAGCTGTGTTTCTTGGTCCCGGATCGTTTTCAGTTGCATAAGGTCACATTTGCCACACAATTTGGAGTGTCCTGAGCCCAAACACCAGAAACACACCGTGTGTGGGTCTGTGAACATATTCTTTCTACAGTCAGTGAATTTTTGGATAGCTGTCAATTTAGAAGGGAACTTGGTTCCCCAGCACACAGGATTTAGTTCAGAAGTCATCAGAAGACTGACAAAAAGGGAGCAGAGCTTTGGATCCACACTAGAAGGTGCAAAAAAAAAGTACTGACGTACGTTATGTTAGTTGGAGATAAATTGTCTTCATTAATTGTGTTTAGAACAGATGCATGAGGTGCTTATGTGTCCACATGTGGCCTTTAGCTATTTTGGTTAGAAGAATCACAAGCGAGTATTCATTGTCTGTGGGGCTGGAAGTGAGTTGCTCAAGGAGCTGGCACTTGAGGGTTGAAGTGATGTACCGGGCTGGCAGTCTTCTTGATATTGAACTGGAAGTGAGCTGCACCTAGAAGTGGCTATCTAACTAACAACTCTAAAGGTATCCTGTGACCATACGTAAAGTTTCCTAAACACCTCTGTGTGGTGGGTCGTACTAAGGAGTGGGATCCTCCATTCTTAGAAGAAATTACCTCCACCCAGGAACTCTGTGGTGTACTGTACCCAGGTGTGATGGTAATGTGAAGCCCAGGAGAAGAATTCCCTGCTGTGGCAAATGCTTATATGGTGGTCTGAGGTTACAGAGCCAGGATTTCTGGTCCTAGGCCCTTTACATGTCAGAATGGAGAAGAGACAGCAGGAAAACACCCTCAAGTTGGTGTCTTTTAGCTTGAGGCCCAGGCTGTAAGAGGTGATTGGGGATTTGTTAATGCTGCATTCATGTGACCAGGCCAATCTCATTATTAGCCTGTAGTCCATAACGAACCAGGATACTTCCTAGTTTGTTGTAGTATACAGCAGTTGTGTTGTCCGTTAGGACCTGTACCAGCATTCCCTTGATTGTCGGATTATTCAAAGCTCCAAAAGGTAGATATGGAGCTGGCTATCCTCTTGATAGCAGAGGCTCCTGATCACCACCTCCCCATGAAGGTCTCTCCAATGATGCATTTGTTATAACGGACATTTAGGTGGGGGAAGGGAGAGCACTGCCAGGTTGGCACTCTACTGCCACCACATGAACTCTCAAGCCCTATAATGCAAGGTCACCACAAAGTCGGAGAGGCAACTCCAGTGATGGGACTACTAGAATCTTAGGCTCCTCTTCAGGATCTGCATGTGCCATCGGTCATGCAGGATGAGAAGGATGTGCAAGGCCTGGAACCGAAGAATCCTAAGATCCATCCTTGAAATAAACGACAGAGCCAGAAAGGTCAGCATCCTATCCTGATCTCCTGTGTCCAGGATTGCACTTATGAAAATAATCTTGTACATGGGGCTCAAGTGGGACTTTGGCTTGTGATGAAAAACCTCAAGGAAACCCAAGGTAGCGTTTTAAGGACAGGAGGACAGGTATATTAAAATACACATGCTGCAAGTCCAGGGATACCATTCAGGTTCCTGGATATCAGGCAGAGAGTACATGAGCCAGTGTCAAGACAGAGGAGTGGTTCACCAAAAAAATGCACTGATGTGGGGAATAAGAGGTGGGAAGGAAACAAGAGGCAGGACATAGTTCTGATTAACAACTTATAAAACAGTTTAATCTAAGATGATGGATTTCCAGCAGGGAGGAAATACCAAAATCTGTCCACTCACCAGTGGATAGTGGGACAGTGAGGGGAAATCAAAGCAACACCGGTGCCCCTGCCACAAGTGATTAAGAGTTAGAAAATTGCTGTGTTTGCTAGAGTGAATGGCACGGACTGCCACCACACCCTCTGTCCTGAAAGCACAGAGTCTGCTGTTTGAAGGCTAATGCTGCCGGAAATACAGGCCTTAGGAGTAGCCGGCAGTGGAATTGTCTGGCTGGGGACATTAACCCTAGGGATCGACCAGTGGTGCAATTATGTTTGAATTGCTAAAGTGCAGAGTCAGACTTCTCTTTCAACATTCTAGATGGCCAAATGGGATACTTAAACATCCGCGCAAAGCTGGCTGTTTGTGTCTGGGGTTGCCCTTGAAGCACTACATAGGTGGCAATGCTGTGGCCTACGCTGTGGTCCCAAACTGCATTCAACACCTAATTTGCTTCATTGAGTCTATCTTGTATTGTTTGGGCAATTTACTTGGTGAGGTCTTATGGAATGGACAGCAAAATCTTGCTGGCCATGCCCTACAAGGCATAGGTGTACCTGCCCAGAAGGAATGCCACTTTATTAGAGCATAAAACCAGGTTAGCTGAGCAAATGATCTTCTTGCCAACGGAATCAATAGGTTTCAACTGCCTATCTTGGGGGTTTAATGGAAAAGCATTTGCCCTGACTATCTGTGAATGCATGCACCATCAGGCTTGCCAGGGGCCTATGCCATATGGCCACAGGCTAGCTGACCAGAGGGGCTGAGAGCATGGCTTAGGCCAAGTGGCAGGATAGGGGAGAGAGTCCCTAAAGAATGCCTCAGATGAGGTTGGACTCAGTTGATGAATTTCAGTTAAACACTGGCTTTGGTTTCCAAAATAGACAACTGGGAGTCTAGCACTTCTGAAGTTCTTCACACCACTACAGCAAAAGATGCACTTTCTTCTATTGGTGAGTGAGGTGGTGAGTCCAGCTCTGCCTCTAGTGAGGTCTCTAGTCCACTGGCATTTTGCAAGTACAAATTCAACTCTTCATCAATGTCATGAGAGGAAGCAGACTGTCAATACCTTATTATCATGGTTAAACTAGACACAAGGAATGCCTTGGACCACATCAGATTCAGAGGTGAAGAAGGTCTCCATGGTCTGATAGTACTAGCATTCAGGCCGAGGCTGAAGGTCTGGCTGCACAACCATTAAGTGCTCCTTAGTTTTTTTCATTGCGTGAAATAGGCCTGGTGGGTCAACATGGAAGGAACTAGAGAGGATCCTGCGGCTGGAGCGGACGTTTGGGCTGGCTTCAGTACGGGTCCAGAGATGACAGTCGACACCAGGGAGGCTTGCCTGCAGAAGTCCAAATGGGGGCTGTTGGAAATGGCCTTTCTGCAGGGTCACCCCCAAACTTTTTGCCTTCCTCCTTCTCTTTTTCTGACCTGATTTTTGCTGGCATTAGGACTCTGCACACTTTACCACTGCTAATCAGTGCTAAAGTGCATATCCTCTCTCCTTAAAACATGGTGACATTGGCTCATATCCAATTGGCTTATTTAATTTACTAGTAAGTCCCTAGCAAAGTGCACTATACATGCCCAGGGCCTGTAAATTAAATTTTACAAGTGGGCTGCAGCACTGGTTGTGCCACCCACATAAGTAGCCCTCTAACCATGTCTCAGGCCTGCCATTGCAAGGCATATGTGTGCAGTTTCACTGCCACTTCGACTGGGCCTTACACTCCCATGTTTCTACATATAAGTCACCCCTAATGTAGGCCCTAGGTAGCCCATGGGTCAGGGTGCTATGTAGGTAAAAGGCAGGGCATGAACATGTGTGTTCTATATGTCCTGGTAGTGTATAACTCCGAAATTCGTTTTACGCTGCTGTAAGGCATGCTCCTTTCATAGGATAGCATTAGGGCTACCCTCATATACTGTATGAGCGGTAGATTCTGATCTGAAAGGAGTAACCAGGTCATATTTAATAGAAATGGAATAGAAAATCCTGCTTATTGAAGTTGGATTTAATATTACTATTCTAGAAATGCCACTTTTAGAAAGAGAAAATTTCTCTACACTTAAATCCTTCTGTGCCTTACAATCCACGTCTGGCTAGGCTAGTTGACAGCTCCCTTATGCATTTCACTCAGACAAGCCCAAACACAGGATACCCAGTCACACCTGCACACATCTGTATAATGAATAGGTCTTCCTGGGCTGAGAGGGTGGAGCGCCTGACACTTACATTTGAAAGGACAGTGGCCTGCCCTCACACAATGGACTGCCAAACCCCCTACTGGGACCATGGCAGACAGGCTGGAACTGAAAGGGGACCCTGTGCACTTCTAAGCCACTCTTTGAAGTCCCCCCCACTTCAAAGGCACATTTGGGTATTTAACCAGGGTCCCTGAAACTACCAACTCAGACACTTCTGGACCTGAACCTGCAACTTGTCAAGAGGAACTGCCTGGCTGCCCAGAGGACTCATCTGGACTGTTTTACTGTGAAGTACTGCTGCCCCGCAGTTGCCCTGCTGCCCTCTGCTGAGAAGTGCTCTCCAAGGGCTTGGATAGAGCTTGGCTCCTGTTTTCTGAAGTCTCAGGGCCAAAAAAACTTCATCTCTGCAAGGAACTCCTTGTGCGCTGGAAATCGACGCACAGCCTGCCAGAAACGCCACACAGCTGTGGTATGACCGAGAAGTTATCACGCCGAACCGAAACAATGCTACCCCGGCTTCCCGAGGGAAGAATCGACGCAGCGCCTGCCTTGCGACAGAAGATTCGCCGCACAGCCCTACCGGACTGACGCATAGCCGAACCGGAATGACCCAGCCTAATTCCCTGAGTGGAAACCAAAGCAGCGGCTGCCGTGAGACAGAAAATTCAACAGATCTCCACACTGGATCTAGGGAACTCCTGTGACTTGGTCCTGCATGCCCAGGATTTCTCCACATCGTCCACGGGGCGTCCAAATACCTCTCAACCCGAAGAGGATCCAAGCCTGCGCGCCAGAAATCAACGCAAAGCCCTGGCTGTATGGAAAGGCACAGACGCATCGTCTGTGTGCGCCCGGAGAAACCGGCGCACACCTCCCCATTTTTCACGCATCTCCTCCTCTGTGGTCCATTGCTGATAGTTTAGATGCAAACCAGGTACTTTGTGCTTGCAAGAGACACAAATTGCTTTTTAATAACTTACGACTCTTTTTTATCATTTTCTTAAGTGATATTTCAACGTGTACCTATCAAATTTTTAAGGTTTTGACCTGCATTTAACCAGATAAATATTCTATATTTTTCTAAACGTGAGTGGGGTATTTTTGTGGTGTTTATATTGTGTTATTGCATGATTTATTGCACAAATACTTTACACATTGCCTTCTAAGTTGAGCCTGACTGCTCATTACAAAACTACGAGAGGGTTGGCACAGGATAATTTGGATTGTATGTGACTTACCCAGATTAGAGAGAGGGTCCCTGCTTGGACAGGGGGTAACCCTACTGCCAACTAAAGACCCCATTTATAACAAGGGGCCCCGGGTTTCTGTGGACCCAAACGCACACCAGAGGGAGTCAGTACCATCTAGGAAATTTCCAGTGGCTGCCCTGAAGGCTGCTGTTAGTTGATGGTTGAGGAAGGCCTGCGAAAAACAGGGTGTACCAGGATCAATCTCCGGACTGGCTATGAGAAAGAAGACGCTGGCCCCTTTGAGTGACGCCCTTTCGATTTCTTACCAGAATTCGAGTGGCAGGACAAGTTCAGCTTTGATTTCTTTGCTTTTGACATTTTTGACATATACATACACACACATATACACACACACACTCACATA